>NC_140948.1:45702427-46042427 GCF_014529385.1 Adiantum capillus-veneris | reverse complement strand
ATGTAGCAGTAGGTGATATCTCAGACGGGCCTCTATTAATCTAGGGACATGACATTAAGCGAGCATTTTAGACCTTGTTGCGGATGTAAACTTGGGTTACTTACCTTTTGTACAAGAGTTTACTCCCCTTGTTGCAATACATTTGTACATAGACTTTGCTTACGTGGATTGCTTATCAGTTTAATTTCTAGGTGTATTTTAAGGGTTTTTTTTCATGCCTGAGTATTTAAATATATCTATCTAACAAGAGTATTTCAAATTTCTATAAACACAATCCCCCGGTCTAATATTCTTGTTTGATAAATGCTCAATTGACTTTGATTTCTTATGAGTTGCTCTCTTTATTTGTGACTCAAGTTGTCTATGCTATTAAGTTGAACTGCAGAGTTTTTCTTCCCGCTAAGTTGTCTCACATTTCAGTTTCAACAAGGTTATGGATCACTTTTTGTTTGTGTTCCACCTTAATTCATTTTTAACTTTGTGATTGTCGAGTCAAGGTGCCAAGACTGTACGTTCTAAATGTGCAATATATTTGCTTCTAATTTTGTTGCGACAATCATCACTGGTTTAAAACTTACTCACATATACAATCCACCTCACCAAGAACACCATCATCTCACACAAACCCTTGGTCACATTACCCAACACACTAGTTGAGACATTGTACATTGTCATGGCAAGGATTTTATGGGTTGAGCTAAATTGAAATGGAAAAATTTCTACACATGTTAGAGCTCCTACGCCTAAAGAGGGCAAGACTCTCCGTTCCACACCTTGTTATGGAAACTTATGGTTATTGACACACGTATTAGAGTGCCTACGCCTCGTGAGGTAGGAATCTCTGCTTTGCATAATTGTTATGGAAATTTTTGGATGTTGATACATGTGTACTAGAGTGCTTACTTCTGATAATGAATGACTCTTCGTGGTTACATTATATGTGGAACTGGCACACCACATTT
Source organism: Adiantum capillus-veneris (assembly GCF_014529385.1). Taxonomy (NCBI): domain Eukaryota; kingdom Viridiplantae; phylum Streptophyta; class Polypodiopsida; order Polypodiales; family Pteridaceae; genus Adiantum; species Adiantum capillus-veneris. The sequence continues at coordinate 46,041,465 of NC_140948.1, read as the reverse complement.
GGTATGGTTTGATTTGAATGGATATGATGAATTGATATGGCAAGGTGGAAGGGTGACAAATGGTGGTCTATTTGGCACAAATTTTTTGACCAGTGTTGCACTCCGCACCTATGCACATTTACTTCATTTATGCACTCCCATCACACTATACACATGTTACACATTTTTGCACTTTTAAATTGCTTCCTATTAATCATTGCTACTCTTTTGGTTTTTAGCTACTCATTGTGTTATGCAGGCATGTACCCAGCATCTTGTACCTTACACTTGACTCCACTACTTAGGTACCGTGCAACTGAGGGCAGTTGCTTTCCCAAACCCGTAGTATGTTATGGATAATGGATATGTACATTTATTACATATTCATTATTATTACTCGTGCTCATTACGAGCTATGGCCATTTATGCCCCGACCGGCCGATGTGTATTCATTTTTGAGCATTGAAGAATCTATAAATAAATACATGCAAGAGGGAAATGCTCACTCTTGCATGAGGGGAGATAACACCCAGTGCTTGTGTCTTTCTTCTCTCCTCTTCCCTCTTCTCGCTCGTCATACCGGTGTGGAACTTTGCTCTAGGAGGCGCATCTGCACGTGCTGTTCTACTCTCTCTTGCTCTCTGTCTCTTTCTGTTGGTGTAAAGCTATGATTATGTGCTTGTGGATGTGCCAGGTATGTGGATCTATCAATTTTATGGATTGTATTATGTTATTATTGATATTTGTAGGGCTCTTTGCACTCCTATTTGTAGCAGACTCTCAAGCCGAAGGGTATGGCTCAAAGATGGTAACTAGATTGTTGAGTAGATTAGGCTATCCATAATCTTCCTCTTGATCTTCATGTATGTGGTCTCAAGCACATCACCCACACAAGCTTCCATCTTCAAATTTTGACCTAAGGGCATAGTGATAGGCTTACTACCAACCATTCCATAATTTTCAAACATATCAAATGCAAATTGTCTATGTGAACCATATATTCGCTTTCATAAAGATAATTTCAATGCCTGGTAGAAAAAGTAGCATAGCTCTCCCAAACCCCTTGTCAAACTCTTGCTCTAAGAGACCCTTTAGATACCCAAATTCACATTTTCACATCATAAGGGTTTTGAAATAACTATCTTGAAAAATAATCTATAGATTGAATAGGAAAAGGGTCCCTTTTATGGGTGAAAATTTTATAGCTAAGGGGTTTTATAAATAGTTCTTGAATGCATACGATATATGGGTTCTACATATAGTGACCCCCTTAAGCCAAAATTCAGCTTTGCAATTGCCACCAATAATCAAATCATCCACGCAGATGCATATGATCACAATACCTATCTCATTCTCCCTCACATAAAAATAATGATTTGCATTATCCATACAAAAACCAATAGTTACCAAACATGTTGCGATCACCTCATGCCTAGCTCAAGGTTTTGTTTCATCCATAAAGTGCTTGATTCAACTCATACATCACTTTTCTCAATTTAAATTTGTCCTTGGGACGTATCACATCCTCTTATCCATGTGGGTGCTCCATATACACCTCTTCTTGCAAGTCACTAAGCAAATAATAGATTCTTCACATCCATCTGATGCAAACCCAACCTTTTGTTGAACCTACTGCAATGATGGTACAAGCAGTAGCCATCTTGGCCATAAGGCTTTATGTTTCCTCATAATTAATGCCATAATTCTATGCACGACCTTTTTTTCAATATGTACTCATTGAGCCATTTGCATTTTTGTTTCGCTTTGTAAACCCATTTATATCCAATGACATTTTTTCCTTGTTGACAAAGGCACCAAATCCATCTTTTATAAATATAAGGAAATCCGTCACCTCATCCATAGTGAGTCCATAACTTGATCCCTATTAGATTTCTTATTTCTTTAATGGATCCTTCTTGCATTTGGAGTCTTTAGAGAGGGCACACCAAACAATTCATCAAGACTTTGCTCTAAGCCACTTGAATCACCACTATCATTGCTGCATTCAAATTTGTTATCCTTGGGCATGGTTCACATTATCTTTCGCTTTCCTTTATACATTTGATGGACTTGCAAGACTTTCTCTCTCTGGTAACCTGCCACTTCATGGATTCTCTATATGAATTGAACTAAGTGACCTTGTGTTTCACTCAAAACCTATGATTTCCCACCTACATTTTTTGCAACCATGTTCTCGTTAATATAAGCCCCAAGATCATTTACATGAGCATACAAGTTGCTCAACTCATCAAAGACCATATCCCTACTCACCCTCACTTGGTGGATGAAACAATTATAGCATTTATGCCTTTTTTCTTAAGGAGTTCATCAATGAATACAAATTGTTTAGCTTTCAAATCCAACTTTGTTCGTAGCTCATCTATCACTTACCCACAAACAATACATCCAAACACTTAAAGGTGTGCCAAAGCAAAATTTCTACTAGTAAACTTCTCATAAGGCATCATATTATACATAGCAACAATGGAGTTATGTTTCCATTGAGCAGCAATGTTTTGCTCCAAATTTTTTGTGCATAAAAAGCCTTTAATTTCCATGATTTTTCAAAAATTTCTAAACTTATTGGAGAAGTACTCTCTCCCTCCATCTAATCTCAAGAACTATAAATACTTCTTAGTCTATTTTTTGCCATGACTTTGAAATTCTGAAAGTGAAAAAACTTCTCACTTTTCTCCTTCATGAAACACACATGTACCTTTCTTGTATGGCCATCAATAAAAGTGACAAAAAATATGTATCCACCCATAGATATAGTCTTTGCAAGACCCCATGCATATGCGTGTGCACTATCTCCAACACAATGTTTCTTACATGCTTGAAATGAATAATGATTCCTTTCCTTGCTTTCCAAATTTACAAACCTCACAATCCTTATGCATTTCAACCATCTTTAACACTAGGCAAGTTGTCACAAGCTCCTACCTTTGCATAGTTTTTAATCTTTGCATATTTGCATGTCCAACACGCTTATGCCAATTGTTTATGTCCACAAAAAGTCTTCACCCTTGTGCATGCATGGCAAGTCTCAAGTACATCTACATTAAGTGAAATATCTTACCACCATTTTACCATGTGCAATGAGATTTTCATTCTTCTTGTATTCCTCTACCTAGAGGCCTTCACATTGAACATGACCAAGTTTTTTGTACCTTATTATGAAGTGAATGGGGTATAGGAGGGTCTCTTTATTTGGAAGCTTTGGGGAAATGCTCAAGAATTAAACTAGGTTAGCCTAGGATAGTGGGAATAAAGGCATATGTTGGGATTTTTGAAAAACACTATTTCTATATTTTGTCTTTTAAAATAGGCAATTTTTACCAAAAAGAGAGGTGGATAACTTAATTTTATAATATATATTTTAAAATTTTAAATTGTATTTTTTCCACACCTCTCCTCTTTCTCTTACATTGAAAACAATCTCTCTCGCTTTGAGGTTATTAAAGGAAGCACTTTTTAGCTCTCCACCTACCAAAAATGCAGATTTTCCACACTCTCTCTTTACACACTCTCTCTAAAATATGAGCTCTCTCTCTCTCTCTCTCTCTCTCTCTCATATATTAGAGTCACTTCCCTATCCCAATCATTAAAGGGACATTCCTTGCTACCTAGATTTGATAAAAAGTGAAGATCTCCTAAGGTTGCACATCTTCTCACGCTCTCTCACTCTTTTCCTTTATTTTCTCGCTCTCTCTCTCTCTCTCTCTCTCTCATGCTTTTGCATATCCACCTCTAGCTTAGAGCAATGGGAGACTTTATTCTACCAATGCGTGCAACCACATTTCTCTCTCTAGCACAACCATGAGCAACCATTTGAATTCAAATGAATTTAATCAGCATTCGCTCTCTTTCTTCCCTCCACAACATCATCAAAATATCATATCTTTGAGTCCTCTCTGGTTCTTTCCTCCTAGCCAACATCCTCTGGTTGTAGCTGCTGCATTGTGAATCAGCGTTACACCTTGTTTCTTTAACTATCATGATCAAGCTCACTCTAAATGTCATTCAGTACCTTTCCATTTCAAGATATTACAAACAATCCAAATGGTATAATCTAAATGCTCATTTGGAGTAAGAGAGAATGTAACTATGTGAGTTGGTCTTTTAGGTGGTTGAGCTGTTATGAAATAAGACGTAGCTAAATAGATAATTGAGTAGATTACTTAATGGAGAGAGACAGATTTATATACACGAGATTATAGAGTAGAGAGAGAGAGAGAGAGAGTACACACGATATATGTGGTTCTCACCCAATGTAGGCTACGTCCACGGGAAAGCAGCCACTCAATGGCTTTAGTACTTCAAAACAAGAAGTAGTTTACAAAGGGATTTTACCCTTAATGGAGCTCCCGCCTTGCTTCACTCTCACCACCTCACACTCACCTTGTTGCATCAACTTCACACTATGAAATGTGTGTAGAAATGGCCTCCTTTTATAGGCCAAAAGGGCTGCCCTCTCTTATGAGAGACAGCCATGTGTAGCCGCCCTTGTGCGAATAAGTCCAAATCGGACCCTCCAATCCGCCCATGTGTGGCCGTCCTTGAGAAGACAAGTCCGCTTTTGAATTCGGCCACCGGCCATTGAATTCAGCAACCGGCCACCGGCCATTGACTTTCGACCACTGGCCATCGGCCATTGACTACCGGCCACCGGCCAACCGACCGGTTGTTTTCCAACCACTTTCCGGCCGCCGTCCGGCCATAATATTCTGGTGAAAAAGAATATTCCGGCGAAAAAAAAGTCTCGAGGGCCTCCGCCCCCGAGGCCTTTAAAGTTGCCCCTGATTCTTGTCCGTGAAAATTTTGGTTTCCGGTGAGTGATTTTCCTTCACGCACAATGGCTTCTCCTCATAATGGGGGCCTTACAAATGTGCGCTTTTACCACAGAAAATTACAAGGGTAAATCAGGCTCCATACTTAACATGAGCATGGAAGAAATGTATTTGTCAAGCCAGATATAGGCAATGATGCACACTTTTGACATGTATTCTAGATGTTTTTTACACTACTAAAACTTTATTTCAACTTGTACGCATTTGGCATGCATGATGATGAGACTCAATTCTGATGCTCAAGCAATAGGAGGTACTCTGTTGCAACACATTTTCAATCCAAAGGAGCTTGTGCAGCTATTGGATGACCCATCCAATATTAGCATTGCCAAAGTTTTGCAACACAAGTATTTTATTGAATTGAAGAACATTGTGTCGCTTCAAAAAATGATGGAGGTATGTGACAATGCGGGAATAAGTTTCAAAGCTTATGAAGTCTTGTACGAAGTAGTCATGCTAGGAACTAAGAAAAAGAAACTATTTAAATTTCTTCCAACACCTTACAATGTGAGCCTTGCAAAGAAATGTGCCAATAATGTTGCTAGCTTATTAGATAGATTTCAATGTGTGGATGATGTCATGCCCATGGAAGGGAGCAAAGCCTTCCATTACAATGAGTTAAACAATGTGTATGTTGACTTGTTGAATCTTTAGGAGTCAATGATTAGGTTTTATGGGTTGACATAAGAAGAGTGTGATGGTAAAGTCATCCTTGATGAACACGGCCTTGATGGACGTCGATGTTGAGCTAAATGCAAATGAGAATAAAAACATGTGTTTTAAGCTTCAAAGAAAAATATTTGGTGGTTGGTAGCTTTTAGTCTTGCATATGAGACACAAGAAGCCCTCAAGTGGTATTTTAATAACACTCCAACTGTTGATGTCATTCAACAACAACAAGAAGGACAAAGATTGCAAGTTTCAGTTTTGGGTATGTTCCAACTTGGATGGCACTTTGTTAACCACTAAACATGAGAAAAGCCCAATTTTGTATTATTTACGTAGTCAAGCTCAATATAGTTATTTTTTTGACAGTCGATTGAGTTTCCAATCTCTAGATTGTAATATACTAAACATGCGGATTAACTGAACCCATGGTAGAAAGCAGGAGAGGATTTTAATAAGATAAAACCTCCAAGACTAAGGTATAAAAGCCAATTTTTGTAACCCTAAGGGCAACCATTTGAATTAATCAACTTTTGAGCTCAACTAACTATGCCGTGAGTTTTGTGTGAGAGAGTGAGTGATCTTCTTCTACTTTCTACGTGCACTACCAATGCTACATTGCAAAGGTGTCTTCATCATCGTGTTATCAACGGCAAGAGCTACACGCCAATGCCAAGCTTGCATGGTTTTGGTCTCTTCGCGAAGAGCTCTACCATGATCTTTGGGGTAAGTTTTCTCTGAATCGTGCATCTGATTAGAGATTTCTATATGTCATATTTGTGTTCATAGTGAGTAGAACTACACATTAGGCTTAAACATGTTTAGAATTGGTGACCTGTAATATTTAGCCTGTCTTCATACGCGATTTTTGCACCAAGTGTTTACAGGTAGTGAGTTGGGTTAGAGACTCTAGGGTAGTGTCCTTTAGGTGTGTAGAGATCACCTTGAGTTTTGTGATGATTCGACAAGGTAGCCGGTGTAGATAATATAGCTTTTGTGCATACATAGTGTGATTTGAGTTGGTTCTCCTTGTTAGTGATTTTTCATAGAAGGTCGAGTAGATGATTGACACCCATCTATTTGATTCCATGTGCCTACGGGTCAAGCTTTGTCCTTGGTTGACATCTTGTTTTTTGGCCTAGTTCTCGTTTGCTAGCAATTGCGAGCACGAATTTGTCAGACAACATTGGCACCGCTGCCGGGGATGAGAGCCCTAGGTAGATGACCTTAGACTAGTCCTACGAGGTGAAAGTTCCTCTGGTTCATCAGAGCCCTGTTATTTTACTCTAGGTAGACTCTTGAGGTTCTAGAGAGCATGTGTCTCGCCTGGGTCTTTCGCAATAGACAATTTTACTTGGTTTGATATAGTTGTGATTGTTGGTGTTTGATTGGTTGTGGTGGTGTGAAAGTGCTTACTAGTCCATGTGTGGCAATAAAGTGTGTTTCTACCCACGATTGCAAAAACCCACATGATGAGTAGGAGTAGTTGTAGATAGGACGTGATTGTGAATTAGAGCTATCCATCATCAATATTTGCTTGTATGCTTGCTTGCATATGTGATCTCTGAAAAGTCAATTTTTAGAGATAACTTGCAATAAACAAGCTTCAGTAGACATTTATTCATGGTTGAGTGAGGCTGGGCCTAAAAGTACACATATGCAAGAGATCTGGATGAGAAATTTGCAATTTTTTCACTGTAGACATCATACGTGAATGATGTCTTAGGGCTTAGCAAGAGACCAAATTTGACAAAACAGACTGCACCAGAGGGTTTTAAAGGGGTGCTTTACGCTAAATACACCTTGGGAATAAGGTTTTAACCAACATTTTATCCCCAAAAGAAAAAATTCAAGTGTGAAACGAAGAAAATAGAATACGGTGATTTAGTGCATATTTTGCATTGAAAATTTGTAAGAGTGCTTTGGAAACAGTGCTAAATACTTGGGGAAACTTGTGCTTGAGTTCTAAACCAAATCTCCCCAGCAGACATCATACGCTATCGGGGGATATGTGTTCGCTACGTGAGCCGGGGGCAGGCGCCGGGCCTTTTGCTGTGAGAGGTGTGGAAGAGAGAGAACAAGAACAACTGATGCAACTGACTATGGCAATCACCGTAATCATCAATTAATCGATTAATGCATGGAGTACCACTTAATCCTTAGCAAATCGCTGTAATCATCAATTAATCGATTAATGCATGGAGTACCACTTAATCCTTAGCCAAGGCGGGCTGTTAACAATGCCGTCACTTGGATCATTTGCTAACTAGGAGTTTAAGCTCTCGCTTTATAGAATTAACTGAGCCGTTAATGACACTGGGGCTTAACAAATTATTTGATCAATTTTTAGCTGATGATGGTGATGGAAACTCCCTCATGTCGTTTCATTTGCCTCGAGTTCCCTTAGATTCAACAAGCTTCAATTTTGTTCAATGCCTCAGTTTTCATGCTTCAATTACTGTCAATTATTCCGCATCTTTCTGCTCCTTATGCTTTGCACTGGCTTAATTGCCACTCACAGGCTTTAACTTCCTCCTGCTCTTCAATTTCTAGCCAAAACTTTATCCCTTGCTTGGTCGATACACTTGCTTTCCTCTTCCGAGTTCATGCAAGCTTCATGCAACGCTCCGAGATCCTCTCCTTCTCAAGCATGAGAGAATGAGAATGCCTTTAGCTTTCTTGCTTATTTCCAAGAGCAAGTTGGAGAGAGAGAGAAAGAAAGATCTTTGGTCCTTTCCTTCGTTCAAGCTCAAGATAGAGAGCTTTGCCTCCTTTATCTTGCCGAGCATGAGAGCGAGAGAGAGGTCAAAGCTAGAGAGAGAGAGAGAGAGAGAGAGAGAGAGAGAGAGAGAGAGAGAGAGAGAGAGAGAGAGAGAGAGAGAGAGAGAGAGAGAGAGAGTGAGAGTGAAAGTGCTTTTGCCTTGTCTCTGCGAGCCAGAAAATCCCCCCCCCCCCCCCCCCCCCCCCCCCCCCCCCCCCTCCTTGTTCTCTTTTCTTATTACCCTTCACGCTGCCCTAAAAAACTCCAAGTTTTTTGCCCCACCACGCAGTCACGGCGCCGCGACTGACGTGGCGTGGGAGCACATGTGATGACGTGGTAGCTCGAATGTGGAGCAGTGCAGAATGCGACGAAAATTGCTCCAAATGTTGTCGCCATGCTGAGCTGAGCACCTTTCGCTTCCTGCTCGCCACCATCTGACCCTGCTGCAGTCGTTGCGAGCTTCTCTCGCCATCCCTGCGTTCCTCCTTGCTGCTTCATGCTACACCTTTTTTTTTCTTTTTCCTTCCTTTCACACTCGATTAAAGCTAAGCCATAACGGGCGGCATTCATTGGGCGGCTGACTTTAGGGTGAAGTTTGGGTGGCCTTTTAATGGCTTTTGGTCATCCACCCTCTGACTCATATGGGCAGTCACTTAAAGGTGCAAGCAATGGTAATTGCGCAGGGGACTTTAACGGCACCATATTTGGGATAAATGGATCGATTGGGCGGCCAAAATCATCTGGCTTCTTCCTTCAATAGTCCTTGACTAACAATATCATTGTGAACTTTTCTACCATTTTCCATGACACAGCCTTCAAGATGTTACTATAGGTGATTGCAGTTTGAGAGAGAGCCTCGACTTTGTATCTGCTTAAGCCATAGCCGTGTTGGGAATTTCTTAATCTTAGCAATCTCTAATAACTAATATTATTGCCAGGAACAACATATCAACCAACGCATTCTTGCATGATGTTCCAAAACTTGGTCGAAGTAAAAAATTTCCAGATGGCACACCAATTGAGCGGATTGGAATGGTAAGGAACCAGTCCCGGTGAATCTTTAACCGCCAATATCTTGGTAATCGGCACTCCAATTTGTGATATGAAAAGACCGACGTGCTCCAAAAAGTGATCACTTCAGGCCTGTGCATTCATTTCATTTCTGTCACCTCAGCTGCAGTTGCCCAATCTGGTACAGATTTGCAATCGACTTAAACTTCAAACTGCCATAACTTCTTCATGGTAGCTCCAATCGACGAGCCGTAAAGACAGGCCGATAGAGAACTTCAAGCACTACAGTTTTAGATCATAATTTGTCATCTATGCTCACTTAAATCATACTCATTTTTGGCATCATTAAGGCACATGTTGGCCCTTTTAAGCCGCATCTGGCATACATTAATCATTAAACTTGGCCTATTAACAAGCCTTGATCACTGACCATTCATCAAGTAGGTTTCAAAGAATCTTGATGTGCATTTTTTGGCATCTTTCTTAGTATGGGAGCGGAGCTGCATGACAACGCTGTCGAAGTGTGCGTCTCTCCAGGGTCGACCGGGAAAGCGTCGGGCTTCTGACTGTAGATGGAGAAACAGTCGAGATGCAAAACCGACCGTAACCATTGCGGTTAAGGCCAATTTAGTGTTAATAAGATGATATAGAGATGCTTAGAGAGAATTGTACGAGAATATCACAGATCGGAACATAATCAATGGATAAACTCCAACTTAGAATAGCTATTAACACTTAATTGAGGCTGGCAATCAGAAGATGTTTCCCTTAATCAGATATCTGGAACTTTTGTTACAAATCATTGCATACGCCAACGTCGGTATGCCTATTGATTTGAAATCCCTTATTCAAATATCCCAAACCCGATAGGAACAATCCACACTCTGCTAGATAGACTTTAACCTCCTAAGCCCTCTCGTACACTTCTTCTTCTTCCTTTTTTTCTCCTCCAAAAAGCTCTCGCCCAATAATCATAATTGTCCCAAAAAAAATCCCCCTTAGGGCGCGTGAGACCTCCTATTCCCCCCCCAACATTTATTTAGCTTTTACATGGCATGTGCAATCCTCACTTTTTCCTATTTTCGGACCCTTATCACGTGCACCGACCTTTTATTTTAGATGTTGTTCTCAGCTTGCCTAAAGCTCCACAGCTCAATACTTGTGAGTGGTACTTGTCTCAGATTTTCAATGTTGTACTGGTACTGGTGCAACTATACTGCTATACTGGCTGGCTAACCCGACACAAACCTCGCCTCCACGAAACTTTGACTGCTGCTGATAACTTGGAATCCTAGTATTGGTCTCATTGGTACTCGTAGTATCGTACTGGTCTCACTAGTAGCGGTATCATTTGTACTGGTATCATTGGTACTACTAATACTGATACATGTATTAATGGTACTGGTAATACTGGTACGAGTCTCACTGCTACGTCCGTTGGTACTGGTAATATGGGTACTGGTCTTAGTGGGATTGATCTCATTGGTACTGGTATTACTGGTCTCACTGGGACTGGTCTCATTGGTAATGGTATTGGTCATACTAGGACTGGTCGCATTGGTAGAGTGTGTTTTTAAGAAACTCCAAAGCTTTTTTGTCATGGTGCTAGTTTTCAATTATAGCACCCATTTACGACCTTCACTTGTAATTAAAGCACACCTTCGTAGAGTCCATTTTAGATCTTTTGAATCAAAAAATGTATGGAGAAGTGTCTGCATTTATAAGAAATGCATTTCAAAAACAATTTTTCATTGACAAAATCCTTAACTTGGATTCCTTTACCCTACTTCAAGACCTAGAAAAAGTCTTCACCTTTCTTTTTTGATCATTTTGCTCAAAAACCATTTTCCTAAGCTTTATGGATCCAAAAGAGTGTATAAAAACATGGTGTGGATAGTAAAAACTTATTAGAAATACTTCCACTACAATAAATTTTCATGACTATTGTAGCATGATATAGTCTTTCAATGCTTCTTACATGTGATATTGACAAGCTTTGTATTTGTCAGTCTATGAGAACTCTAACCCAACCCTTACAAAGATGTCAATTGTTAAGCTATGATGCATGAAGGTGCAACACAAACATACCATAGCTAAGCACATGCTTGGGGGTTATGTGTAGGATTCTGACTAATAATGGCAAGTGTGCACTTGGGGATTGAGTTAGATTTCAAAAAAAGCAAAAGCCATACATAACAATTTTATTGCAGATGGAATGTATATCAAAGATCAAATATGGATCTAGAACACTCTAGAGGATATTAATACGTCCTAAAAAAGAACATCTATATGCTACATTAGTTAGCTAATATGCATCCTAGTTCAACTACACCTTCAAGAAAGATTATCCCCAAGAGTTTATATTAACGTCTCCCTTTGCACTTGCCATAGAAGGTGCATAGAAAAGACACAACTATTCACAGAAGCACTATTGATATCATACTACTTAAAACACTTTTTAACAAAAAGGTAGTGAGGCTACTTGGAATTTACATCCTGGGATCATGCAAGAATAGCCTTTTCATAAGCAACATGAGAGAAATTGGTCAAATTATCTTTAGAATTTTTTAAGCATGTGAAAATCATGGATGTTTTGTGTGTGCATATTGTTTGATGAGCTCATGACATGGTGATCAAGACTTTGTTACCACTATTTCCAAAGTAGGAACCATTGGCTTTGAATGTTCATAGTACAAGTGCTCTTAGAGAAAGAGCATTTTTAAACCGTGTAGAAGCACTCTCAAGAGACCATTGCATGACTCTTGAGCTTAAGAAACAGTATCCAAGACTTGGGTCCAAAATTTTTGTACACTATAAACGCTTTGTTTTAAATCTTCATACGACTAGAGCTCACAAATTGTTTGCTTGCACACGAACAGTCTATGAGTTGTAGAAGCATATCATGTTTATGTCATAGGAGCAGTGTTGAACTCAAATAATGGTATGCAAGACTTGGGTCAAAACCATTTTTTTTTCACATTTTTGAACAATTAGAAGATCTCATAGGCCATTTGCGTGCACATGGTCGACGAGCTTGTAGAAGAATAGCATTTTTAATGTGATAGGAGTTGTGTCAAGAGACCACAAAGATGTATCCCACACAAAGATGTATTCAAGACTTTATTCAAAATAGTTTGTCTTTCAAACTTTCATACAACATGAACTCACAAATCATCTGCACGCACATGGACGATCTGTGAGCTCATCAAAGAGGAACATTTTTTAATTTTGAAAGCACTCTCAAGAGACCTCAAAGATTCTTCTAACAAAAAACCAACTCAAAAAGTAGCACGAAAGACACTGGCTAAGAAAAGTATACTAGCCCTATTTGTTTCATTGACGATATCGCTAGCTAATTGTTCATTGGTGTTAGATTCTCTGCTACTGTGTAGGCATTGTGAAATTCTTCTACTTTTATGCTTAACTGTCCACAACCATCATACCTTTCATAACTATATGCATATGACCATCTTATCTTTCATAACTATCCAACAACCCCTTTTTTCAAAATCAAAATACTAGGATTGTGCTACCATGGTCAAAGCAATAATGAAGGACAAACTACAAGAGTTCCCAACCCATCCGCGCGCGCGGACGGGCTTTGAGCTCTCCAAAGTGGGCTGTGCCAATCAACTGGTGACGTATTTCTCCAAAATAGTAGGATGAGCTCTCCAAAATTGATGGTAGATGGGTTGTGAGCTCTCCAAGGTGGGCTATGCCAATCTCAGGAAGCTATGCTCGTCTGCCACGATGCTGACATTTGCAAGATGAGGCTCTAGGTGAGGTTAACTAAGTTTCATGACCTGCCCAAGATTGCAGACAAACTGCAAGTGCTCAATAAGGTTCATGGCCTACCCAAAATAGTAGGATGAATTGCAAGAACTCCCGAAGCTGGTGGGCCGTGCCAATCTCATTGACCTATGATGAACATCCTCCGTCCACCGCCCTACTGGGGTATATTCGATAAATAGCCGCAATGCTGATTTAGCAGGGTGAGGTGAGGCTAAGTAAGGTTCATGACCTACCCAAGAAGCCCACACATACGGATTTCTCATCCTCAGGCTGGACATCACCTGTAGCATGACATGCTTCACTCCCCATTTAGTTTGTCAATCGTTGTTAGTAGCGGTGATTGGAGACTGTTGATAAATTTCAAGTGCTCCTCCATGCTAGCGGGGGAAGAACGTTTCCATGCAGTTGGACACCATTATTGCAAGACCCGCAGGTGATGCAGCCTACCTTCACGGATTCAGAGTAGAAAAGTCACTTTTCAAATCATACAAAGTTTTAGCTAAACATATAAAAATATGTATTTTGTAAAATTTTGAAATTTAGCGATATTTTGAGAAGTTCCACAAATGTCAAGGATATTGACGTAATTTTTTCAGCAAGTGAATATGGGTTTATTTATGGAACTTTGGAACTGGCTTTTTTTTAGAGGCAATCAAAATAATAAAAACATGTGCATGTGTGATAATTTCAGGTCCTTTTTCTTGCAAGTTTCTCTCCTCTGTCTCAACTCAATTGCAAACTAATGATGACCTGTGTTCACACATCCTAGCCTAGTTCGCAGTGTAAGTTTCTCGATTGAAAATGAGAATTATTGATAAGTGTTGTGTTGGACCTCAATATTTTTGGAGGTTAAATTGGTACTATAAGTTAGTTTGACCTTAAAAATTTGGAACCAGCCTGTGATGTTCTCAATTGCAAAGTCCTTGAAGAAAACCGATAAGATCCTACAAGTTTTAGGGTAACAACCAGCAAATGACTCAAATTTTGACCGAAAGTATTTTAAGTGTGCCCTTATAATTTTAAGTTAGGAAATATTTTGTTGACAAGCCCTAGCATTTTTTCTTAGACTAAAAGCTCGTGTAAGTTTACGTTGTCATTTTGCATCAGTAAAGTGAGTTGAAACTGTGTCAAACACAAAATTTAATCAAATGTTAGGTACCACCAATTTTAAATTAAAAAATCATTTATTTATGTGGAATTTCTTACCTAGTGGAAAGGAGGCAAGTAGTTTGAGTAGCCGGACAAAACTGGGTGGCTTCCCTCGCTTTGCCCAATAGTAATGGATATGGTTCACTCAGGACCCCGTGATCTTAAAGCTTAGGAAGGACTAGATCTCCGTGACTCCAAGTGATGTTCGGAATCACCCTGCTCATAATCTGACCCACCACCTTCATGCTCGCTCCTTTCACTCTGAAACTCCTCTAAGAACTTAGGTTGGTTGTCATCTACTATGACAACCTTAGCATACTACAATTAGTGAAAAACCTAGTGTTCCATGCAAGAATGAACCACATTGAGGTTCACTACCACTTCATTAGAGACAAGGTCCTCAATGGTGACATCAATCTTAGGTACGTGAGAATGGATGAGTAAGTTGCAACATGATCTAAGAGGATTAAATAGAGATTAGAAATCAATAGAACGAGGTTGAAGAGTGAATTTGGAGATGCTCTTAGAATTTAGAAAGGAGAATATATTAGAGGAGAGGAAAATAATAGTATTTGAGAACATTATCTCAAAGATTAGATCAGAAGAGAGTATAAATGTAGGATTTGAGAATGTAATTTCAAAAGACAAATTACAATGGTTAACATAACAAAGTACCAATTAGTGCAGGATCAAAAGAGATCAAGAGGAGGTGAGGGAGTGATTAAGAGGAGGCGAGGAAGTTTACACAAAAAGATTAGGGAGTGATTAGAAGAGATTAGGGAGTGACTCTGAGAGGAGCTGAGGGAGATTACACACAGAGATTTTCCATACATATTTTGATCTTGATTAGCGTCGGTCTTATGTTGTTGTTTATTGTGGTCTTTTTTCATTGTTGTGAGTTTTAAAAGAAAAACTCACTTTAAAGATTTGAAAAAGATGGAAAAAAGTAAGCTAAAAAAGCTATGCATAAATGTACAGGACAGTTCTTGAAGTGTGCCAAAGATGGCTCTGATGGTGGTACTTATTGCATGTGTGTAGCTTTTCTTCTTAGCATCCTGTTAAGTATGGACGTTTGTAAGGCCCCCGTTATCAGGAGAAGCCATCATGCATGAGAAAAATCACTCACCAAAAAACCAAAAATGAAGCTCTAGTCTCGAGAATTAGAATATTTCCTTTTTGCCGAAATATCTTGGCGGGATAGTGGCTGGAAAGTGGCCAGTGGTTACTTGGACGATGCCCATGGCCAATGCGTGATCAATGGCCGGTGGCCGATGGACGCATCTACACATTGGCGGTTGCCTCTCATGTGAAAGGGCAACCCATAGAGGCTCCTAGGCATCTATAAAAGGAGGTCTCTTCTACACGTGGGAAGTGCAAGCTAGAGAGGGAATTAGATGAGATGACCATTGAGGGCTTGTGAGCTCTTTGTAAATTACCTCAAGTTTGAGCTGAAGCTCTTTGGATCTCTATCTCTCAAACAAATTGCTCATTTTTCAAATCTATTCAACAATTTTTCAGTGCTACTTTGTTTCTAAATGATGAGACTAATAAGTGCATAACTCTATGTTGACAATGAGTTATGAGCTCATTGTATGTTTTTAAAGCATTTTGAAAACTTGAAGATGTATACAGTACGATGAAGGCTCTTACAATTCAAATATTCCAAATTAAGCTCAACAAATGTTCAAAAGAAAACGGATGTAACAGCTTCAGTCCCAAACGCCCAATGAAATAGAGGTACGTGCACTCTTCAGACAGGAGGGTAGCGACGTCGGCGAGGGAAGAGACCGTGGAAGATGTCAGGAACGGAGGGAGGTGGAAGAGCAGGAGGCGGTGGCGGTGGGGGTGACGGTGGCGGTGGCGATGGAGGTGGTGGTGGTGGCGGCGGGCTAGGAGGAGGAGGAAGAGGTGGAACACTAAGAACTGTGGGTGCCGGTGATGGTGCCAGTATCGTTCCCTGTGCTGGTGTCGGTGCTGGCACTGGCCGCTCTTGTGTATACGCTGGCGATGGCACTTCATAATTCACTGTGGGCGACGGAGCTGTGTTTTCTGCGTATCCTGGGGGAGGTGCTGTCGGTGATTCTGTCGGCGCCTTGCCCCACCCATTGCTCGTTGTGTAATAAGGCAAATTGCTTGGACCCTTCTCCGGTGTCGGTGCCGGGGCTGGTGTGCATGTCACTGTGCATGTCTGTGATGGCCATGGTGATGGCGCGGCCGCAAGGTTCGATGATGCAAATGGTTTTGCTTTATAATTTGATGATGTTGCTCTTGAATATCTGTGTGCTTTTGCAGCGACCAGTTGAGCAGATGCTTGAGCGCGGATAATATGGCGTCGTGTCCTCTCTTTGACAGCATTGCACATACTATGAAGATGAATGCCTACGATAGCAGCAAACATCCCAAGAAAAACTCTTACAACAGAAAACTTTGCAGGATGAAAAATGCCTGAAAATGTAGTTTGGATGCAAATTGAGCACAGACAGAGAGATCATACATTAGATACATACACATGCTTTTTGAACTAATTAAAGCATTTCAAGACTTAAATGTGGTGAGATGGAATATAATTTAATCACCTTCCCCTGCTGCCAGCTTGGTATAGAGGTCATTGATGTTCGGACAATTGCTTCGGCAGCCCGACAAGCATAGCTTTCGTACAAACTCGTTCTCAAGGAGTGTGTCCGTTGAAAAACCAACAGAGACCCTTTGTAGTCCACAAGAGTTGATACAAGAGTCACTCTCGATCAACTCGGTGGGCCGCTCGGCCACTATGGATGATGTCTGAGCATAGGGAGAACACATGAGTTTGTCTACATAATTAGCATTAAAATCCACCTAATCATGCCCGCCTTACCGCATTCGCATGCGCAAGTTGGACACTAATGGTGCAAAATGACAGAAGAAAATTCCATATAAGCTAGAATTTGGTGTGTGTGTGTGTGTGTCTGTACCTCACATTTGTATTCAGACATTCCATCTCTTCGAACAGTCTTTTCGAGCATGCACCGTGCTCCCGTGGATGATACCGCAAATGCGCATTTGGCCACAGGTAAGTCCTCACAATCAAGAGCTTCTGCATAGCCATACAGCATCGTGAGCACATGAGTTAGCAGTGCAATTGAGCTAATTTAATGTGAGTTAACCTGAGAGAATGAGCGTGCTGGAAATGCAGAGGAGGGCTAGTCCAAGCATGAAGAAGTTAATGGCCTGCTTGTGGGGAGCCATTGCCCCTCCTCCAAGTATTGTCCGCGATGGAAAGACTATGCGCGTGTGTGTGTGTGTGTGCGCGCGCGCGCGCGCGCGCGAGAGAGAGAGAGAGAGAGAGAGAGAGAGAGAGAGAGGCGCCTCCAAGTAAGGGAGGAGGGTGATGAGAGCTTGAGGGGCACCGTGGCCAAAAGCTATTATGGCCCTTGGAATCACGGCGCTCGCTTGAGGGTGTCCCAAAGGCCTAAAGATTTTCCCACTCTAAGGTTGGGATCGATGCCCCGAAGGGAAGGAGGCGTGCACCGTGCGTCCCTTGAGATAGTTTCCCATGACATTAAAAATTCTCTTCTCTTCTTCTTCTTTGTCTCGAGCCCGCCAACATATCCCCCCCTCCCAACAATCAACAAAGAATTGGCTTGCTGAGCCCACAAAACACAGATATTTCATCTTCAACCTTGACCCCAAGCTTGTAGTCATTTACGCAATTGCTATGCCGACCGCTTTTCCAGTGCAAAACACGGACAATGCATCTTGAACCTTGATCTACAACTTGTAGTCATTTACGCAACAACTAAGTTACCCATGACTGGTTGAAATTCTTTCCTGCTTTTGCAAATTTGAACAAAGCCCCCGTCCTATGTGAACATGACGAGTGGAGGCAGTTAGGAATGCGAGAGTGTTGTTGGGCTTGTATGAACCCAACATTGATAGGTCCCTGAGGGGGAATAGGGCCCAAATTAGGAGACTAAGGTAGTGTACACATGCCATGTCCACATGGACACATCATGCACGATATACTACAAGGGCTCTTTTGTTCTTATGATGCTTAATATAATAATGGTGACGCCCAATTGTCGCTTATGCGACGACCCATAATTTCTCAACTAAATGTATAAAAGCATCGCTAATATTGTCGTTAGTAGGGGTGTCGCAAATGGCATCACCTAAGCGATGCGATTTTTGCGATGTATATAGCGACATTTGCAAACTGCTTGGTGTCGCATAAGCGAGGCTTGCAATATGGGAAAGATTTCCCGAAGAAGCTGTGGAGAGCCATTTACTCCTACGGATTCTTCCATAGAGAAGAGAAGAAGAGTGACCTACGCTAAGCTCCCTTGCCCAACCTGTTAAGTATGGAGCCTGATTTACCCTTGTAATTTTCTGTGGTAAAAGCGCACATTTGTAAGGCCCCCATTATGAGGAGAAGCCATCGTGCGTGAAGGAAAATCACTCACCGAAAACCAAAATTTTCACGGACAAGAATCAGGGGCAACTTTAGGGGCCTCGGGGACGGAGGGCCCTGAGACTTTTATTTCCCTCGTTGGAATATTCCTTTTCGCCGGAATATTATGGCCGAATGGCGGCCGGAAAGTGGTCAGAAAACAACCGGTCGGTTGGCCGGTAGTCAATGGCCGGTGGCCGGTGGTCGGAAGTCAATGGCTGGTGGCCGGTGGCCGAATTCAAAAGCGGACTTGTCTTCTCAAGGGCGGCCACACATGGGCGGATTGGAGGGTCCGATTTGGACTTATTTGCACAAGGGCGGCTACACATGGTTGCCTCTCATAAGAGAGGGCAGCCCTTTTGGCCTATAAAAGGAGGCCATTTCTACACACATTTCATAGTGTGAAGTTGATGCAACAAGGTGAGTGTGAGGTGGTGAGAGTGAAGCAAGGCGGGAGCTCTATTAAGGGTTTAATCCCTTTGTAAACTACTTCTTCTTTTGAAGTGCTAAAGCCATTGAGTGGCTGCTTTCCCGTGGACGTAGCCCACATTGGGTGAACCACGTATATCATGTGTACTCTCTCTCTCTCTCTCTACTCTATAATCTCTTGTGTGTGAAATCTATCTCTCTCCATTAAGTAATCTACTCAAAAATCTATTTAGCTACGTCTTATTTCCTAACAACTGGTATCAGAGCAAGGTTTGCTCGTAGCTAAATTATCTCAAGGAATCGATTCCTTGAATTGAGTGGGAGTTATGGCGGAGGAAGGGAAGCTCAAGATTGAGAAGTTCAACGAAAAAAACTACCAACATTGGAAGATGCAGATTGAAGACTATCTCTACCAGAAGGACCTCTATTTCCCACTAGGCGGTCTTGCGAAGAAGCCCGCAACAATGGCAGACGAAGCATGGATTGTCCTTGATCGAAAGGCACTGGGAACAATCTGGTTAAGCTTGGCGTCAACGGTGGCCTTCAATGTTTTGGAGATGAAGACCACGGAGGACTTGATGAAGTCTCTTGACGACTTCTACGAGAAACCATCAGCATCCAATAAGGTATTTCTTATGAAGCGCTTGTTCAATCTAAAGATGACAGAGAATGGTTTAGTTGCAGAACATCTAAATGACTTTAACACAAACATAAGTCAACTTCGATCGGTGAAAATCAATTTCTATGATGAAGTGCGAGCTCTCCTTATACTATCATCTCTACCGGATAGTTGGGATAGCCTTGTGATGGCTGTAAGTAATTCTATCTCTGGCACAAATACTCTTAAGTTTGATGATATTGTGGGTGTTCTCCTAAGCGAGGAAATACGAAGGAGAAGCACAGGAGAATCATCAAGTGCTGCATTGTCAGTGGAAACAAGAGGAAGGCCTAAGGAGAGGTTCAAAAGCCAAAAGGGTCGTGATCGCTCAAGACGGAGCAAGTCACGCACAAAGTCAGTTCTTGAAGGTTGGAACTGCGGCAAGAAGGGCCACGTCAAGAAGGATTGCTGGTCCAAGAAGAAGAAGGAGACTGAGTCTCAAGACAACAAGCCAACATTGGAGGCTAATGTGGCAGGTAAAGTAGATCAAGATGCTCTAATTCTCTCATTAGACAATGTGTCTAATTCCTGGATAGTAGATTCCGGGGCTTCATTCCATGCGACACCGCACAAGCAACATTTCCAAGATTACACCAAAGGTAATTCTGGGTATGTATACTTGGGAGATGATGAAGCTTGTGAGATTGTCGGCAAAGGTACAGTTTCTGTCAAAACTGCTAACGAAAATGAATGGAAGCTTAAAGATGTTAGGCATGTTCCTTCTCTTCGCAAAAATTTGATCTCTACAGGACAATTGGATGATGAAGGTCACAACATTGCATTCGGAAACAAACGGTGGAAGATCTCAAAGGGATCTTTGGTGGTTGCCAAGGGAGAAAAGGTCGGTACACTTTACTTGTGTACTGCTAGCACGCAACCTTCAGCTTGTGCAGCAACTACAGAAGTTGATAGTGCGGTGTGGCACTATCGACTTGGGCATATGAGTGCCAAAGGAATGCAAATCCTTCAAACAAAGAAGCTTCTACCAGGTTTAAAAGAAGTGGACTTAGAGTTCTGTGAAGATTGTGTTTATGGTAAACAAAAGAGGGTAAAATTTCAGAAATCAGGAAATGAAAGAAAAAATAAAAAACTTGAGTTGGTTCATTCTGATGTTTGGGGTCCTGCAAGTACACCATCACTTGGTGGCTCATTGTACTATGTAACATTCATAGACGATGCGACTAGAAAAACATGGCTTTATATCATGAAGAATAAATCCAATGTATTTTCCATATTTCAAAGGTGGAAAGCCTTTGTGGAGAATGAAACAGGTACCAAGGTTAAATGCCTCAGATCCGACAATGGAGGTGAATATTGCAGCCAAGCTTTTGAAAGATTTTGTGCTAGCAATGCCATTCAAAGGCAAAGGGCAACCCCAAGGACACCTCAACAAAATGGGATTCTGGAAAGGATGAACATGACAATCATGGAGCGAGCACGAAGCATGCGGCTACATGCAGGCCTATAGCTTGAGCTTTGGGCGGAAGCTGTAAGTATGTCTGTGTACTTAATTAACCGGTTACCCTCAACGGCATTGGATGGGGGAGTTCCAGAAGATGCATGGACAGGTAAACCGGTGAATTATGAATTTCTCAAAGTGTTTGGGTGTGAGGCTTTCATGCACATAGATAGTGTAACATTTAATGTCCTAATAACTTGTGTGTAGAGGAAATGAGCATGAACATAGTGGGCATTTCATTAGAATAGATTCCTAATGAGAATTACAAGAGTGCTTGGGTGGAGAGAGCAACAAAAAGCATAACACCTAGTTAGATAGCATCGACAATACTTTCAAAAGAGAGAGAAATTAAGCTAATGACAACAGTTGAGGACCGGATTTGCATGAAGCTGGTCCCCCCTCCAAAAGGCTTTGTATTATGGTTTCTCCCATCAAGAGAGACATTGTACAATACAATTCTTTGTGTTTCTTCAAGACTAGCTAGTGCAATGAAGATGAAAGCTTCATGCACTAAGCAAAACACTTAGCAAACACAACTTGAATTATCCCTGTTCTAAGACCCAAGACCTCACACACCTTCGAAGATGGTGAGAGCTAGCAGGGTATGAGAGTAGATTGAGAGGAAGAAGGAGTATCTTACGAGAAAGATGTACATCTCCTCACATAATCACTCATATTAGCATAGCTTAGCTTAGTAATTAGCTTGGTAGAGGAGATGAGCATGCATTGAAGCTTGGATCTTGGTTGGATTTGCATCCACATGCCAAGAGAGTGTTGATGTAGGCTTCTATCTCACAAGCTTGGAGTAGGTGATGAGCTCTCCATTAAAGCTTGGGAAGAGATAGTCTTCTTTTCTTCACACATGAGATTGTGTGAGTGTGTGTGTGTTAATGCCTTGCAAAAATCAGCCCCCTCTCTCTCTTGGGCGAGCCCCCTTGCTATTTGCTCTTCCTGCAGCCTCATTGGCCCTCCCCAAGTCAAGCCAATCACAATTAAGCAGCATAAGTGATAGCCTTCTGACATGTGTCCCCCTTTCCCCTTTTGTGAGAGATTTAGGTAATTAAATAATTAAACTAAACTCTCATTGGACCCCTTTGTCTCCTGGCCAATAGGAATCAGGCAAGCCATGGGGCTCCTGAATGCTCATTGGACCCTTTGGGAGACTGCCCAATAGTCTTCTAGGAGACTTAATTCTTATTGGTTTCTTTTATTAAATGTTTTTAAATTAATTAAACTAGATTTAATCTAGCTTAATTCTCATTGGTCCACTTCAAGGGTCATCCAATAGGAATTGGGCACACCTTGTGGGCATCTGGGCTAGGGAGCTGACATGTGTCCCTAATTCCCTTTGTGTAAAGGGGCTTGTGTGTGTGTGTGTGTGGCTTTCTCTCTCATCCCCTAGAAGAAGGGCTCGCCCCCTCCCATGTAGGGATGTGCATTGACTTTGGAGAGCACACAAAGCATCCAATTCCCCCTAAGCTTTAACCCTTTGGACACAACCTTTGAATTTTGGAACCTTAGCATTTTGGAAGTCTTAATGGGCTGAACCTTAGGGTCTTTTTAGCCCATTGTTGCACATGGATCTTTTGCAGATGGCCCCCCCTTTAGATCCCTATTTTCCCTCCTTTGGATCCCTACTGTGGCCGGTCTGCTAGCTTAACCAATATTCTAGCTTTTTCTCCCCTGGCACTTCCCCACATTAAATGATCAGTTTAATATGAGAAAATCATTTAGGAGAATTAGATATTGATTATTATGACATTACCTCTCTCTTGAAATCATAGTCGTCCTCGACTATGGTGTATAGAAGATAAAGCATATTCATGAGTCCTTTTCTTAGCGGGTAGAGGATCCCTATGTTACCCTACGACATCATTCCATAATGGATGACTAGTCCATTTGGCGCTTGAGAGCCTGAGGATGCCGCAAGCATGTCTCCACATCAGCCCTATCAGTCTTCCATAGTAGAGTGACAAGCTCTACTTGGTGTTTGGGAGACGTCGTCTCCACAAACTTGATCTAAGCATGCATAATACTTCATTTTTGTGCACAAATAAAGAAAAAGAGAGTCTTATACGATAAAAACTTTGTTCATTTTCAACATTTTGTACATTTGCTTACTCTTGGGAAGCATTGTAAGCATTGACAAGGTTTAGGTTATCCTTTAATTGTATGCCTTGCATCCATCTAGCATCTTCAAAAGGATAATTCTTAAACTTAATAAGATATCATCAGATAGTCTTACCGCCTCTTAGTACCTTGTCTTCATGTCGGAGAATGGACTCGGGCTGCAGCACCTCTTCTTGGTCCTCGATCTCCGGTGGGTCTTCAATAGTTGGTTCTTGAGGTGGCTCTCCTTTGTAAGGCTTTAATAGGCTCACATGGAAAGCATTGTGTATGAGCCAATGATTGGGCAACTTGAGTTGATAGGCCATCTCATTGATTGGCCTCAGAATCTGGAAGGGACCATAGTAACTTTTTGCTAGTTTAGCATAGTACTTTTGGTGGCCCGTAGGATTCTTGCCCGTCGTGTGACTTAATCGAGCCTTGGGAAACTTTAACAAGACCCAATCGTTTTCTTTAAAGACTTGGGCTCTTCTGTGCTTGTCAGCAGCAGCCTTTTGCCTTTGCTGTGAGATAGAGATAGCATCCTGAATCTTTTGAAAAGATTCTTGTAGGTCTCGGCTATACTCATCTGCAACGAAGATCTTCCCATGTACCTTAAGTAGCAATGGACTTTTTGATCTTCCCTCAATTACCTCGAAAGGTGCTTTTCCCGTGGAAGTATGTACAGTGTTATTGTAAGCATACTCCACTAAGGGTAAGTACTTCTCCCATTGGGATCTTTGATCTACTTCCGTTACATAGGCTTTTAGTAGATCGAGAATTGTTAGGTTAGCTATTTCACTTTGGCCATCTGTTTGTGGATGATAGGCCGAAGAGAAATTTAGCCTTGTCCCTAAATTCTCAAAGAGACCCTTCCAGAAGTTACTGGTCATTCTAGGATCTCTATCCGACACTATGGACATTGGCAAGCCATGGTACTTGAAAATTTGTGAAATGAAGAGGGTTTCCATTTGATGGGCTTTGATAGTCTTTTTGACAGGTATAAAATGAGCTTGTTTACTGAACCTGTCTACTATCGTCCATATTCCCGTATTCCCATGGATATACTTAGGCAATCCAAAGATAAAATCCATGGATATGCTCTCCCATGGTGAATTAGGGATTGGCAAGGGTTGAAGCAATCCAAGTTGCTTCCCTCTATCAAATTTTGTCTTTTGGCATACCACACATTTGGAAACATACTCTTGTATGTTCACTTTCATGGTAGGCCAATAGAAATATGTTTCAATTCCCTTTAAGGTAGACTGAATCCCTCTATGCCCCCCATAAGGAGGAGCATGAGATTCATACATTACTTTCTCACGTAGTGAGTTAGTAACGCATAGTCTATTGCCATAGAGAAGATAACCATTTTGTAAAGTAAATGGTTCTTCTTTCTTCCCTAATGCAAGGGCTGAAATCACATCTCTAAAATCGGGATCAATAGCGTACTCATCTATCATTGAAGATAGATCATTATGAGTTGCTATGGAAACCGCATTCACTCTCGGTCGTCTTGAGAGTGCATCAGCTACTTGATTATGCTTGCCTGCAATGTGAGCAATATGAAAATGAAATTGCGAAAGGAAATTTGCCCACCTCATTTGTTTGTCAGAGAGCTTGGTTTGCGTCATGAAGTACTTAAGACTTTGGTGATCAGTTCGCAGAATGAAAGGAGTCCCCAATAAATAGTGCTTCCATGAGTTTAAGGCATTTTGAACTGCAAGGAGTTCCTTTTCGTATATGCCTAGAGCTTGCTCAACAGGGTCGAGCCTTCGACTCTCATAGCCTATAGCGTGCCCTTCTTGGAGCAAAACAGCTCCAAGGCAATCACCACAAGCATCACATTGGACCTCAAATGGTTTTGAGAGATCCGATAGTGTAAGCACATATTGAGAGATAAGCTTTTCTTTAAGATTTTCGAAAGCATTGTTCTCTTTAGCAGACCATGTATACCTAACGCTTTTCTTTGTTAGGTCATGTAATGGTCCCGCAATTTGTGAGAACTTTTCTATGAAGCATCTATAGTATGCACACATACCTATAAAGCTTCTTAGTTCATGAAGATTCCTTGGTTTAGGCCATCCTTTTATTACCTCTAACTTAGATGGATCCATTTGGATGCCATCTTGAGAGATAATATGACCTAAATACTGAATCTCTTGCAAGAAAAATTCACTTTTCTTTCGATTAACATAAAGTTTATTCTCTCTTAAAACTTGAAATATTACCTGGAGATGTTGCTTGTGTTCCTCCAATGAATTAGAGTAGATGATAATATCATCAAAGAACACTCTAGTGAAGGTTCGATGAGGCCTGAACAGCTTCTCCATCAAGCGGTTGAATGTGGCTAGTGCATTGGTCAAGCCAAAAGGCATGACAATGTATTCGTAAAGACCAAATGTAGTACGAAATGCGGTCTTTACAATGTCTTGATCAACTATCCTTATTTGATGATAGCCACTTTTTAGGTCAATCCTACTGAATTAGGTCGATCCTTGTAGCTTATCAAATAGGTCTTCTACCCGTGGAACGGGAAACCTATTCTTGATAGTGATCCTATTTAGTGCTCTATAGTCGACACACATACGATATGTGCCGTCTTTCTTTTGCACTAATAGCACAGGTGAGCAAAATGGAGATGAGCTAGGCCTAACCATGCCCTTCTCAACTAACTCATGCACTTGCTGCATAATCTCCTCTTGTTGAGCTTGAGAAACTCTATAAGGAGGTTTGTCAGGCGGTGAACTTCCTGGAAGAAGTTCAATTGCATGGTCATCATTACCTTGTTTAGGAGGTAGCTCACAAGGGATGTCGTCAATAAAAACATCTTTAAACCCCTTGAGAAAATTGGATAACTCTAATTCCTTTTGGTTGCTTTTATTTTCTTTTGCTAAAGCATTAGGTTCATTTTTAGAATCTTTAACAAAAATCATGTACACGGAAATAGAGCTCTTTATTGACTTGTTGAAAGCTGGTGTATGTACAATGGGGATGGTGTTACCCATTTCCTTAGCATCTATATATATGTCTTTTTCCTTGAACTTAAAGGAGATTCTCCTTTCAGGAAATTTAACATCGGCAGCCAGGCGGTCAAACCATGGTGCCCCTAGGATTACATCCTCATGCTTGAGAGGAGAGATAAAGAAGTCCTCTTTGTCCACATAGCCTTGGACATGAAGCCTCAATTTCCCAATTAAGGGAGTGACTGAAGCTTCCTGCCCCTTGAAGGCACTGTCTGCGGGTAGGACATCTCCCATCTCGTAGGATTGTATGCCTAGCTTGGTGGCTAACTCCATAGATATAAAATTATGAGTAGAACCAGGGTCAAAGAGAATAAAAGAATCATGTTCTCTTACCTTTCCCCAAGCATGGCATAGAGGAGATCCTTTGTGGTGAGTTTGGTGAGTCTCCTCCTCTTGGATTTCAACCAAGGAAGCTCTAGGAGGATCTTGGTGGTTGTTCTTTTGGGGACAAGCGCGGTACGCATGCCCTTGTTCGCCGCACTTGAAACACCGGTTATCCTTACGATAATGCTCAAGCTCTTCACGAGAGAGTTTATTCTTACCTTGGTAAACTCCCTTCTCTTTAGCTTTGTTGGAGCTGCCCTTAGGAGACTTTTGGACATTGTCCTTTCCCTTAGGCTCATTGGAACCCTTGTTTTCCGGGGGCTTATTATTTCTTTTAACCCCCGTTTGGAAATTGATTCAAGAGGCCACCATAGTATGGTGTATTACCGCCGATATGGTACGTGGCCTTTGGGAGTTGACATACTCCGCCATTTCTTCGGTTAAGCCCGCACAAAACTGTTGCTTTTGCTCTCCAAAATCCAACTTTTTGAAGACAGTGTCTTTGAGTTGTAAGTCCCAAAACTTGTCTACATATTTGTGGATGGATTCATTAGGAGAGAGCTTTAAGCTTCGCCATTCGGTGAGTACTTTGTCTTTGGCATCGATGGCCAAAAACTGCTTCATAATGGAAGCTCTTAAAGCCTTCCATGTTCGTGGAGCTTCACCGTTGGCTCGTAGGCTAGACCACCATTGTCTGGCGGACTTTTGAAAGTGCATAGCTACATGGCATAGCTTAGAGGACTCCGTGAAGCCCTCATCTCCAAACGCCGCATCGAATTGCTGCATAAAGGCCAAGACTTTGTCCGCAGCACCAAAGGTGCCATCATAGGTAAGGAAAGAGATGCTCTTCCCTCCCTCTTTGAATTTCTTCATCTTGGATGACCTCTTCCATGCGGCATACGATTTCCTATGGCCTCTTCTTTTTGATGGTTCAAAAGTTGCACCATCACTCTCTTCAGAAGGTGAAGAATTTGAAGAAGGTGGAGAAGAGGGTGACCTCTTTCTTGCCTTTTTCTTATCTTGATCTTTGTCGTCTTCACCATAGATTTCATAAGAGGAAGAGGATGAAGAAGATGGAGAAGATGGAGAAGAGGGTTTCCTCTTTCTCACCTTTTTCTTCTCTTGCTTTTTATCATCCCTCTTTGAATTATGGCGTGAAGAAGAGTATGATGGTCTTCTCCGCTTTGGTGGTGATGGAGAGCGTTTAGCCCACCGCCTTCGTGGAGCCATCTCTGCCGAGGTGGCGGGAGACTCGCTTCTTTCTCATTCCTTCGGTGGAGGCTCTTGAGTTCTCCTTTGGGAAGGAGATGCATCATCAAGAAGTAAATTCTTGAGCCCTTCATAAGGATTCTCTTCTTCTTCTCGAATCGGAGAGAGACCTCTTTTGGTAGTCTCACAAGGAGGCTTCCTAGGTGTTCTCTCGTCATGGTGATGAGCTTGGAGAATCCCATGAGCACGGAGCTGCCGTTGCACTTCACTTTGGAGAGATGGATTGCCCATGGCCTGTTGAAGCCTAGAAACAAGATAGTTAACAAGCATTGAAGCATCATTAGTAGCTTGCTCATGAGCAAAATCAAAGTTATCAACATTAATTTCACTCTCTTTACTATTGTCATCCATTCTAACAACTTTTAGGTGTAAACTTTTTAGGTGTACTTTGGCACTTCAAGTCCTAGTTGCTACTCCTCTTTACCCCTTTAGAAAAAGCACTCAAGCTAATGTACCTGCGGCTCGAATACCATTAATTGCAAGGAATAGAAGAGAGGGTCTTTCGACACCAAAACAACACCGGCTCCTGTCAAGCTTCTAATAGCTCAATAGTGGTTAAGTCATAGGCAAGCCCCGTAGGACTCCACTATTAAGACCATAGCTCTCAATGGTGATGCCCCGTTAGCTGCACAAAGGCAGGCGCACTGCAAGGCTGAAAAATCCCTATTCTACTTACTCATAGGCAATTAATAATACCAACCATTTGTAGCTAGCTTGAGGACCTCCCTTCTTGAGCAAGAAAAGAGAAACCTTGAGCTCTGATACCAATGTAACATTTAATGGCCTAATAACTTGTGTGTAGCGGAAATGATCATGAACATAGTGGGCATTTCATTAGAATAGATTCCTAATGAGAATTACAAGAGTGCTTGGGTGGAGAGAGCAACAAAAAGCATAACACCTAGTTAGATAGCATCGACAATACTTTCAAAAGAGGGAGAAATTAAGATAATGACAACAGTTGAGGATCGGATTTGCATGGAGCCGGTCCCCCCTCCAAAAGGCTTTGTATTATGGTTTCTCCCATCAAGAGAGACATTGTACAATACAATTCTTTGTGTTCCTTCAAGACTAGCTAGTGCAATGAAGATGAAAGCTTCATGCACTAAGCAAAACACTTAGCAAACACAACTTGAATTATCCCCGTTCTCAGACCATAGACCTCACACCTTCGAAGATGGTGAGAGCTAGCAGGGTATGAGAGTAGATTGAGAGGAAGAAGGAGTATCTTACGAGAAAGATGTACATCTCCTCACATAATCACTCATATTAGCATAGCTAGCTTAGTAATTAGCTTGGTAGAGGAGATGACCATGCATTGAAGCTTGGCTCTTGGTTGGATTTGCATCACATGCCAAGAGAGTGTTGATGTAGGCTTCTATCTCACAAGCTTGGAGTAGGTGATGAGTTCTCCATTAAAGCTTGGGAAGAGATAGTCTTCTCTTTCTTCACACATGAGATTGTGTGAGAGTGTGTGTGATAATGCCTTGCAAAAATCAGCCCCCTCTCTCTCTCTTGGGCGAGCCCTCTTGCTAATTGCTCTTGCTGAAGCCTCATTGGCCCTCCCCAAGTCAAGCCAATTACAATTAAGCAGCATAAGTGATAGCCTTCTGACATGTGTCCCCCTTTCCCCTTTTGTGAGAGCTTTAGGTAATTAAATAATTAAACTAAACTCTCATTGGACCCCTTTGCCTCCTGGCCAATAGGAATCAGGCAAGCCATGGGGCTCCTGAATGCTCATTGGACCCCTTGGGAGACTGCCCAATAGTCTTCTAGGAGACTTAATTCTTATTGGTTTCTTTTATTAAATGTTTTTAAATTAGTTAAACTAGATTTACTCTAGCTTAATTCTCATTGGTCCACTTCAAGGGTCATCCAATAGGAATTGGGCACACCTTGTGGGCATCTGGGCTAGGGAGCTGACATGTGTCCCTAATTCCCTTTGTGTAAAGGGGCTTGTGTGTGTGTGTGTGGCTTTCTCTCTCATCCCCTAGAAGAAGGGCTCGCCCCCTCCCATGTAGGGATGTGCATTGACTTTGGAGAGCACACAAAGCATCCAATTCCCCCTAAGCTTTAACCCTTTGGGCACAACCTTTGAATTTTGGAACCTTAGCATTTTGGAAGTCTTAATGGGATGAACCTTAGGGTCTTTTTATCCCATTGTTGCACATGGATCTTTTTCAGATGCCCCCCCCCTTTAGATCCCTATTTTCCCTCCTTTGGATCCCTACTGTGGCCGGTCTGCTAGCTTAACCAATATTCTAGCTTTTTCTCCCCTGGCACTTCCCCACATTAAATGATCAGTTTAATATGAGAAAATCATTTAGGAGAATCAGATATTGATTATTATGATAGATAGAAGCCTAAGATCAAAGCTAGATGCAAAGTCCAAAAAGTGTTTCTTCATTGGCTATGGAGAAGGTGACTTTGGGTATCGCCTATGGAATTCTGAAGATGGTAAAATCTTAAGGAGTAGGGATGTAATTTTTAACAAACAAAATATGTACAAAGATTACTTGGAAAGAAAACAAAAAAAAGAAACAGGTGATGAGTACATGGAGCTTGAGGACGGTGAAGAGTCAAGGACTACAAACGATGACAATGTGCAACAACGTCAACCAAATGAGGAGCCTCAACTTATTCCCCGAAGATCTACAAGAGCAAGTAGACCTCCAAAAAGGTTTGTTCCTTCCTTCAACCATCTCTTGATCTCAGATTCTTGAGAGCCGGAATTATACGAAGAAGCTATGCAACATGAATTCAAAGAAGAATGGACGAAGAGCATGCAAGTGGAGATGGACTCACTACATCGCAACCAAACATGGGAGTTGGTTGAGTTGCCTAAAGGTAAGCGGGCACTTCAAAACAAATGGGTGTACAAGATGAAGGAAGAAGAAGGTGGGAAGAAAAGGTACAAGTCTAGGCTTGTGGTAAAAGGGTTTTCTCAAAAGAAAGGTATTGACTTCAATGAAATATTTTCTCCTGTTGTAAAAATGAACTCAATTAG
The DNA here is from genome assembly GCF_014529385.1 of Adiantum capillus-veneris. Taxonomy (NCBI): domain Eukaryota; kingdom Viridiplantae; phylum Streptophyta; class Polypodiopsida; order Polypodiales; family Pteridaceae; genus Adiantum; species Adiantum capillus-veneris. The sequence continues at coordinate 46,010,553 of NC_140948.1, read as the reverse complement.
GCTTGTCTTAAGCCTTGTGGCTGCTCATGATTTAAATCTCGAGCAAATGGATGTAAATACGGCATTCTCTCACGGTGACTTAGAGGAGGAAATCTACATGCTTCAACCAAAGGGGTATGAAGTAAAAGGTAAGGAGAAAATGGTTTGCAGATTAAAGAAGAGCTTGTATGGTTTAAAGCAAGCATCAAGACAATGGTACTTGAAGTTTGATCGATGGATGTTGGATCATGGATTCACAAGATGCAACTCGGATCACTGCATCTACACGAAGAATTTGGGAGATGGGAAGTTCATCATCCTAATGTTGTATGTTGATGACATGCTGATTGCAAGTGCTAACATGCAGGACATCAAAGACCTAAAAGAGGAGCTGTCTAAATCTTTTTCAATGAAAGATTTAGGTGCTGCAAAGAGGATACTTGGTATGAAAATATCAAGGGACAGGACGAAGAAGACAATAAAGCTATCTCAAGAAGATTACATCAAGAAGGTACTAAAAAGGTTTGCAATGCGAAATGCAAAACCAGTTTCTACACCTTTGGCTGGTCATTTTAAACTAACGAAGGATATGTGTCCAAAGACACAAGAGGAGATAGCCTATATGTCTAAAGTTCCATATGCTGCAGCGGTAGGTTCTCTAATGTATGCTATGGTCTGGACAAGGCCAGACATTGCACATGCAGTGGGAGTTGTGAGTAGGTTCACGGACAACCCAGGTAAAGAGCATTGGCAAGCTGTGAAGTGGATACTTAGGTATCTAAAAGGGACAACAACAAATGCTTTGTATTTTGGAGGAACTGATATTTTTCTAGAAGGGTATGCTGATGCAGATATGGCAGGTGACAAAGATACTCGAAGGAGCACTACTGGCTATGTGTTCACGGTTGGAGGCACAGCAGTAAGCTGGGCTTCAAAGCTGCAGAAAGTGGTTTCACTTTCTACCACGGAAGCAGAGTATGTAGCAATGACGAAGGCAAGCAAAGAAATTCTGTGGCTTCACAGATTCTTAGAAGAGCTTGGATTCAAACAAGACAATTGTGTCTTGTACAGTGATAGCCAAAGCGCTATCCATCTTTCAAAGAACTCAACCTTTCATTCAAGGACAAAGCACATTGAGGTGAGATATCACTTCATACGCACTCGCTTGAAAGAGGGACAACTAAAGCTAGGAAAGGTGCATACAAGTGAAAATCCTGCAGACATGTTTACAAAGGTGGTCAACAAGAAGAAGTTGAGCTTTTGCTCATCTTCAATCGGCATTCAAGGATAAGAAGCCAGAATGGAAAGCAGTCACAGGTTTGGTTTGGAGATCAGTCTCCAAGTGGGAGATTGTTAAGTATGGAGCCTGATTTACCCTTGTAATCGATTTTAGAGATGTGATTTCAGCCCTTGCATTAGGGAAGAAAGAAGAACCATTTACTTTACAAGATGGTTATCTTCTCTATGGCAATAGACTGTGCATTACTAACTCACTACGTGAGAAAGTAATGTATGAATCTCATGCTCCACCTTATGCGGGGCATAGAGGGATTCAGTCTACCTTAAAGGGAATTGAAACATATTTCTATTGGCCTACCATGAAAGTAAACATACAAGAGTATGTTTCCAAATGTGTGGCATGCCAAAAGACAAAATTTGATAGAGGGACGCAACTTGGATTGCTTCAACCTTTGCCAATCCCTAATTCACCATGGGAGAGCATATCCATGGGTTTTATCTTTGGATTGACTAAGTCTATCCATGGGAATACGGGAATATGAACGATAGTAGACAGGTCCAGTAAACAAGCTCATTTTATACCTGTCAAAAAGACTATCAAAGCCCATCAAATGGCAACCCTCTTCATGTCACAAATTTTCAAGTACCATGGCTTGCCAATGTCCATAGTGTTGGATAGAGATCCTAGAATGACCAGTAATTTTTGGAAGGGTCTCTTTGAGAATTTAGGTACAAGGATAAACTGCTCTTCGGCCTATCATCCACAAACGGATGGCCAAAGTGAAATAGCTAACCTAACAATTCTCGATCTACTAAAAGCCTATGTAACGGAAGTAGATCAAAGATCCCAATGGGAGAAGTACTTACCCTTAGTGGAGTATGCTTACAATAACACTGTACATACTTCCATGGGAAAAGCACCTTTTGAGGTAATTGAGGGAAGATCAAAAAGTCCCTTGCTACTTAAGGTACATGGGAAGATCTTTGTTGCAGATGAGTATAGCCGAGACCTACAAGAATCTTTTCAAGAGATTAAGGATGCTATCTCTATCTCACAGCAAAGGCAAAAGGCTGCTGCTGACAAGCACAGAAGAGCCCAAGACTTTAAAGAAAACGATTGGGTCTTGTTAAAGTTTCCCAAGGCTCGATTAAGTCACACGACGGGCAAGAATCCTACGGGCCACCAAAAGTACTATGCTAAACTAGCAAAAAGTTACTATGGTCCCTTCCAGATTCTGAGGCCAATCAATGAGATGGCCTATCAACTCAAGTTTCCCAATCATTGGCTCATACACAATGCTTTCCATGTGAGCCTATTAAAGCCTTACAAAGGAGAGCCACCTCAAGAACCAACTATTGAAGACCCACCGGAGATCGAGGACCAAGAGGAGGTGCTGCAGCCCGAGTCCATTCTCCGACATGAAGACAAGGTACTAAGAGGCGGTAAGACTATCTGATGATATCTTATTAAGTTTAAGAATTATCCTTTTGAAGATTCTAGATGGATGCAAGGCATACAATTAAAGGATAACCTAAACCTTGTCAATGCTTACAATGCTTCCCAAGAGTAAGCAAATGTACAAAATGTTAAAAATGAACAAAGTTTTTATCTTATAAGACTCTCTTTTTCTTTATTTGTGCACAAAAATGAAGTAGTATGCATGCTTAGATCAAGTTTGTGGAGACGACGTCTCCCAAACACCAAGTAGAGTTTGTCACTCTACTATGGAAGACTGATAGGGCTGATGTGGAGACATGCTTGCGGCATCCTCAGGCTCTCAAGCGCCAAATGGACTAGTCATCCATTATGGAATGATGTCGTAGGGTAACATAGGGATCCTCTATCCGCTAAGAAAAGGACTCATGAATATGCTTTATCTTCTCTACACCATAGTCGAGGACGACTATGATTTCAAGAGAGAGGTAATGTCATAATAATCAATATCTAATTCTCCTAAATGATTTTCTCATATTAAACTGATCATTTAATGTGGGGAAGTGCTAGGGGAGAAAAAGCTAGAATATTGGTTAAGCTAGCAGACCGGCCACAGTAGGGATCCAAAGGAGGGAAAGTAGGGATCCAAAGGGGGGGGCATCTGCAAAAGAGCCATGTGCAGCAATGGGCTAAAAAGACCCTAAGGTTCAGCCCATTAAGACTTCCAAAATGCTAAGGTTCCAAAATTCAAAGGTTGTGTCCAAAGGGTTAAAGCTTAGGGGGAATTGGATGCTTTGTGTGCTCTCCAAAGTCAATGCACATCCCTACATGGGAGGAGGCGAGCCCTTCTTCTAGGGGATGAGAGAGAAAGCCACACACACACACACAAGCCCCTTTACACAAAGGGAATTAGGGACACATGTCAGCTCCCTAGCCCAGATGCCCACAAGGTGTGCCCAATTCCTATTGGATGACCCTTGAAGTGGACCAATGAGAATTAAGCTAGAGTAAATCTAGTTTAACTAATTTAAAAACATTTAATAAAAGAAACCAATGAGAATTAAGTCTCCTAGAAGACTATTGGGCAGTCTCCCAAGGGGTCCAATGAGCATTCAGGAGCCCCATGGCTTGCCTGATTCCTATTGCACAGGAGGCAAAGGGGTCCAATGAGAGTTTAGTTTAATTATTTAATTACCTAAAGCTCTCACAAAAGGGGAAAGGGGGACACATGTCAGAAGGCTATCACTTATGCTGCTTAATTGTAATTGGCTTGACTTGGGGAGGGCCAATGAGGCTTCAGCAAGAGCAATTAGCAAGAGGGCTCGCCCAAGAGAGAGAGAGGGGGCTGATTTTTGCAAGGCATTATCACACACACTCTCACACAATCTCATGTGTGAAGAAAGAGAAGACTATCTCTTCCCAAGCTTTAATGGAGAACTCATCACCTACTCCAAGCTTGTGAGATAGAAGCCTACATCAACACTCTCTTGGCACATGGATGCAAATCCAACCAAGAGCCAATCTTCAATGCATGATCATCTCCTCTACCAAGCTAATTACTAATCTAAGCTATGCTAATATGAGTGATTATGTGAGGAGATGTACATCTTTCTTGTAAGATACTCCTTCTTCCTCTCAATCTACTCTCATACCCTGCTAGCTCTCACCATCTTCGAAGGTGTGTGAGGTCTTGGGTCTTAGAACGGGGATAATTCAAGTTGTGTTTGTTAAGTGTTTTGCTTAGTGCATGAAGTTTCCATCTTCATTGCACTAGCTAGTCTTGAAGGAACACAAAGAATTGTATTGTACAATGTCTCTCTTGATGGGAGAAACCATAATACAAAGGCTTTTGGAGGGGGGACCGGCTCAATGAAAATCCGGTCCTCAACTGTTGTCAATAGCTTAATTTCTCTCTCTTTTGAAAGTATTGTCGATGCTATCTAACTAGGTGTTATGCTTTTTGTTGCTCTCTCTCTGTCCACCCAAGCACTCTTGTAATTCTCATTAGGAATCTATTCTAATGAAATGCCCACTATGTTCATGCTAATTTCCGCTACACATAAGTTATTAGGCCATTAAATGTTACACTCAGTATCATACCGGTATGATACTGAGAAGTGATTGGTATGATACCGGTATTATACAAGTTCCTCTGTGTGTGTGTGTGTGTGTGTGTGTGTAACGTCTCAGTATCATACCGGTCACTCCACAGTATCATATCGGTATCATACTAGTCCCTCTCCCTCTCTTTGTCACTCCTCAATATCATACCGGTCACTCCTCACTATCATACATGTATCATATTAGTCACTTCACAGTATCATACCGGTATCATACCAGTCACTTCTCAATATAAGACTCTCTCTCTCTCTCTCTCTCTCTCTCTCTCTCTCTCTCTCTCTCTCTCTCTCTCTCTCTCTCGTGTCACTTCTCAATATCATACTGGTCACTTCTCAGTATCATGCCTGTATCATACCAGTCACTTGAAAGAATCATACCAGTATCATACATGTCACTTCTTTGTATCTGAGTCTCTCTCTTTCTCTCTCTCTCTCTCTCTCTCTCTCTCTCTCTCTCTCTCTCTCTCTCTCTCACTTCTCACTATCATACCAGTCATGCCCAGTATAATACCGTTATCAGACACTCTCTCTCACTATCTCCTTTTATTTGCAATATACTTCAAATATAGAATACAACGTATTTCCGTGCAACTTGCTTGTAAATGTATTATACATGAATTCTGTTACATTGATTGAGCCTTTTGGCTGAGTAATTCTCCATTTACATCTATCGACAAAAAAATACATCGACAAAAGTCGCCCACTTCACAGACTTTATGAAGCTTTCTTTTTATATAAAAAATATGTTCCTTTCTTCTTGAAAAAGTAAATCCGCCATTTCCAATAAAAACGACACACATAGGTGTCGTCAGGTTGTCCGTCTGCACAAATTACAGTCCTCTTTGTATACTCAATTCTGTCCTTAGAGTACAACCAGTGTGCCAGCCAGTTTATGATAGTGGTTGACAGAAAACAGGCGCGCACTTCTTTCGACTGCTTTTCTAGCTTGGGAAAAACAAGAAATGACCCCAGTGGATTAAACATTAGCTTATATCAAGAATCATCAAAGATAAGTGTGTCAGGTGGTAGGTCAGGAAAATTTTCGAGATTCTTGTGGAACACCGGTTTATCTATCGCGCCTAATTTAAAAGGGGACCTTGTGCACTGCGCCTGACTTACCACTCTATTGAATCTTTTGTGGTGGTCAGGGAACACTGTCGCTAGCGTGCATTTGAGCTTCTCAAACTCGCAGCAGCTCCATATCCACACTTTGAACCATCTGAGACAAAAATTCAGAAACACTTCTGCATCGGGCCTTACCCAAAACTGTGTATCCCCTTCAACAACATACCGCATTTCTGGCCAGTGGGGCAATTCTTCACCATATTTTCCATCAAATTTCTTGAGCAATAATCCATTAAGGTCCAAAATGAGAACCCTACGCTGGATGCTCAACGGAGGTGGTGGCCTTGGCCATATCAGTGGGATTCTTTTAATTAGTCTATACCATAGAGGAAACACGAGCACTGCAGGAGACAACACACAATTCCATATTGCACGAATGTCAGCCCTCCATTCTGCTTGTCATCCCTGAACCTATCTGCAAGGTGCCATTCTTCAACTTAAAACATATCTGCAGATGCAAAATTACACCGGTATGATTACATCATGCTGGTATGATGTTATCCCACCAGTATAATGTTATTATACTGGATAGTATAACATCATACCGGTAGGATAACATCCGGTAACATCATACCGGTAGGATAACAGTATACCGGAAGCATAACATCAAACCGGTTGGATTTTATCATACCGGTTGGATCTAACCATACCGGTCAGATGTAACCATACCAGTAGGATGTTATCATACTGGTAGGATTATCTCCTAAATCCTACCGGTAAGATAACATCCTACCAGTAGGATATAATCATACCGGTAGGATGTAATCATACCGGTAGGGTATAATCCTACCAGTATGATAACATCCTACCAGTATTGTCATCTACCCTTACCGAATATGATATAATCCTACTGGTATGAAAAATCATACCATATGGTACTTTGCATGTATTATACTACAATCAGATGGAGTTGAAAGCATACCTGTGCCTGCTGTAGGGTGGCTTTTGCTTGGTCAAATTTTTCTTGGAGGCTGTCAAGCAAGCCTGTTGGTACATTGACATCATCAGGGAAGTGCATTCAGATGATGTCAAGGGCACCCTCGCAACGGTGCACATCAGCAACGGATTTGACCACTGAATCCTTAGCCTTCTGACACTCGGATGATACATTGTCATGAGATTTTCTAACCTCAACAAGAAGTTCTTGCAAGGAAGTGGATACTTCAAACAAAAACACACACAACATCACCAAAGAATACACTATGCATTGTGTGTGCCTAGTGCACACACACACACCCACACCATCACCATCACCGCAATCACCATGCTCGTCTTGAGCATGACCTCTACACCCTTGGGCTATGGAAGATGAAGGGCAACTAAATGAAGGATGATGGCCATAACCCCCGTGCGAGTCTTCGCCATCAACTCCCACCTATCCGCTATGTGCTCTACCACTCTGTCCCTTCTCATTCCCCTACCCTATGCTCCCCATTTCATTGCCTTATTTTCTAAATAAAGATTGAGGTTTTGTGAGTATGTTTTCCTGCAATGTTTTGCCCATGTGAGGTGTGCGGAATCGCCACCTAGTCTTGTGTTTGGAGTGAGCTTGTGTATGTGTGAAGGGTGTGCGGATTCGCCATCCTTCTGTGGTCCCTAAGTACTAAGCCGCAATACCCTCTCTCTCTCTCTCTCTCTCTCTCTCTCTCTCTCTCACTTGATCTCATTTCGCTTCCTCTTCATCATTACTCCCAAGCATCCATCTCTCTTGGATGAAAACTTTGTTATGGTGGTGTGTTGTTTGCATCCTAGCCGCTGAAGCTAGGTGGTGCCCCCTGTTTGCTTTACCATGACAGGCTCGAGCCGCGCCATTCGGTCCCCGGTGTTTTAGAGGCCGTCGGGGTTCGAGGTTCGCTTTGCTCCCTTCACTTTCTCACCACCTCTTCCTTAACAATAAAGGGATTCTCCTTGTAGGTCAACAAATCAACTAGGGTAGCCCTTGTACTATCTTTCACTAGAAAAGAGAACTCAAACTCTTACAGCTCAATTACCCATTTCTTCACCACATTTTGCTCAAGAAAACAAAAGGTCGTGGTAGCAAGTATTGACGAAATCGTCGACAAGAAAATATTACACTGGCCATCACTAGCTCTACTTCCGAGAACTTTCTCTCCGCTACCAACTTCACTCGGCTTGCACAATACACTGGCCTCATATAATGGCTGCCCTTCCCCTTTTGCAATAGCATGGGTCCAATGGCATCATCCCCTACTGATGGATTTACATAAAACAATTTCTCCCAATCAGAAGCCTGCATGGATGACAACCCCCCTAACACCTCTTTCACCTCTTGAAACACTTCTTCACACTTGTCATCCCATTGCAATGGATCATGCTTTGCCACTTCCTGTAATGGATAAAGAAGATGCAAAGACAATGGAATAAACCGTGCCATGTACTTCACTTTGTGTATAAAGGTTGCCAATTGCTTAGTACTCGTAGGTGATGGGAGAAGAATAATAGACTTCACCTTGTCTGGATCAGCCTCAATGCCATTTTCTGACACCATATGGCCCAATAGTCTCACCCTTGGTTGTGCTAGATGACATTTCTTTGGATTAAGTTGTCCTCCACATTCATCATATCGAGACAATACCATCTGCAACTTCTCATGGTGTTCAACCCTACTGCTCTAGACACAGAAGTCATCCATGAAAGCTTTAACACAACTACCAATGAATGGTTCCAATACCCAATTTGCTCTCTCTTGATAGAAATATGGTCCATTTGACAACCCAAACGGCAATATTGTGTAGCAATAACAGCCCCATGGCGTAATAAAAGTTGTCTTTGTGCGGTCTTTAAGAGCAATCTTCAATTGAAAATAGCCTGAAAAACCATCACACACACTGTACCTCTAATAACCTGCCATTGAATCCAAGGTCTGATCAATGAATGGAAGAGGATATGAGTTCTTCTTAGTGGCTTCATTTAAGGGTTTAAATCTACACAAATCCTCCACTTTCCATCCTTCTTTGGACTGACCACTACTGGACTCACCCATTCTGTGGTCTCCACTGGAACTATAAACCCTGCCTTCAATAACTTGTCCACCTCTTCTCACAAGGCTTCCATTTGCTCTTGACCCATCCTTCTTAGCCTTTGCCGCACTGGCTTAGCACCTTCTTCCAGCTCTATATGCATCTCTTCGCCCTTGAACCCTCTGATCTCATCATATGAAGTAATGAACAAATCAGGAAAACTAGCTAGCATGTGCAAATATATCTCCTTCTCCATAGCTGAGAGGTCTCCACTGATCATTTGTGTCATCAATTCCTGCTTCTTTGACAATTCAACCTTCTTTTGCATCAGCCCTTCAATCACTTCATAAGGCCCTTCACTCTCATCTTCAACTTCATTCGCAAATGCAACTAAACCAGACTCTTGGATTCCTTTGTCCATCAAAAGAAATGCAACATTAGCATCTTCATCACTGTTGGTAGTGCTATCACTGTCCTTATCTGTCACCGCGGAATAGTCTTCATCACTAGACTCATCCTCATCTTCATAAATCTCCTCTAATCGTTTCCTTGTGTCCATATTATAAAGCTTCTTGGTACCTGTCTTTCCATAAAGGCTAATCGTACCATGTCGCCAATCTTGAACAGCTCCCACTGCACGTAACCATGGTCTGCCCAGTATGATAGGATATGCTCCCAACCTTGTTGGCATCACATGAAAATCAACCACTGCCTTTGCATCATATGCTTCCACTTCTAAGCTCTTTACAACACCCAAACATTTTACTTTCTGATGGTTTGCCAATCTGATCCGGAAACCTGACACCCCAGCCACTGTGAGACCCATCTTCTCAACGCATCAATGTGTTATGACGCATATTTGGGCTCCGCCATCCACGTAACCTTGTCCCAAATTTTTCCTTTTATGCCACACATCTACTATTGGACAAATGTCTGGTAGCTCATCCATTGCCAACACCTTTATTGAACCTCTCTCTAGCTCTTTCTCCATTGGGTTAACCATCCTCTTCCACTGTCGCTTTAGCTTAGGCACCATCTCTATAAGCTGCCCAAAAGTAACATCTGCCTTCCTGCTCGTCAGATCCTCCTTCAAGTCATAGCTTAATTGCCCATCCCCTAGTGGAAAATCTGAAACATGAAACTTGCGACGAGCCCTCCTTTTTCTCTTGGCCTTGACATCCTCGCCTTTATGGCTCTTTCCTTTCTTCTTACTAGGATCTGGAGCACTTCTTCCTTCCTTGTCCTCTGTGGTCCTGTTCCCAATAGGCATCACTAATGTATCCTCTAGCTTTGATGCCTTCTCCAAGGTGACTACACTTAGCACTTTTGTCTTTCCCTTTTCCTCCTAGGTTAATCCACTGGTTCCTTCGTCTCCCTTAATTTCAATTCCATAATCATTTGACCTAGTTAACACCTGTCTTGGCAATGGATACATGTCTCCCCCCATCCTTGGTGGCTTATCACATTGCGGGCTGATGTGACCCAACTCTCCACAATTGTAACATGTGGGCATCTGCCTCCAAAACCTACCATTGCTTTGTCCAACACCATTCCTAGGCATTTCTTCACCTCTTGGATGATTTGAAAACCTCCCTCAACCTCGATTATTTGCCACTTGACCTAACATGTTTAGGTTGAGATTCTTTATCAAATCTACCACTTGCCTCATGTCTTGCCTTAGCCCATCATCTTGCACCGATGTAGTGACCATTGTTGGCATAACCTGAGTAGTAAAAGGAACCACTAGTTCGTGATGAACCCCTGGCATGCGACCTTGTAAAGAGTCCATAGGCTGATATTCAGACCTCATGGGCAAAGACTCCACCCCTAACTGACACATTTTCCTCAACTTCCACTGTTTGTTCCTTGTTACCTTCAATTCATCTTCATATGTCCTAGGCTTCTTTAGATCCACTGTCCAATGTATATTCTCCCAAAGATCAGCCAAGAACCTGTCCTTCTTCATCATGTCAGGCGAGGGTACCTGTGGTGCTAAGGCCTTGCACATTCGCTCCCATGCCAATGAAAAATTACGTATGTACGCATCTACTGGCTCACCTTCCTTCTGCACCAAACCTTGTACTTCTTGCCACACTTTGTCAGGATCTTCTATCTTCACAAACTCCACTTCCAATCCACGCCTTAGATTGTCCCAACTCAATCTTATAGGTGGATCAGCCACACGCAACTCCTCTTCAAATGCTTTGGACCAAACTCTTGCATCACTCTTCAAACAAATTTGGAGAAGACGTAACATCTGCGCAGGGTCATGCATCTAGTTGCTAATGCAGGCAACCTCCATCTTTTCCAAAAAGTCTTCCACATCTTCATCACTTCTTCCATGAAACTCCGGATAAGAGAAAGCCATGGCTACCCAAGTTACAATGCTTTGAGAACCCCTTTGAACACACGTGCAAGAACCCAAAACTTTTACTGACTCAATTCCTAGAAACTTCAATGGAGCTCAACATTAGATAAGGACAAACACATGCACATAAAATGAGTTTTCATAGTTGATCATCAGAATTACAACAGGCAAAGGACATTCCAGGATCTCTCTTAATCTTCTTGGCCCGAACATAAAGACTATGCGCTGCTGGAAAAAAATCTTCCTGGACACATGAACATTTATCTAGATTCTTTGAGTTAAATGAAATGGAGTGAATTGAGGGCCATTTTGATAATCCATTAAAGCCAACCATGCAGCTCCCAAGAAGGCACACCTGACTTATCCTCTGATTTTGCCAAAATTTCAGCAGCATAACAACATAAATGGCTCAAAAGACCAAGAAACCAGCCATCATAACTTGGAAAAATTTTGACAGAGTTTCCCCAGAAGTAGAGCAGTAGGAACCCAAAATATAGACTGTATATGTATGCATAAACTGTCAACAATAGAACCCGAGCATCAAATAGGACTCACTAGTACATAGCCTATGGCGAGGTCATGAAAAGTGTGCTTCAGCTACCTGTATCACCGAAAGGATCTCCACATTTGAGAATCCCTCAGCTCAATAAAACCTCACGCTATCAACCCTCACACAAAGGCTAATGCAAATCGCATATAGTCAAGTCTCAGAAATGACTATCTTCCAGACCAAGTCTCCGAAATGGCTGGGACTGCCAAAAAAAACCAAATATGGCTCCACAAAGGCGTACAATGGAAGTTTCCACAAGTAACGTACAATACCAACAGACAATGCACTGAAACAAGCGCCAACTGATGCATACCCATGGCAACAGCAAGTGACTCCCACTTTGTATCACTGAACTCCAGCTACCTGTACCTATAGTACCTGTCCCTATAGTACCTGTCCCTATAACCTGTAATTTGCAATCCCGAATCTTGAAGCGTGAAACTCGAAGCAGAAGGTACTCAAAGAAGATCCTCCGTGGGGGCGCCAAAAGAATGTGAGCGGGATGGAAACACACAGAACGCCTCTATAACGACCCGACACACACTCTTGGGAAGATACACACACACACTATGGGGAACCACTCGGCTTACACAATCCACGTGGCCGAGACAGGGAACACACCAATGGAGTGAGAGGAGAGAGACTTCCCACTTGCCCACTCAACAGAGAGACACACACACGCACAAACACCCAAAAAACTCAGCTCAAAAGAGGAGAATTTATGATGTTTAGATACAAATGAGCTTGGGCCAACACCAATGGGGCAAATAGTTTACACAGTATTGAAGAAATACACCAGATATAACCACAAAGTTAAGTAGAGGCTTCACTCACCGGAGAAGATTACACAACAAAAATAGAAAAAAAAGAGTGAGGAATTTGGCAAAATGGACAGCGCCAACGCGTCTAGAACGGCCCAAAACCCCAGTCTACAATGTCAAAGTGCTCAAATCTGACCTTGGATGAGCAGTTTACGGCCAAAATAGGCTCCAAAATGAGCAAAAACACACCTACGGCTGTTCCTCCTCTCTTCTCCACGGTTTTTCTAGTCTTCTCTCAGTTTTTTCAGTTTCCACACTTAGCTTTATTAGTTGGGCACCCTTGGCATTTTAGATGACCTCAAACGGACCCCGAACAGGCCAAAAACTGACCTCGCAGTGCATAGTTGTCACCTTTTTGCATCATCCGCACACTTGGCACTCAGTTTTTCCTAATAATGCATCCTGCAACCACCTGAGGTGGCCCCAAAAAGTGGTCCTCATGATAACCTTTCTGCATAAGTATCACAAAAAAACACCCACGTCGTGTCCGTACTTCTCCGCGTGCAAGTATTGACCCCATTCGACGTCCTGACGCCACTAGATGCCATTTGACGCACCTACTTATCTCATGTCGTCGGCCCGCGGATAGGTTCCTCGAGAAGTTTTACACACTACCAACACCTCCTTATTGTAGGAAAAACACATTGGTATTGGTAATAGTGAAAATCGCTGCACTATGTACACCCTGTCTTACCTGTACACACGTGGGCCCCACGTAACCACCTGGCTATGGAAATTGGACAATCCTTTATTCGATGCACCATGCATGTGTATGTACATATGCGCAATCCCTTGATCCAAAAAACTCCTGACACCGTCTAGTTCCAAAGAAGTAGTTGAAGAGATGATAACTCAGAAAAAATTTCAAAAGTTGAAAGGGATGCTCCTTACCTCCTTCAGGAACGAGAATCAGCTCGAACCAATGGAAGTGCAAGCAATACTTGATGAGAGTAGTATCTTGCAGATGGGATACATGGCACTCTTCAAAGCATTAGCTAAAAAGTCTCAAAATAAACTACAAAGAGGATCATTGCTGCCAAAGCCATCACATGTAAAGGTTGCTCGCCGGCACATAAACAATGAGGTGTCTGAGAAACTTGGGTCACCATTCCATATTGAAGCAATGTTCTAAGGCAAGGGCAGCAGAGAGGTGCAACTTAACAAGCACAACAACCTATTCATTGATCTTGAAGCATTGCAAAGGTATGCAGTTCACTTCTTGGACATCAGACGAGAGGAGTCCGGTTGGGTTCTCAAGTTTGTTTTGAAGCTCGACAAGTGCGAGGTCCTGAAGAAAAAGAAGTCACCATTACCCTCATGAACAAAGATCTTGATCCATCAATAACAAAAGAGGATCCACGATACTTCAGTGTGCAATCCAAAAACAACATTCTAACTCTAGGATCATTTCAGGTATACTTAGTTCACTCTATAATAACAAAAATATTGATTATTTGGTTGTTGATTTACTGTTTTCATTTTTCATTGTAGGTTGATAAGGAAGATTTTGAAATCCTCGATTAGGGTTTTAGTCAAACCCAAATTCCTTCTATAGTCAGTGAACAAAGAGACGGAGTCGTACTTTTAGTGGAAGGGTTTGGTGACTATACAGTGGAATGACACATGGTAGGTGACTTCAAGACTCTTAAGTGTATGTACAACATAACACATGGTGCAACTATGGCAAATCCATGCTTTTATTGCATGGCTGATGCACAATCTCTTGAGAGTGTGCAATGGAATAGAGCTCCCAACAGACATCTTCAAGATAAAACTTTTAGGCCAGTGCTTGATATTCCTCAGAGTAGAGTTCATGTCTGTACATGTCATGCACTTTGTCGAATAATTGAAAAGGTGGTTCATTTGTACATATGTTTCGCATGGACATTACAACCAGAGAGTGATCAAAGCATTAGAGGGAGTTCTCTCAGACATTGGTTTGCATGGAGGCAATGTCAAAATCAAAGAGGACCCTAAAATGTCTCAAAGTCGTTGCAAGGTACCTAGGAAAACATCGATAGGCGGTGTGAAGGCTAAAAGGTTTCTTGGGTTTAGCCTCAAAGATTCAGATAGAGAGGAAAGGAGAAACCTGTTCAACAAATAGAAATAGTTACACAAAGTGGTTAAAGACAATGCTAGTGGTGGGGCAATCCAAAATCACAAGGCAAACCTGTGGAAATCACTAGATTAAATTTTCTACTACGTTGAGGAGCATTCTTGGGACCAAAGTAAGCTCACATCATTTCAAGCAGCTTTGCTGGATTGGAAGAAGGCTTACCTTACAGGGTGGGGTGGGCAACATATCACACATTACATGGTGGGTTAGCATGCTACATATACAAACAAAGTTAAAAATTGTACTCTAATCACCATTTTGTTTTATTTCAATGTAGCACATACTGTTCAACCATGGTCCATATTTTGCTAAGACATACGGCTCACTATCAATATGGTCCACACAAGGCATGGAAAAAACCCACTACATGGCAAGAACAAGTTACTTTAGACACACTAGACATGGGAGAGGAAAGGATAAGGCCAATAGCCTATTAGAGTTACACCAATGGACTTATAGACAACTTATTCATAGAGCAAGGCAGAAGGAGCTTCTTAACACTAGAATGGTAACCTAACAGGACATAAAAGTGTCCTTTCAGGGTTTTGGGAAAAATTTCCAAAACCATAGTAGATCCACTCATTTTGAAAAAATTCTTTAATGAGCTTATAGTTCAATAACTACTATGTATGGAAAAAAATGAGAAACTTGTAATTTTTCTCATCCCTTGGTCACTACAAGCCTCCAAAGTTGATGGACCAGTGCATTTTGTCCAAAACAGCAATTTCCTACGGTTGATTGCATATAAATAAGAGTGGGGATTTTTGTAGGACATGAGATAAAATGCCCCGTTAACTTTAATGGGTTGGTGACCAAAACATATGGTTGCTTTTACCTCACTAATTGTTTTTTGGGCAAAAAAATAGGTACAAAAAAGTTGCATTTTTTCCATTCTGCGGACCTATCATCAAAGTTTCTATAGTCACGCTCAATACAGATACTATATACATGTTTTCTTAGTTCCCTTTGGGCCTTTGGATTCAAAAGGAGCCATGGAGCATGTCAAAAGGATAATGGATCTCTTACAATTGGAAACTTGGGGGCAATGATAAAGTGCTAAATACAACATTATGACCTCTAGAAACCCATAGAAACTACTCAATATCTAGCCAAGTTTGTAGTCTATGATTAGATATGGTTACTACCTTCAAAATACACACAATTGGCCTAAGAAACTAGCAATATTGAGAAAGCTATACTTGCTACTCTAAAATGTATCGTATTCTTCAGCAATCAAAAAACTCAACCATTATCATATACTATGCTATATAGCATATTAGGTCCCCCAAAACTCAAGGAAGATTACCTTTATGCTATACATTACACTTACACAATCAAAATTGAATTTGGATATCAAGAAAGCCACCAAAAAAATCATAAAAGTGCTAATTTTGGCCAAAAAACAGGATTATGCAATTCTTGTAAATTGGTCATAACTTTCAATTTTAACACTTAGCTCTCCCTACAAGCATCAAAAGATGTTGAGAACTATGAAGGCCTAACCTCTAGCCATATAAACCTTACAAACATGAAGTTTAGAGTGGGCCAAAAATTGAAAAAAAGCCAAAAATAGGAACTGTTTTTTCACACAGTTTAGGTTCAAAAATGTTGTGCAAGAGTAAGGTTAAATGGTGAGATCGATACTCCAAAAAAAATGGTAAGTTTTTTTCAGCTCATAAGGCAACTTTGTGGATATATAGCACCTAGAAATTCATTTTCATACTTTTCAAATACTTCAAGCAAAATGGTCACTTAATAGGACACAAAAGTGTCCAAGGACATAAAAGTGTCCTGTTACCATTCTAGTGATATTATTAAGAGTTCAGAAATTACACGGTCTTTACAGCACATCCACAAAGAGAAGAAACAAATGGCTTGGGGATATTCAAATGCGGGGGGGCGCCATGCAAGATGGAAACAATCACGAGTCAGGAGCGAGAAAAGATGTACCTGAGCCCGTCGTTTTTATCCTCTTCGATGCACTTCCTTCTTCCTCACTCTCTACCTCTTTGATGTGCAAGCTGCATAGACGAGCTCATTCCTCTGTTGATGGCAGCATCCCCATGGTCACCAGGCGTCTTCTTTGCCTCATAAATATCCGCTTGTTGTATGGATCTAAGCTCTCCGAGTCTTCAACCCCTGTAGCCAGATCCTGAGCTGTGTAGGACATGAAATAGGGGGCTCTGAGTGCTTGGCACCCATACCCAATGTCAAAGACACGTTGTCGAGAAATTTGTGGTCTTGCCGGGAAAGCACCGGGCTTATGGCTGTGAGAGTTTGTGAGAGAACTCAAAAAAAACTATATGAAGGAGTTAAACCATAGATGCCATGAAGACTAGGGTTTGGAAAGAAGTGCAATCAAAGAAGACCCGCTCTTTCTCTCTTGCACTCACACACACAAAGAAAGAACGCAAAAGAGAATGTCAAAACAACACAAAGATGAAAACATCAAGGCTATGGTCATATCGTATCATGGGTAGTATTAAAGGGTTAATAGATGAGTTAAGGCATTCAATCTTGGCTGACCAAATAGGCTACGTATTGTTCTTTGGAATTGTAGCTTTGTGCTTACCGTAGTATATATATTTTGTCTAGTGATTGGGATTAATTGTGTGTACAAATCCTCTTGGTTCATAGCAAGATAACTACGCTTACGTCAAAAGAAAAATTATAGTCTATGAGAGGTAGTATGATGGGATCCGGTGATACAAGTATTTCATTAAGCCTTTCTGGGCCAAAGAGAAACACTATACGTTGTTGGAAGTGTATTTTACGGCTAATCCATACGTTAATTCTAATAGATCGTACAGAGTGAAAGCGATAGAAATGATCATCATGTGGGTTATTCATCTAGGATAGTATGTGAGAAATGTAGATATGAGAGAAGTGAAGAGATGAGATGTTTCCCTCCCAAGCCCTATTCTTGCCCGAAGGCAATAAGGATACTGCGGGGAGAGATGTACCTGTAGCAAAGAGAACCTAGAGAGGATGAATTACGAAGAATGAGAGAGATAGGTTTGGTTAAGGAGATGATATTATATATATATATATATATATATATATATATATATATATATATATATGTTGGATTAGAGATGAAAATGAAAACAACAAGAAATCAAGAAAACATCAATGTAGAACACATCTTACTTGAAACCCTTCGGCACCATTATTGATGGGAGAGAGAAGAAGAGGGGAGAATTCAACGTTGATTGATACGCCAAGTACAACACCTTCTTTGATTAGAGTTGATCTTCCAAGGATAGCGTACAAGAATGGCTAGTCTTCGTCTAGGAGAAAGTGTAGGCTTGGGCTTATGTTAATGGGGCTAAGTACAATTAGGCATTACTACTCACTCCCTCAAGAATTCCTCTCATCAATGGCTTGAATGCTTGAGTTCCTTTTCAAGGAAGAAGAGGTCCCCTTTTATAGGTGAAGAGAACCCCCAAGGGTTTACACAAGAAGAGATGAGCCAGTGTGAATAGGAATTGGAAAAGTTGGAATTGAGCTGTCCCTGCATGATGTGGGCAGACTGGGGTCCAGTATTTTGATCATATCTCCTTAACCGTGGCTCCAAATAAAAAAGTAAAAATATGGGCAAAAACTTCAGCTCATTAGCTACGATTTTCATTTTAAAATCATTTTCCAATTCGGATTGGAACCTTGTGTTAAAAATTATTCAAAATAGGGTCCATTTCTGGCAGCAAAAGTCTTCCCGTGGTCCCCTTAGCCTAAACTTTCATTTAATTCCAAAGGACACCTCATGCCATATGAAAGCATGACTTTGCCCCTTGACAAAGTTTGTAATCATTCTTGCAATAATGCATTAAAATAAGTGTATCTTTGAAATCATGCCACCTAGTGTCCCACTAGGATATGATTCCTCCTAGTAGTTATTTAAAAAGAAATATAAGAAAAATATGAAAAATACATAGAATATATATATATTGGAGTTTACCCTAGATATAGGATCTAGCTAGGTTGTGAGATGATAATGAGATAGTAGAAATAAAGAATCAATGCTTTTTGCCCCAAGTTAAAGAGGCGGAGCTATTGATGCTTTTCCCATAGTATTTTCTGATGGTAAAGTAAGAATAAGTTACCCTTGAGAAAAATAATAGGATGAGATAGAAGGCTTATTATTATACTTAAATATGCATATGTACATATTATGAAAGATAATTATGTATCTAAAAAAATTATAAGATAACTCTTGTAGGATGCGTTTCCACTATGTACGTGTCACAACACGACAACGTAAAGCAAATTGTTTTTCAATCAGAATTAGTCTTTTTGCATTTAGTGGGAGGGGGGCCCACTACACAATCTTGTAATAAATTTCATTGCAAACAGTGGAAACTTTGCATTGTCCTTGGAATATTCCTTGTGGTATATTATGATCTATAAAACAATATTAAAACATTTATGGGCCATAAGTGAGATGAGTATAATTGCCAAGTACTTGAATTGTTTCTATAAACCTTTTTGTGGTTGAAACGCCCGATGTAGTGAGACAACACCGCATCCTTGCCTTGTACTCCAATGACAAGCCCTTGCCGTGAGCCTCCCGCTCTTCTAAGGAAACTATCGTCATACACTAGCACCTGTCAACAAAAAGATTGATCATGATATTTCATCACTGGGACATCTCCAATACCATCTGAATGCCTTTAAAAATTACCATCTGATTCTCGTCCATTTCCAGCATCGACCTTCGCCACAAGTGAATAGACTGACTATTCAGACCCGGGCTCTGGGTGCCACAAGCCTACCCATGTTTTCCAAGATGAGTTGTTTTGTTGTCAATTGGAACTGCCCATCTGCTGGAAAGTTGGACTCTTTAGACTTCGCTTCATTGAATGTATCTTTGATGAGTGGCCACCCTGAAGGGAACTGTAAGTCGTGGACAGTTGTGTCAGTAAGAAGATGTTGGTCCACTCCATCATCATCCACAAATCCCATGTTTGCCTCACAAAACTTTGCAATTGCATCTAGACAATAGCCCTCTCATATACTCAGCTCATGCATGATATCTGTGAGAAGAATAGTAGTGGGTGTCGCCCGCCATAGCAAAGCTGGGAGTGCAATTCAGAGGCAAAGTCACTTCATTATTTGGAATTTCTTGCCTGCATCCTAATGTTGCACTCGCAAGAGAAGCAAGAGTTAAGCCCGCATCAAATGTTTCCTTTAATACCTCTACCCTCTCTTCTTCTGGGTCAAATTGCACCTCCACATCCTCTACCTCTTCCTCTGGTGCCAATGGGAAACTACCAAAAGTTGATGACTGGGAAGTCTCTGACTCACCATCCGTTTGCAAGTACAAGTAACAGACAAACCCGTGGTTGAATTCCACTAAGCGACAATTTTTAAACTGCTTTATACACCTATCTTGTACAAGCAGTGCATTAGAGGGACACTTTCTAGACAGCGATTCAGTCTCCTTGCCGCACTCTTGTCAGGGTCAAGGTCGACTAGGTGCACATATCTCATGCCATCAATTGTCATGGAATTGTCACAAATGACTGCCTCATATTGCTGCAAATGGGTTTGTAGGTACTCAAATGAGCAATCAATGATCCTCTGTACAGAAAACTATGCATTAAACATTCCTCATAGTTCTGGTGCACGGTGATGAGCAAGGGTGTTGTATAAGAACGTGTATATTTTTTCTTCACATGTATCCTTGCCCATATCGTCTGTCTCCAGGACTATGATCCCCATGTCTGAAAGAAAAAGCAAGCCAAAACTAATATTAAAAATTGGTATGTATTTGGTGTCATAACCAAGCAAATATTGGGCCTGGAGTATTCCTCAAGGTCTCTATTCTCTTGATTCTGTCCCATGTGCTAATGTCATAATAGGCGACGTGACTAGAGTCAGAACCAGGCAAATAGGGGCCCCAAGAATCTCCGAAGGGCCCTATTCACTTCGTTCTGACCCAAGTTGAATTCACGATGTACCCATGTCCATTCGAAACAGGTGGATTGGAACGTAGCATTTAATGTTATTAGTAAAAGATATGTAGGCCTACTCACTCACTATGCCCAAACATAGCATTAAAAAACAACTCAAGCACGGTCACAAAAGGAGACATTATTCCAACCATGCCTTGAACCTCACAACGTTTCATGGATAATCTCAACTAATACATACAATTTGTAACTATGCCAATCTTGAGGTTGCGAGACTTCTCATCTTACCCTAACGACCACTCTCGGTCCTTGGAGTGTTGTTCCCCTTGTGCCCTAACCTCGCAACGCAGTGGCTTCGATGCGCACAGAGATAACAACACACAGGCAGAGAAGAGCGACCTGGGGAGAGAGAGAGAGAGAGAGAGAGAGAGAGAGAGAGAGAGAGAGAGAGAGAGAGAGAGAGAGAGAGAGAGAGAGAGAGAGAGAGAGAGAGAGAGAGAGAGAGAGAGAGAGAGAGAGAGAGAACCTATCTTTGCAATATCCAATGGCACCGAGGTGGATGGTGATGTCATAGGTCGCTGAGAGCAAGAACCAAAAGGTGGTCAGGGGGAAGAGGAAAAAAAGGCAAAGGCAAGGGCAATGACCACACGGTAGCAAAGGACTCAAACCAATGGAGGTCGCTCAACACAGGATTGTGAGAGATGGCTAAGGAGAAGAGCACAAAAAAGGCGAAGGCAAGGGTGGTCTTTTTGTTCTACTTGGAGATGGAGATGGCGACTGCAACGACGATCGGCATCTGATTCTAAACGGCCACTTAAGAAAGGCACGTGGATTGTGCTCACAAGAGAACCAGTTTGGGAGTCATAAACGGGCTCAGATTCCCATGGAGTACAATCTACCAACCACAATCTCGGGTGTAATCATGCGCATAAGTGAGGTTGTCACCCTAGCCGAGGTGAGCATCCTAAGTTTAAAGGCAGTACCCCCGCCAAACATTTTAACTATACCCTCGCCCCAGCTGAGCGCTCATGGAGTGAGCAAACAGTAATATCTTGAGCACTCTTCTGCCTCTTTTTGCATCCTCTGCTGCCCAATGTTTTAACTCTACCCCCGTTGACGGTACGCAGTGAGCAAACCATCTCTTTTGTGCTCCCAACCCTTTTTGTGCATCCTCCCTTTACTCTCTAGTGCTCCCATCGCTTTTTGGACTCCTGTTTTGTAGCGCTTTATTGACGCAGATCTCTACACACAGTGAAGAGGTATGCTATTAAACTTTTGTGCACTTGTATTTTGTGAGGTCAGCACCAAGCAAATAAGGGAAGACAAACTCTGTTCGTTGCACCTGTTCGCTTGGTACTGACCATCGTCGCTCGAAGCACCTTTTGTGCAAGCAATTTTTGATCACAAAATATGGCTCAAGTATTTATTAATGATGTTTGTACTGAAAGCTCGTGAAAGCACCAGACCTAGGAGAGCATTTGCGAGCAAACCAAAAACACCACAACACAGATTTCAAAACACACTACAAAGGTATGCTATTATACTTTTCTGAGGTTAGTACCAAGCGAGTAGAGGCAATACAACCGTATTTGGTGCACTTCTTCGCTTTGTGCTGACCTTAGAAAGCTTAAGTCCCTTGTGCAACAAATGACATTCGCTAATAATGACGTGTTGTTTTTTGTTATGCTATTTGTAGAGATGCATCGTGCAAAGGCCAGGCCTAGAAGGGAAACAAGTGACTCTTTGCATGCTCAAGAAAGAAGACGCCGATACAAGGCGCACAGAGGTGTCCTGCAAGTGCTACAAAGGATCGAATGTTCACATGCAACCGGTCATTCCACGTCTTCCTTTCCAGCGCGTAGTACGAGAGTTTTGCGAGCATTAGAGAGTGGGCATGTGATGGGCCAACAGTGCACTTCTCTGCCTGTAACAAATTGCAGAAGACACCTCATTGAATTCTTCAGTGATAGATATATCTTGGCTGCCCATACACACGGCGTTACTATCATGCCATGGGATATTGACACTCTTCGGATGCTACGCTTCCGCTATGATGGGCTGCTTCAGTGAGTACCTATCCGGGATAGTAAAACCATGGATATTCTTAATAGCCCCTCTCTCCCATCCTCGTGCATGACAGACAGAGCCTTCTAGGGCTCAAAACTGCAAAAGGACACGATCATGGGTCGAGAGAAACGACACAAATGTGCAGGCTAAGCCAGGCGCAGAGGGGCATGAGCAGGCCAGGGTGGACCCGAGGCAGTCATGGAAGAAATAGAGACAGTTATGGAAGAAATAGAGACAGTTATGGAGGAGTGCCAACCTCTCAGGGACGAACCACCTAGAAAGAAAAATGAGCAAGGCATGGAGGATCCGGAGCCAGTTAATGGGCGAGAATGAGCCAGTTAGGGAGGAGCCTATGCTAGTAAGGGAGGAAAATGTGTCTTCCAGGGAGGAGAATGATCCAGCCAGGGAGAGAAATGAGCCCTCCTGGGAGGAGAATGATTCTTCTAGGGAGGACCCTGAGCTTGTACCGGAGGAGATGGATAAAGCTCAAGAAAGGCAAGGGGAAGCCTCTGCTTCATGAGGGCCATCCAATGAGGAGCCTTTACTAGAGGATTGGAGTATCTTAGAGCAAATCAACGAGGAAAATGAAGAGGAAATACAAGTTCTGATCAGCTCAGCACCTTTGCATGCATAGATACTACTACCTGGAAGATCGGAGGAGTCCTACATTTTGAACCTCGATCAACAAGACTTCCTGTGCATGTGCAGTTTCTCCAACTCCAATGCAACAGATGCGATCGTCAACATTTCTATGTAATACTTCTCAAGCTCTTTTAAATGGCTGAGTTTTGCTAAGACATGGGTCAATACCAAGCGAGTCAATGGATTATGGAATTGGATAGGTAGAACACTCGCTCGGTATTAACCCGTGTCTTTGCGGCAGTCGTCAACATTGTTATGTGTTATGTCTCAAGCTTTTCTTTATGGATCACTACTGCTAAGACATGGATCAATACCAAGCAAGTGAGTGGTTTATGGAATTTGATAGGTACACAACTCGCTCGGCATTGACCCATGTCTTTGCGGCAATTGTCAACATTGCTATGTGATACGTCTTAAGCTCTTTATGAGTCAAGCTTGGTTCATTAGATGGCTCACTACTGTTAAGACATGGGTCAATACAAAGCGAGTCAGTGGCTTATGGAATTCGATAGGTACCCCAATTTCTCAGTATTGACCCATGTGTTTGTGGCAGTGACAGCCCACTGAAAAGCCTAATCTCTGCCATTGATTCATGTTAGACACACTATCTCGCTTCTACCCGCTAATGTTTAGAACAAAATATACGTAATAGATCTGCTGATCTTGCCTATGCTTCAGAACAACAGAGTTTCCTTTTTGGCTCTGTTGGGATGGTTTACCAGAGTTGATTGGGATCTAGCGCATTTTCTGGTCACTGCATACAATCAATCGTGAGTTTCTTCTTGCCTTGTTAAAACCATGTTGGATTTAGGATTATTTCTCCTCATCCTTGATGGTTTTGGTGTAGTGATCATTGGAGTCTACTGTTATTTGACCTTGAAGATAAAATTGTCTACTACGCAAACTCCGAGCAAAGCAGGGGTTTTCATGGGCGTGTAAAAACGTAAGGCACATCTGGATACATTTGGCAGTAGTATCTCTTTGTAATGTGTTACTGACTCAAGTGGTTACGTATGTAGTGCCACGAAAAAATTTGTATGTTGTATAGAGCATGTTTTGTTAGAATATGATCTAGGGACTGCCAGTCGGCACCAACGAGTCAACGTGCCCACACAAGTTGATGACTATAGCTATGGCTAGCGAACATGTTTGAATGCCTTGTTGCTCCTCAGTCAAATTTTGGATGTACCAAACGTAAGTAATCGTATTTTTTCATTGTTTGTTTTTTGCAATGTTTGTATTAAAAGAAGCAACATCTTTACTTACTTTCTTATTATCACGCTTCTACAGGAACTTCAATTACATAACTACACCCCCAACAATGTGTAATTTTTTTTTTGTAATGTCCATCCAACATATTATAATCTCGTTAAACAGACATTCAAGAGAGGAAAGTGCAAGAGCTGAGGAGTTCGAACAGGCTCGCATTGACAAAATGACGCAGCGCTACCAGTAGACTCAAGACGAGGTTCAAAATATGCAATAAGCAATCAATCAATATTATCAGGATGCCATAGAAGTAGAGGAATGGGTTACACGTGCATGGGAAGATGCATGGGAAGCCATGGAAGAGACCCATGATTTCAAACGACGCTAAAGGATGCCCGAGACCAGCATCCTTCGAGGGAGAAGAAGTAGCAACCGGGGAAGAGGGTAGGGGAGTAGTGGCAGCAATGGTGGGAGAGGGAATGGGACTAGTGGCACCAACCGGGGGAGAGGACAGGGGAGCAAAAGCAGGGGAAGGGAGCAATAAATACCTCTCTTTGTATACCTCTTGACAGAAACAACACAATTTGTAAAGTTTTGAGACAATTTAAAGTGTACATTTTTTTAACATTGTTTGAGTGGCACAAAATGTCTTTGTATTATTCATTGAGTACATCATGGTTTGCATGGCATCAAAGCTCATTGCGTGCACAATTTATGTGACCTATCTTCCGATGGAAGCAACTAAGTGAAGTTTATTTGAGAGGGACTCCTTACACAATGTTGTTTTCTCCTTGCGTCTTGGAATCTGAGAAGAAGAAATAGTTAGATTCTATGTCTCAATGTGTTACAGACAATCAAACTTCATCCATTTAGTAAGCACCTTTCTATTGTTGAGACTAGATGCATACAATTTCAGCAAAAGTGGAAGTTCTTTGCATGTAAGATCTACCCTGAGTTGTGCAAGAGTTGTGCTTGACATTGTCTCCATCATAGTAAGTAGGCTATCTCGAAAGTAGAGCTCCATTGATAAAGGTTTGTTCTCAGGGCTAGACTTTGTATCTTGGTCCAGTGGAATAAGCTGCCCACTCAAAAGATGATATCTAAAGTAGTAAAACGACACTATGAAATTTTGAGAGCTTATAATAAACTTGCAAATTATGGACTTCTTTGCAAAATAAAGATGTTGCCCTGTAACTGTTTCCTATCCCAATTATCATCTAAAAAGTCCAAACAGCTCTCAGAGTTGCAAATGAACTTATTTGCTCATCGAAGAAGAAATCTACAAACACTTCAAGAGGCATAAATAGTGCGAGCCAAACTATTTTTGTGGCAATTGAATACTTGAGGGACTTTTGTATATCATGAAACAACCTATTCCTAAAGCTTTCACTAGTTTGTGAAGCTGGCAAAGATCAATCCTTACTGTCAAAGGATGGAAGTGGCAAATGAGTTACACGACCCCAACCAAAGGAAGTTCTCGGTTCCAAATATGATATATCATAAAAGAATATTCCATTATCTGCAAGTTCCTTGTGTTGTCTTCCTCGGTACATTTTCTCACCAATAAATGCATGGAAAGCATCAAAAATCTCAATCATGCTCTCAAATGGTTGCCAGTCCTTCCTATTCAATGGATAAATATCTGAAACATACCAAAGATGATATCCACCACTTAACCTTCAAATATAATCATGCACTGAGTGAGATGATATCCACCACTTAACCTTCAAAGATGATATCCACCACTTAACCTTCAAATATAATCATGCACTAAGTGAGATGCTCAAAATAACTTACATTTGGGTCGATGGCGCGGAAAACTTGGAGGAGATGTTTGCAACCTTAAGTTTGCTGGAAAGCATGTTGTATGAGGACCTCTTTCACCCACTTGCTTTGTGCACACACTTTGAACTCTTTAACTTGTCCCTTGAAAGCTTCCACAAAATCATTGCATTGCCTCCTCTTCCTCCTTCTAGTTTGCAGTAGTACCCAACTTCCGATAGTTATTCGAGATGGTATCCATGCTTGATCATCTGTAGTATAACTGTTAAAAATTCTAACAGAGTCAATGGTAGTCCTAGGCCTTCGAGAAGTAGTCATGGTATGCACTAGAATACACATAAAAGTTAGCGCAAATATGAAAAAGGGAAGAAAGTTTTGAGAGGGAAGTAGAGCTACTCAAAGTAATATTTGGGCGGGAACATAGATATTAGAGTCTTCAATGAAAGTTCTAAAATTTGTCAGTACAGAGTTAGTACGACTTATGGCATTTATGCTTTGAAAGTGTGACATTGTGCAATTTGATGAACAAAAATAATATTTTCTCCCTTTTTTCTAAATGAGCTTGGCTCCAAAATGTTGATTCTCAAAGTAACGTAAGCCTCTTCCTCATTGGTCGAGCGCCACTCTCTCTCTAGAACTGAAAGGCCCAAAAGTGAGTCCAACTTTCTCCTAATGATCATCTACTCCAAGTCTTTGGAGGAGCACGAGCAACATCTCCAAGTGAACTTTCAAGCTTTGAGGGAGAACAAGCTTTTTATCAATCAAAAGAAGAGCAAATTTTTCCTTTAGGAGATTCAACACGTAGGTCATATTATGTCTCAAGATGGGATCTATATGGATCCATCAAAGTTGGAGGTAATAAAAGCATGGCCTAATCCAAGGAATCTACATGAGCTAAGAAACTTTATGTTGGGTATGTGTGCATACTATAGACCTTTCATAGCCAAATTCTTTCAAATAGTGGGACCATTGCATGACTTAACAAAGAAGAACGTTAATTACTCATGGGTTGCTAAAGAGCAAAATGCTTTTGACAAGCTTAAAGAGAAGCTTACCTCCCAACAAGTCCGTATGCTTCTGAATCTCTCAAAGCCATTTGAGGTCCAATGTGATGCTTTATGTGATTGCCTTGAGGCAGTTTTTCTTCAAGAAGGGCATGCCATAGCATATGAGATCCGAACGCTCAATACCAATGAACGGGTCTTGGGAATCTAAAAAAATAAGCTTTTAGCTATTCTACATGCCCTAGACACATGGAAGCATAGCTTATGAAAAAGTTTCATGAGAGTCTTTATGCTGGACATAGAAGCGTATGGGCCACCTTTACTAAAATGAAAGAGAGGTATTGGTGAAAAGGTATGTATAAAGATGTATCTCACTGAGTGGAGTCTTGTGACACCTGTCAAATGTATTCAAATTTATGTCATCATGATGGGTTGCACCCTACTTACCCATTGGCCATGCATTATAGGTGGATAATACATCTGGTCACAATGCCATTGAGCTTATGGAAAATCAGATACATAGTGCTTGCATGAGAAGACTTAACCAACGAAGTTGAAGATCATGCTCTAAGAACCAAAAGCACAGAAGAGGTCTGTAAGTTCCTCTTGGATGATGTAATTAGCCGTAATGGCTATGTTGGGAAAATAACATCAGACATGGGTGAGTTGGATGCTGACAAACCAAGGGAGTTTTTCTCTAGGTTGGGCATGAAACTTTCTCTCACTACTGCATATAATCATGAGGGAAATGGTAAATCAGAGTGTGGGCATCCTCCTATCATTAAAGCTTTGGCTAAGGCCTGCAAAGGTAAAATGGGAGAGTGGCCTAGGTTATTTTCTTATGCTTTATGGGCCGATCGTACAACTCATAGCTCAGCTATTGGTTATATGCCTTTTGAGTTGATGTATGGTCAGAAACCTATAATGCCAATCAAGGATGTAATTCCCCATGGAATGTATTGCCTTGGGAAGATGGAACGAGTAGGGAAAACCTTCTTGCTTTGCGCATACAAAAGTTAGAAAGAAGGACCCAAGATATTGAGATTGCAGTAGCACGATTGAAAGATGCAAGCTTAAAGAATAAAGACAAATTTGATAAGTGGCATAGGCTCATACCTAAAGCTATTGAGGAAGATGATTGGGTGTTGGTGTATGACAACAGTCTTGACAACCAACATTCAACAATAATAAATCTTTCAAATAGATGGTTTGGTCCTTATGTGGTTCAACATGTACATGGGAATGCAACTTATACCTTGCATGAATTAGATGGGACAAAAATGAAGATTGCCATCGCAAGGAAAAGAATCAAGTTATTCAAAAGAAGAGGTGATACAGATCCCTTTGATTCACATAGAAGTCAGACTGAAGGCTCTGATGAAAATGGTATGGATGTGGAAGAAGAACGAGAGGATGATGCGTTAGATTTTGTTGCAAGCGATGATGAAACTGGCATGTATGTGGACTTAAATGAAGACTGAAGTTATTTCAAAAAGATATGTGTGGCACATGCCGGAGGATGTGCAGGTTTAGAGGGGGTGGATGTCATGTCGTGGCACGTGCATAATGTGAAAATAAAAATATCTACCTCACTCTTAACATTTTTGATGTGTGGGACCAAATGCTACAATGTACATAGTGTGATATATGCGAAAATGAATGCCATGGTTGTTGCAGGCGAGTACATACCTTGTCGGGCAGGTGAGGCTGTGGACGTGGCACCATTGCATGTTTTACCACATTAAATCATTCCTAATTTGCTTTAGTAATGTACAAATGTCAAGTGTTTCGAAGTGGCATGCTCGTTTTGCCTAGAAAGTTCAATGCGGGTGATCTTATCCAAATAAAGCAGGTTTCGTGCACGGGCGTAAAAAGACGTATCCAAAGTGATTACCAAGTGGAAAAATGAGTTTCAGACTGAAATCTTAACCCAATGGGATTTTTCCACAAATTTATGGATTTCTCCCAGCTCATTTGGAATTTTACGAACAAAAAGGGACATTTTTGGGCTAGAAATGGCTAAAAATGACCACAAAATGTCAAAAATAGCAAAAAATGGCTCAAAATGCCACATCATTGATAGTGTGTTGTAGCTCAAGCTGGGGAGAAAGTTTTAGAGCCAAGAATGAGCTCATTAAGACATATAAGTAAGGAGATACAGCCATTCCATTACAGGGTGCTAGTGCAGTCCCGTGATGCTTCCACTACATGTTCAAGGCTTTGAGGCCTCCAATTAGGGTTTCCCCTCTTCAAATAACTACTTGGGCTTCTCCAATGAAGTATTGAAGCTTCCATGAAATGGTCATGATTAAGAATTGAAGGGTTTTTAACAGGTCGAAAGAGCACTGCATCTGCGCAATTGGGAGAGAGGCTACACCTAATCTTCACACACACAAAAGTTTTGAGTTAACCTTGGTTCTTTTCCAAAATGGAGCTTTTATGGCTGGAGTTTTTTTTCTTTTTGAGTGTGTTTTTAGCTTCAAATCATCTACACCTTGCTTGATTTTGCCATGAATCCTCACACTTAGAGGCTCGGCACTTTCCTAGCCGCACAATGTACTTCTTGACAGCGTCTCAATATGGACAGCGAGGCTCTGGGTTCAAATCGGATCAATGACCCGCCCATCTTTTTGCACTGACTTGCCCTCATTTTTCCTCAATTCTCCTGCGTCTAGGTTTACTCCGCCTCGACCTTCCCACATCCACTTCCAGAACCCCCCCCCCCCCGTTAAAGTTGTGTGTCCCTTAGTTCCATGGGTAGCACAACTAGCACATTAGTTTGTGGACTAGTATGGCATGATGCAACCTATATGTCATTAACATGCAACAAAAAGAGGTAATTTTTTTTAAATGTTCACTCAACAACTCCTAATAAACCACATGCAACAAAAAGAGTTTTTTTTTTGTAACCTCTCTAAACTGTTTGTAACAAAAAGAAGGGGGAGTTTGCAGTTATAAGGGAACACCTCTCTAAACTCTTCAGGCCTTGCACACAAGTCCATGAAAGATCCTTCTATTTTAATCCTAGAAAGTTTCTTAAATTTCAAGCCAATACTGTTTGAGATTCTCATACGTACTAAACATGCTTTGCATGCATAGATAGGTACACAAAACCTTTGACTTCCTTACATAAAAAGATGTGTATACACATTAATGAAACCCTATGGTCTGTGACTGGTATATTCATTGTTATTTCTTTGTGTAGAATTTCATCCATAATAAGTATGATGGGGGAAGGGATTCTGGCTCCCTCACTCACGAGCACGTGGCAAAAGGAGAATCCTCCGGCTAGTGTTCCTTGCATAGCCAACTGTGCGAAACAGAGAGAGAAAGAAGTTTCTTTGCGTTCAAATAAAGGAAGGAGAGAGAGAGAGAGAGAGAGAGAGAGAGAGAGAGAGAGAGAGAGAGAGAGAGAGAGAGAGAGAGAGAGAGAGAGAGAGAGAGAGAGAGACATGCATGTCATTGCCTCCCCTCCAGGCTCCAGTCCCCCCCAAAAAGAAAAGAATGTTCTTGACTTGTAGCCGCCCGCTCCTGACTCAAAGTTATGAAGCCAACTGGATGTTCTCCTTTTTCTTCAACTTCGTTGCATTCAGTGGAGAGAGAGAGAGAGAGAGAGAGAGAGAGAGAGAGAGAGAGAGAGGTCCTTGCCAATGAAGATGATGACAAGCACGCTCTTTACCTTTGCCTACACTTCCTCTACCTTCTCCAACACTAACAATGTTGCAGGCGAGCCTGTTTTCTTTTCAATCCCAAAGCTAGCATCTTTCGAGATTCACTGTAATAAAGCATTTCTCAAATATGTCGAGGGGAGAGAGAGAGAGAGAGAGAGAGATAGAGAGAGAGAGAGAGAGAGATGATGATGAAATGAAGTGATACAATACATTAATGCCTTCAAAAAGGCCGAAGTGACCTATGAGACCAAACAAATTACAAAGTGATGAATTCGATAAAATCTCCGAGTACCAGAAAAAAGTTTAATGAAATTCATAAAACTAGTATGTGACCCGCGACAATGACCCGCGCGTTGCCGCGGCTATACGTGCGTCAATTGAAACAACCATTGTTCTCCTTCCCTTCACAGGGAGAGATAATGTCGGAAAATTCCTATTATTCCCATGTGAGCTTTTATAGCTCTTTAATATACTTGTGCATCAACCACCACTATAACTACTTTCTAGATGAAAATGTATGACAACAACAACGTCTAATTGCCCTCCACATTCACATCAACCAAGCACAAATCTATCTTTTGAATCAATACTATGTCTACCTTTTCGAGTGTAAGATTGAACAACTACTGAAGTGTAGTTACTCTCCACATTCTTGTGGATTGACCAAGGACAAATCTCCTTCTAGTTGGTCATGCCAAGCTCCAACATACTCCCAATCATGGCAAGTTTGTCCCTCCCCCTCCTTCTCTCTATCCATGTGTGTGTGTGTGTGTGTGTGTGTGTGTGTGTGTGTGTGTGTGTGAGTGTGTTGAGCTCAAGAATGATCAGGTCAGTTTGAGGTCTCTTGAAAAT
This sequence comes from Adiantum capillus-veneris, assembly GCF_014529385.1. NCBI lineage: Eukaryota > Viridiplantae > Streptophyta > Polypodiopsida > Polypodiales > Pteridaceae > Adiantum > Adiantum capillus-veneris. The sequence continues at coordinate 45,978,680 of NC_140948.1, read as the reverse complement.
GAATTAAGTAATGGGCTCAAGTAATGGGCTCCCTTCACATTATGTCTTGTCTTAACATCCTATGTTTCTCTCTAAGGAGGCATCAAATTTTCGATTAGGCTAGAGATGTCCCCTCACACAATTGATATGGGACACTGGTGAGTGGTAGTGGCCCTCTAAGTAGACTAACAGAGAGCTAGTATCCTTCTTTGGATATAGTGTTTGCATTGAACAACGAATTCTTTAGATGCATTAACATCCCCTCTCACCATCCTTACCAATCAAGGAATTGGTCATGATAGCAACTCTCCGATGCTTCTCTCGTGTGGTTTTGGTCTTGCATTTGGGACATCACAGTCAACTAAGTCATCAATAGCTATTTGTTGGCACTTAGGATGCATGTACCAACCATGACCCAACATGCCAACATTACACCATATAGTAGTAGAAGAAACTTTGCCATTGGTATGCACAACTGATTTGGTGAGCAGTGTGTCGTTTGCTTCTCAAAGACAATATTCATGATGGGTCTGCGACCTGGGGGTAATTGCATGGCTATAGCAACTTTGTCTGTATGGTAAGTAGATTCCAAAATTTATAGGTTGCATTGCACTCAATTTAGCTAGCATGTACACTTACATCTACCAAGACTCGTCGCATGGATGTTGAAGTATCTTGTAATTGACCATAAGTAGGCTAGTAATATAAGGCACATATTGTTTGTTTGTGTACATTTGGGCACCATTGGCATCTTAAAATGTGAGGGCAATGAAAGAAGAAAAGTTCACTCAATCGTTTCTCTTTGCAAGAATTTTGGGCATCATGCTAAAAGAAAGGGCGTGCTGCAAAATACACACACACACACACACACACACACACACACACACACACATACACACATGCATGTTCTTTTTTGAGAGAGAAGACTGTATTCAACCAATCACATGCTTGCCCTTACCCATATTTTATACCATAGTAGCCATTTGGCTTAGCTCCCACTCCCTTAAATGTGAGACAGAGCATTGAGGCACTACATGGAGGAGAGTCTCTTTTTGTACGCGAATTATATCCCTTAACAATTTGAGAGTGCGATCATCATGCCCTACATGAGTGCTTAGCTTTTGATCACATCAAACTTGCTTTACCCACATTTTAGCCCATACCATGGCCTACATACCTTTCTCTCCTAGCAACCTCGTGGATTCAACTTGCCAATGACCACCCTTCTATCCATAGTCTTCAAGCATGTTATATGTTGTACTCGGTCCCATATGTCAATCTGACCTTTAAGGATGATCTCTCTCTCTCTCTCTCTCTCTCTCTCTCTCTCTCTCTCTCTCTCTTCATGTCTAGTTTGTAGTATTAAAATGAAGCATGTGAGAGGCTAAGAGCCTGGTTGCGTGTACCAGTGAGCCTGCTTTCTGCTCGATCATGAGCCGGCTCTTCTCTCTCTACCTATCTAATCGTGGTAGTTAAGACCCTCAAAACGGGCATAGCCTTTCACATGGTTGACTTTTGAGGCCCTGTCGATAAGGAGGAACCTGCTCAAGATCTGTCTCATCACTGAGTCAAATCAAGCATTTATTTTTGGAGCAACTGATTTTCTTGACTTGCAAACAAAGCTGGAAGGCTATTTAGCCATTCCAAAGTGACCAGGCTCTAAATTTAAGCAAAATCACATGGAGGCAGGCCTACAATAAGGGACCAGAGTCATCCTTTCCAGGGGAGGCAAAGGTCCCACATTCGGCATGCAACACCAAGGAGGATCCAAATGAGAAAAGGATTGCTAACTCCAAGACCAAGGCCAATACCCTCGGCTGGCAATGATCATCCTCCAATGCAATCACATAAGTGTTGTGGAAAATCATTTTTTCAAAGATACAAAATTGCTTTCCTTTAATTTTTCAAGAGGAAAATTAGGTTTATTTTGCAATTTTTCACACTATTTTTCTCTATTTTGGGGCAGAATTTCTCCTTTTTTCCTTTCCCTCAACCGGCATTTTTGAACTTAAAAACAACATTATATTAAGCTGAGACACATTTTCCTGACATTGAATCGAAGACCCGCCTTGCACGATTGTTGCCGTGAGAATTGTAGCAGCAGGAAATGCCACATGTCCCCTTGCAGAACCCCTTTTTTCTTGCCTATGTTAGGAGTTCGAGATGTGAAAAGTTGGGAAAGCTAAAAAGCCTGGATGGCATGTTGGAGCTCTCAACATTGTAGCATCCGCTGATTGGCTGAAAAAAGATGAAGAAAGTGTGGAGACAGATGTCGGACTCACTCTCTCTCTCTCTCTCTCTCACTCTCTCTCTCTCTCTCTCTCTCTCTCTCTCTCTCTCTCTCTCTCTCTCTCTCTCTCTCTCTCTCTCTCTCTCTCTCGTGGTGTGGAGGGCCGCCGCAGGCAAAAAATGAGGTCGTTGGGATCAAGGGTGGCAGACACGCAGCGGTAGAGGAGTATGTGGCTCAGCAAGCGCTTGTGGAGAGTGTGACATGTATTGGATCCAGAGTCTTTGCATCGTGACCAGTAGAGGATTGATGTTGTATAAGGGTGTGGGGCTCGTGGCGGATCAGTTGTTGGGGCAGCCCTCGGGGGTGTTGATAGATAAGACTACATGAGGCCTATTTTTACGGCAACATTTAAGAAGTTGTACATGAAGTAAGTGGTGGGTTGTGTTCATTAGGGAGGGGACGGTGGGGGGGGGGCTTCTCTGTCAAGCGCCAAGGCCAATCAATGGCACTCTCTCTCTCTTTCAAACAAAAGTATACACATACACTCCTTAACAGGATTGAATGGGATTGGCCCTCTCTCTCTCTCTCTCTCTACGGTGTCGTAGAAAATGAAACCTGATCTCTCTCTCAGACCTACGACACACACGGCGATGCTGTAGAAAATGAAACCTGATCTCTCTCTCTCTCTCTCTCTCACACACACACACACACACACACACACACACACACACACACACACATGCCCGTTTGAGGCAGACCAACTTATCGAAGCATGGCACATCTCGCTGCTCGTTATTTTCCCAAGCTACAAAGTAGAGCCACCCTTTACAAAAACAAAAGTAATCACCCTTCAAAAGTAATCACCCTTCAAAATTGAAGGATGGAGTGAAACTCCATGACCTTGCTAAAGAGTTTAAATAATTATATATATATATATATATAGTACAATACTATTATATATAGTACTAAGTATTCTGACTTTTTAACAAAATTGAAAAGTCAAAACTAAATCTTTTCATTTTCTACCATCGCATTACTTGATGCTTACCTTTCACTTTTACATTTCAAGCCAAATGACCTGTGACTTACCCTTCAATTTTACATTTCAAACCAAATGTTTCCTAAGGTTCTTGTAATGATGGAGAGAGTGACACATGGATGCCCTCTCCTTCCTTGAAAATTTTAAGCTCAATTATATATAGTATAGATTTTTGAGTGCCAAAAATGTTAGAGATACAGAGTATCTCCCTCACATGCACTTTGCAAAGCTAAGTTTGGTGCCACAAGACACCTACAGTTGCTGACTAGCATATCTTGCAGCCTAATGTCCACTATCTTGTTGCGTGAGAGGGTAGGCCTATCTAAGAAAAGATGGGCCTGTAGGTGTAAGTTTCTTCAAATTCTAGCTACCCTGCAATGAGTTCCATGATATATCTGGAGATCTTGGGCTACAACTTGCGAGCTTCGCTACGAGTTATTGTTGAGCAGTGTAAACTAGCTACCCTTTCCTCATCTTCTCTAGCGCTCCTTGAGTGGCTTCATTGCTTCCCATGAGCAAAGCTTCATAGCTGCAAGATATTGATGAGCAACATAGTGTAGCTAACCTTTCCACCTCTTCTCTAGCACTCCTTGATAGAGAGAGAGAGAGAGAGAGAGAGTACTTCTCATTATCTTTTTTTATGAAATTTGTCAAAGAATGAGGAGCTTGAGGGTAAGAGGGGCCATGCCACTGCCAAAGGCGGCACTGTTTTACTAGTTCGGTATAATGTTGAGAGAGGTTGAGAGAGAGAGAGAGAGAGAGAGAGAGAGAGAGAGAGAGAGAGAGAGAGAGAGATGGACATAGATGTATGTGGGATTTGGGTCTCCGCCGGGGGGAAAATGATTGGTAAGCATTTGGATGGGGATTCACGACTCCTCGTGGAGAAAAAACATTGGTAAGAATTTATGGTAAAAGAGAACACAAGTAAAATTGCATTAATTAGAAAGTCAAATAGTATAGCTTCAATAGGCTTAGGCCTTGATGGAGAGAGTGATTGATGGACCATGAATTTAAAGGATCAATTTCAATGACTCTAGGCATGACATTTGGTGATTGGGTCGAACCAAGAAAGTATAGGCCAAGCATAGACCCTTGAATATGTGGTAGATAACCATAGACCATACTAATCCTAGCACTAGAGATTATGCTGATGTAAATTATCCCCTTAAGCCTAGGGTAGGATATGACAAATAACAATAATGAAAAAGAGACCCTCTCGGGACAAGATGATTGAATGAAAACATCCTCTCCAAAAGGTAGCATAAGAAAAGCTCCCTTACAAAAACATGTTGAAGAAAACACCTACATTGAGACACTTTCCAATGATACAAAACACCTACATTGATACAAACTTCCTCTATCTCAAAGCCTCGAGAAAAAACTTAGAAATTGGTCTTTAAGAGTGAAATTACTACGTAGAGTGCAAAAAAGCGTAGCTCCGTTGGTGAGACCTTTGTGATGTAACCTCAAGGTTGAGGGTTCAAAGCTCACAGGTTACACTCTCTTGCCCCTATTGGGGGGGTGGTTCTCACGATTGTCCATCACAGGTGTAAAGTACAACAATGTACAATTGTAAATACATAGTGTATAGTTTCTCCCTACTACCTGCCCCGTGCTAATGGTATATATATATAATATATATATATATATATATATATAATATATATATAGATATATATCTCATTATTTGAACGTGGCATGACAAAAAATGAGCATGGTTAAGTACAGTTTTACCTTTGTCTTTGACTTGAAGTCCTTTGTTTTTGTCGTTGAGATAAAACGTTTGGGATGGATGATTGGAGACCACAATGGATGCATTTTTTATCTGTTTGGAACTTGTAGCACCATGGACTATTGAACGGCCCATTTGTCTTGTTGAGATTTCCTCTTCAGGTAGGGAGTTGATGAAATCTTCAAGCTTTCAGGAATATGAAAATTTTCTCGTACTCTACAAAATGTGCTCTTAATAAAGCAAAAACATTGAGTTCATCATTCACTTGTATTTCGATGCACACAATTTGGTGCACATCCTCTTGAACCTATTGATGACGTGCAATATGAGTACTGTTTCAAACAAAAAACACACCAATGCAGACAGATGAGAGGTCTTCACCTTCTTCCAGAATAATTTTGTTAAGTGACGCCTTTACTACATCCTGTTGCATCCAAAATTTCCCTTGAGGATCTCCATGCGTTCTAGGTGAAATGGCAAAAAGGTGACAAGAAACCACACGTCTTGTTTATCTTTGGGTTGGTCCTTGTTGCCGCACTATTCCTTCTTGAAGTGGAGTCCTATTACCTAATGATGCCCCCATTTTTCCATCCTCCAAAGATAGCCCTTGAATTTGACTTGGACAGTGTGGAAGCCATATCCATTGATTTTGTCAATGGAACCCTTTCTTATTGCTTGAAAATTCTGGTGAGTCAGAAGGATTCTTGGCAAGACTCTCGGTTGTGTCTACTCGTTTACAAAAGAAGGACAAGATATCATTTCTGTAGAGAAAGAAAATACCATACTTAGTAAGTGTGATAATTGATTGAAATTTGATGGGATGCTAAGGTAGGAGAATTTGATTGATGCTAAGGTTAAAATTTCACCAATTCAATTACCCCAAAGAAAGTGGAATAAACTTCAATAGAGTTCTACAATAAGAAAGTGCAATAGAACCCTACAAAAATGATATGGGTACATCGTTTATAGGCTCTAAGCCTCGATGGTGGGACCATGGTTCTAGGCATGACATTTGGTAATTTCATCAACTCATGAAAGTAGGGGCCAAGATTAGACCATTCGATTTGAGGTAGATAACCATAGACCATACAAGGTATATGAACCCTATCCCTCAGGCTAATGGTAACCTTTGAATCTCAGTGTCTTAACATTAGATAGGTTAGTAGTAGTGTATTCAAACAATTGGGTTTGTGTCAGGCATTCTTTTCACTTGCCTTGTTTTGTGCAATAGGATTGCTCCTTAGCTCTATATCTCTTATTTATTTATTTATTTGCAAGGTGATGTCCTCTTAGTCAAGATTGTTTTTCATAGAAAGGACTGCATAGTATAGTTTTGGCATCTTTTTTTTCATCATTATTTTGCTACCAGAATATCTCAACATGGTTAGATTTCCCTAATCGTTGCTCTCCTTGGGTTCACTCATATTGATTTATTTTCTTGTGTTGGAATTAGGGTTGGAAGGATGCACACACAACTGGGAGAAGATGAAGAAGCTCAAGGCACACAACCGACAGTATATTACTTAGTGTGCAAATATAAAGATAAGATATCCCTAGAGTGATGGGAGCACAAATGAATGCATGGGGGAAAAAACTCCATGGTGAGGGAAAAAGTGTCCTAATGGTTCTAAGTGTGATCATTGCATCACTCCCCCCCTCGCACATAGTGTGTAGGGAAGTGCCATGCCCTCAAGACATGATCAATCCACAAAGGGAAGCAAGCCCAAAGCTTTGTGAAAAACTTAAAACTCATCACGAGCTAATACCTTTATGAATTGATTTGTAAGGTTGTCGTGTGTTGGCACCTTGCGGGGTTCACTATGTGTAAAACTACTATATCACGTGGGTTCAAAACATGTTTGTAAAACCTCTTATCTGTGAATTTTGTTAAGAATATAATGTACCCTTTCTTTTAAAATCTTTAAGTTTTTTTCAAATTTGAAAAAATAATGCCCTTCTGTATATAATTTTTTGTAAGTTTCAAGAACTTTAAATACCCTTCTGTTGAACTCACGTGATAGCTTACATTTTTATTAGGTGACCTCCCTAGAGTTGACACATAAGCCAAGCCGATATCTCTTGCTAAGAGTCACTCACTAACATCATGATAATGTACCTCAATGTGCTTTGTGCAAGCATGCAAAACTGGGTTCCTGGCACTTGCTAGTGCATGGACGTAATTTTGTTAGCAAGCATTTTCTGACGAGTGATTTTTTGGAATCCGACAGTAGATTTTAAGAAGATTCTTTCTTCCTTCTCAACTTTGTTCTCTCTCTCTCTCTCTCTCTCTCTCTCTCTCTCTCTCTCTCTCTCTCTCTCTCTCTCTCAAACACACACACACACACACACACACACACACATGTGTGTGTGCTTCGACGATGGTTGTACGTGTGTTTAAAAAAAAAGTGATAAATGGTTCTATCATATACCACACACGCTTCCTCTTCTCCATTGTCATCTTCCTCTCTCTCTCTCTCTCTCTCTCTCTCTCTCTCTCTCTCTCTCTCTCTCTCTCTCTCTCAGATATGTGTGTGCTTTGACGATGGTCGTATGTGTGTTAAGGAAAAAAAGTGGTAAATTCTCTCTTTGTCAATATCCTCTCCCTCAAACATTCGACTTGTCTTCTCAAATGTTGTGACATATGTTAGGCAATAAGATAAACCACCAACGTGACAAGTGTTCTTCTATTTTGTCACACTTGTGAGCACTCGGACACATGTAACAAATTAATTTCAACGGTTTATACTCCATAATAATGGAAATCAACTTTGAACAACATTTAAAGACTGCAATAAAAGCACCACAGACTATAATTAAAAGGGTTTAGAGTAAACAACTTAAACCAAAAACTATAATAAGATAGATATGGAGAAAAAAACAAAACAATATGCTAATATGGTGTCAATTTCTTATTTCTCTAACATTCGCGAGGAAATGTGAGATCTAGTTGTTGTTATTGTTGTTGTTGTTATTGTTGGCTCAATTGGCTATTTTATGCCTGAAAATGTATGCCATCCTCACTTCTACCCAAGCCTCCACGTGTCGTTTGAAGGATGCACACTCTTGTAGGGTGTGAAAACCATGTTCCCCCCAAATCATACTTGCATTCTTGGTGGCTAGTGCCGCAACATCTCCTTTGTTTGGATGTGCATTGAAATCAAGGTTTTGCATGGCGTTGAATATAGAGCTTGTGGCCTCATCGACTGCACGGAGAGAGTCCATGTAGTTGTGTTGCACTCTGTGTTGTGCATACTGCATTCATAGCATATACACTATTGAGAATATAAGTGGCGTGCACATTGTTGATGGGGTCAACACAGGGAGGGAGTTGACCACGCTGATCGCGATTTCCCCTAGGCATGGTAAATATGTGAATGAGAGAAACTCAAGGAATAACTTTAGAAATAGATACTCAGTGGTTGGAGAGACTTGCACATGAATGAATGACTGAAACGTTGTATTCTTCTGGCTATTTATAAAAAAAAACCAAGCGTCTTTACTTCAAGAGTCATTCACACCATGTCCTTTGCAGTATTTTCAGTTAAAATATTACGAATACAAAAAAAAACACTGAAAGATTAACCACCATCAAATGACTTACCTTCAAAATTAAACATAGTTACAGAAATAAAAATCAACATAGAGCAAATACATATCAAATTGAGAAAAAATTAAAACATAGTATGACCAACCAGTAAGTTCAGGTGTGCCATTACATTGAAATACGTTAATATGGAGTAATCAATACAAGTCAGGAATTAGGTTCTTGATGGCCGCAAATCCTGTGGAAGTAGCACTACTGGAGCGTGTGTAGGTGGGGGCCCCAAGGGCAGTGTGGGAAATAGTGGAGCGATTGAACAAAGCTTGGCCAACCAAGAACTATGGCTGGAGGTCTACTCGGAGGAGAAGCAGATGGCACAACCGACTCTTGGCGGCATCGTAAAGGAGACGTGGGTGGATGTGACTGAGCTCTTTGAGATATCTCGCTCACATGAAGAGTCGATCCTAGACCAGTGGGAAGCCACTGTTGCAGTTGAATACGTGCCAAGAACAATTTCTTGCCCCCATCAATGCTGATACAATGTCATTGTAGATGCTTGAACTCCATTGCCAAGCCACCACAACCTGCTAGACTATCTAAAATTGCATCCCCAACCTTTGTGAAGGTACCCAACAACCACCTGTTAGAAAAGCACAAACATTAGCAGACATTTCAACGGCACATTAGCAGAGTAGTTCAATGGCAAGAATCAAGCATAAAGGTTACATCCTTGATTCTCTTCTCCACTCCAGGCCAAAACGGTGCTCCCAGGGCATGTAACATCCATGACTTGCCTTGTAGTGGCTTTCAAATCATGTCACAATCAAACTCAAATCCATCGTTCTCAGCTGCCACATCTCTTGCTTGATGATCATACAATGGAATCACTGGAAGGCCTTCAATTTTACATGTAAACTTGACTAGAAATAAGGTCGGGACCTGCAATATGAGTACTGTTACAAACAAAAACACACCAATATCTACCAACCATGAAATTCGTGGAGAAATGGTTGAGAACTTACTAGATCCATGTAGTCATCTATCACAGCGTATGTGCGTGACACCATACGTAGAAAGATAGTGCGAAGATGGAAAAAATCATGCAAGCGGGCCTCGTCGGTGATGAGTGCCAAGTGGTCTTCCTGACACTCCATGACTTCTACACCATCCGATAGTGAAAACTCTGTATCCAAGGTGAATACACTGAAAACGAGCTCAATAGAGAATGCATTCCATCGGGGTATGCCACCAACGCCATGACTTCTACACCATCCGATAGTGAAAACTCTGCATCCAAGGTGAATACACTGGAAACGAGAGCTCAATAGAGAATGCATTCCATCGGGGTATGCCACCAATGCTGGAATCAAGTTTTCATTGTGTGGGAAGGTCTACCCACACAAGTCACACCCCTCCAAGCCGCTGATCAGGCTCCATTTTGCTAGAGTGTGAGAGAGAACCAATCAAATGTTGGATCACTCGAAGGCTCCTGCAATACATAAATACCATGCAAAAGAAGATTGCAAGAGTGCTTACCAAATTCAAAGTGGGAACCAAAGTGTCATAAACTCACTCAGAAGAAATCTTTGGATCCATAATTGCCTTCCGTAGATGACATACATCAGCAAGTACTGCGATATGTACTGAGTCTATCCCAACACTTAATATTTTTGCCATTTGTGTGTCAGAGTGAGCTGAAACTGTGTCAAACGTGAAATTTAATGAAATGTTAGGTATCACAATTTTGTTGTTGTCAAACAGACATTTATTTGTGGTGGCATTTGTTACCTAGTGGAAAGGAGTTAAGTGGTTCAGATGGCCGAATAAAAATTGGGAGGCTGCCCTCCGTTTGAACAATACCAATAAATATGGTTTTCTCGGTACCTCGGGATCTCGAGGTTTGAATAGATCTCCGTGACGCCAAGTGACGTTCAGAATCACCTGGCTCATAATCTAACCCGCCACCTTCGTGCTCGCTCCTTTTGCTCTGAAACTTTGAAAACTCTAAAAAATCACTGATAATTGGTCTTCCTCTCTTCTTGCCTTGTTTAGGTCTGTCTTGAGCAGTTTTTGGGCTTCGACGTCCCTTGGTCGTGCCAGGGGAAATGGCATCAATGGGAAACTGATTGCTGGTGACACGTTCGCTTTTGCCCTTATCCTTAACCTTCTTGTGCAATGCTGCAAGTCCACAAAAAGTGAGGACACTAAAACAAATTAAACACATTACTTGAACAATAAAAACATTATATACCGTTGTATGCTTCAGCTTCATCTTCAAAAAATTCGCCATCCGCATAGTCCAAAAACCATGGATAGTCTCTCCACATTTCCTTACCATGAAGCTTCTCTATCCAATCGTCGAGATAGAGACAACTCTCCTCTCTCTCAGACTCCACCCACGCATTGCTGGGATGCTCGGGGTATGGACTGCGAAGGCTTGTTTTAAGGGCGCTCAACCACCATGTACAAAAAACAAGAGAAATAACTCCACCATTCATAACACACAATTTTAATATTGTATAGTTCAGTACATGTATAGCATGGATCAGACAGTACAAGCAAAATGTGGTTGCTATTCCATGTTGTGGGTAGCTCGTATGGTTTGCTTCCATTGCACAAAAGCCTTGCCAAAGTGCTTTTGTCAAAAAGCATGCAGTGCATCGCTAAGGGACATGTCGCAATCACGTGTGGAACGTGCATGTAGCTTCTTTAACGTGGAGTTCTTAGCCTCCATCTTTTCGGACACACTTAATATTCCCCTACACATTAAGTATTAGTAATGTGGCAATATTAGATAAGACCCCAAACTCCAATGTTAGTATGCTCATCTTTCAAGATGCCACCACTATACGTGCATTCTCAACCATTGTGAGAAGGGCTTCTCCTACGTTGAAATAGATGCTTCCACTAACGACACATAACCCTCGGCCAATATATCAATCAGGCGACATTGTTTACAATGTATAATTGGATAAAATTCTTACTAAATTAAGGAGAACAAACAGTGCTTTCAAAAGCAAATAGTACTTACTCCGAAGAACTAATCCACGCCCGTACATCCTCAGAGACTTTGAAGGGGGTCATTTTGCAACCCTTCTCTCCCCGGCCCACAAAGAGATGCATTTTTGGAAAAAATATGTTCCATTTTTGGGATTGGCTATGACTGCTATCTCTAGTCCGTTTTGCATATAAAAATTCTAGATCTCTTTCACTGCCAAATCATAGCTTGCCTTGTAATCATCTTCCTACATGTGGTACTCTCTACTCCCTTCACTGGTAAATTTTGTGTTTTCAGTTGATACATTGCATCAAACTCTTCTTTCAATACAAATCGCCAAATCAAACTAATTTCCAATGAAAAAAACTTATGTGCTTATATAATGCACATGTATTATAAATTTACAATTACGTTCCATAGTAGTTATGCTAGCAAAGACATAGGTAGTCTAAGCCATTTTGAACGGTTCATTGCCGTCCCATGAAGTGTCCTATAAGCTTTTGCCCCATCTTCTTCATTGAATTTGTCCAATAAGGGTTGTGGGTACACAAGCACTAATTTTTGCATCATAAATATGTCGTGTGCAGTGGTGTGAGGCACATGGACTCGTGTCACCCTAATTTTATATGAAACATTATATTAACAATTGATAATATCAATTTCACCAATAGAAGTTTGAAGAATCTTACTTGTTGATCATGCTGAGTACCAAAAGAAATTCTACCATCTCTGCAAGGTTACACTTCACAATCATGCACTCAACTTTTGGTGTAGAGAATTCATCCAACCGCTCCTGCAATGCCCAATCTTTCCACACATGGAGCTGGTGTGGTTGCAGTCCCAAACAATGAACATTTTCTTCTCCATGTGAGAGAGCTCGGGATGTATCTAATTGGGTCATCAAATGTGGCCGACATCACTAACTCTCTCCCATAAGTGCCACACCTATCGAATGGTATAGGACTTGGTCTGAGAAAATCTTTGAACACAATGAAGCAAGCCATCATGAGCTGGTAATCTCGGCTATAGAGTTCATTAGTTCAACCACACAAGCATCATTTGTTCTAATGGCCAAGTTAGCCAAAAGAAGGCAACGGAGGATGTGAGGCAACAAGTGATTGTATGGTACAACATGTGCATCAATCCAACCCGATGAGATGTGGCTATCAACCACGGATCCAAAGAAATCGGTAAGAGGAGCATTATTCGTGTTTTCCACAAGGATGATCGTCAACGTGACTGCACTTATCGAAGGAGGCATTTGCTTACATAGACGCTTCAACCATGAAACCGCTCTCTTGAGTGGTGTGTAGAGGATTTTCTTCTTGGGTGATTTGAATCATCATCTCTTCTTGGTTGTCCAAGTCTTTGGACTATTTTCTTGTTAAAATTGGTATCTTGTTTGTTAATTAGGATGCTTATGGTTTTCAAAGAACTAATGAAAAGTGAAAGGTGAAAGTAATATGAGAGGTTTGAAGGTGTGGAATAAGGTTTAAGAGAAATGAAATAGAAGAGAGTGAAAGTACAAGGTTTGGAAAGGTATAAATCGATAAAAAAAAGAAATTTTACTTTCTAAAATATAGAGACCACTAACGCTTAAGGAAGAGTAGAACTATGAGGAAAAACAAGTGAAATCATCACGATGGCTTTCTAAAACAAGAAGAAAGTGATAAAATCATTAGGTAGAGTTTAACTAGAATTATATAAGGTAAAGGAGTGTTTGAGAATGTCTCTTTTATTAAGTGATGGAGTGTCCTGTTTGCAAAGAAGAAAACCAAAAGTACTAACAAATTTTTTTAAATTCCTAAGATTTTTAAACTAAGTTTTGAACTAGATTTTCTTCTCTTTACCATGGTTTTCTCATATATATATATATATGTGTGTGTGTGTGTGTGTGTGTGTATGTATATACATATATATATATGTATATATATACATATGTATATATTTATATAAACTCATTAATATATAAATGTGTGTGTATATTTAAATGGATAAATATATTTACATATATAATAAAAAGAGCTCATAAACATATATTATATATTTACCTATTTATATTGTATGTGTGTATACAGATGTGTGTGTGTGTGTGTGTGTGTGTAGAACTGTGTGTATATAGATGTGTGCATGTGTGTGTGTAGTAGAACTGACTAGAATTATGCAAGGTGAAGCTTCACTTTATCATTCTAAAAGAATAGAATGCAAGAGAAGTCAAGCCATGTGAGGAATTGAAATGAAAGGTGAAATAAAAATATCCATTTAATACTTTAAAACCAAAATAACATTTAAGGTAAGTCTCAATCATCACTAAAAACATTGAAAGTATGCCTAACCCAACACTTTTCTAAGGCTTCTTTAGAAAGCTAATAAAGAGTCCAAAAGTAAGTTTTTATAGGCGTTTGGAAAGGGGTAAGGTGAGGGGGGCATTTTGGTAGGCACAAGGGGGTGCTCGCAAGGTGGAAGGGGACCGATGCAAGTGGAGGCACAAGACGGGAGGCGGCGTGGGGGGACGCGGGGGCAGCTGGGAAGGAGGAGAGGGGCGGCAGGTGCACCACAAGGAGCCGCACACACCATAGCCACCATACCTCAAAACAAGATGAAGAGAGGTCAATATGCAGAGCTAAGCACCCACTTTTATCAGCCCATTGAGGAGAGACACACTCTCAACTCACCACATCGGGCCCTCGACTAGCAAGACAGGCTGCTCTACTCCCAAACGCCTCTATCCCTCGCGGCAATCAGGGCTTCTTGCTGCTAGATCTTCCTCTGTAAAATCCCCCACTCACTCATGACCTCAAGTTGATAAAAACTCAGTTTTGTTCATATTTTTCAAGTACTAAGTGACTCTTTCAAGTTTCGACACGTCTATGTACAAAAATAGCAAAACTATGCACCCTGCACAACTGGCCCGCATGCGTAGAGACAGCTGGCACACACCGCCTTTGTACACTTTGTACAAGCATGCTTTATTTACATATAAGGGACCCAAAAGCATTAAAAAACCCTTTCCAAAGTCCTTGGGGTGGCTTGCATCATTCCGTAAAAACACGTTGTCGTGCTATGACACGTACATAGTGGGAACGCATGCTACAAGATCTATCTTGTATTTTTTTAAATACATAATTATATTTCCTATAGTGTACATATACATATTTAAGTATAATAATAAGCCTTCTATGTCATCCTATTATTTTTCTCAAGGGTAACATATCCTTACTTTACCATCAGAAAATACTATGGGAAAAGCATCAATAGCTCCGCCTCTTTAACTTGGGGCAAAAAGCATTGATTCTTTATTTCTACTATTTCATTATCATCTCACACCCTAGCTAGATCCTATATCTAGGGTAAACTCCAATATATATATATTCTATGTATTTTTTATACTTTTCTTATATTTCTTTTTAAATAGCTACTAGGAAAGAATCAAATCCTAGTGGGACACTAGGTGGCATGATTTCAAAGATACACTTATTTTAATGCATTATTGCAAGCATGATTACAAACCTTTTTCAAGGAGCAATGTCATGCTTTCATATGGCATGAGGTGTCCTTTGGAATTAAATGAAAGTCTAGGCTAAGGAGACCACATGAAGACTTTTGTTGCCATAAATGGACCCTATTTTGATGAATTTTTTACATAAGGTTCCAATCTGAATTGGAAAACTATTTTAAAATGAAAATTGTAGCTAATGAGCTGAATTTTCTGCCCATATTTTTACTTTTTTATTTGGAGCTACGGTTGAGGAGATATGATCAAAATACTGGACCCCAATCTGCCCACCTCATGCAGGGGCAGCTCATTTCCAACTTTTCCAATTCCTGTTCACACTGGCTCCTCTCTTCTTGTGTAAACCCTTGGGGGTTCCTTCACCTATAAAAGGGGACCTCTTCTTCCTTGGAAGGAACTCAAGCATTGAAGCAATTGATGAGAGGAATTCTCGAGGGAGTGAGTAGTAATGCCTAATTGTACTTAGCCATTAACATAAGCCCAAGCCTACACTTTCTCCTAGAGGGAGACTAGCCATTCTTGCAACAAGCTAACCTTGGAAGATCAACTCTAATCAAAGAAGGTCTCGCACTTGGTGTATCAATCAAAGTGGAATTATCCACTCTTCTTCTCTCTCCCATCAATAATGGTGCCGAAGGGTTTCAAGTAAGATGTGTTCTACATTGATGTTTTCTTGATTTCTTGTTGTTTTCATTTTCATCTCTAATCCAACATATATATATATATATATATATGTATCTAATCTCATCTCCTTAACCAAACCTATCTCTCTCATTCTTAGTAATTCATCCTCTCTAGGTTCTCTTTGCTACAGGTACATCTCTCCCCGCAGTATCCTTATTGCCTACGGGCAAGAATAGGGCTTGGGAGGGAAACTTCTCATCTCTTCACTTCTCTCATATCTACATTTCTCACATACTATCCTAGATGAATAACCCACATGATGATCATTTCTATCGCTTTCACTATGTACGATCTATTAGAATTAACGTATGGATTAGCCGTAAAATACACTTTCAACAACGTATAGTGTTTCTCTTCGGCCCTGAAAGGCTCAATGAAATACTTCTATCATCGGATTCCATCATACTACCTCTCATAGACTATAATTTTTCTTTTGATGTAAGCGTAGTTATCTTGCTATGAACCAAGAGGATTTGTACACATAATTAATCCCAATCACTAGACAAAATATATATATTATGGTAAGCACAAAACTACAATTCCAAAGAACAATTCGTAGCCTATTTGGTCAGCCAAGATTGAATGCCATTAACTCATCCATTAACCCTTTCATATTACCCATGATACGATATGACCATAGCCTTGATGTTTTCATCTTCGTATTGTTTTGACATTCTCTTTTGCGTTCTTTCTTTGTGTGTGTGAATGCAAGAGAGAAAGAGTGAGTCTTCTTTGATTGCACTTCTTTCCAAACCCTAGTGTTCATGGCATCTATGGTTTAACTCCTTCATATAGTTTTTGTTGAGTTCTCTCACAAACTCTCACAGCCATAAGCCCGGTGCTTTCCTGGCAAGACCGCAAATTTCTCGACAACGTCACAACGTGAAAAGTTTCATCCAGTCGGATATGGGCACGTCTGCATCTGTCAACTTCCTAACATCTTTCCCCTCAAGACTTAACCCATATTCCCTGTGAAAATCCTCCTTTGTCGTGCAGAATGCTTTGAATGGCACCTCCACATCCTTGGGGTGAACAAAGCGGCTGATTTTGGGAGGAGGCTGTAACTTCTGTCTCTGAAAGGAATAAATCCATACTCATTACTCAATGTATCCACACCTCAGTACTCTACTACACACAGGTCCGCTGTACACAACACAGAGAGAGACAGAGAGAGGTGACATACCTTCGTGGGAGAATGTCGGGTCTTTGTGGGGGAGACCTGTAGGGCTACATTCCTTGGGCTCTTTCTTAGGTTGCTATCCATAGCGGAGGATAAGTAGCGTGCACAGGGGGCTGTAGAGCGAGCTGAGAAAGGCGCAGAAGGAGAAAGGCACAAAGATACAGAGAAGTCACAGTCATAAAAACATTCGACTGAACATTCGTTCTGACGTGGGCTCCACACGTGTTTTTGAATCCTCCACATGATTTTTAAGATTTTGTATCCTCCACACGAATATTTAATTCAAACAATTCTTGCCCATAACACCAGTTTCATACCCCCTAAATTTTAAGCCTCCAAAAGAAACTTTCAACCGGTTAAAACCGGGCCACCTATTCATGCATCCACCCAGCTACTAAAGCAAGCTCTGAGTGGCCTGTGACCTGTTCCCACACAGCCTCGAGCCCTGGTGCCTCCCCGCACAACCTTAGGAAATTTTGGTTTTAGGCTAAAACGGGCCATACGAGTCGGAATTTAATGCTGTATATTGCTATAATAAGCTCTAACTAAGGTGTATTTGTCCGAGTACTTGCCATATTTAGCAGTCCCCGAGGTCCGAAATTGCATTTTTTTTCAAATTCGGGGTATGGGTGCAGTTTTTCGAGACGGTCAAAACTAGACGGGTCGAGTGACCAAAATTTTACTATTTTTGGAAAATTTTCACAAAAATTATTTTAATTCACTTTTGGAAGCTTTATGACATTCTAAACATCATGGCATTGACAGATTTTGGAAAATTGTAAAAAATAGTAACTTTTTCCATTACGTTCATTCCATGGTACAAGGGTGCTCTTTTAGCTCGGGGTCAGAGACCTTACAAATGCTCACTCTAATTCTCTTAATTTTGATATTCTCAAAGTTCATAGACCATTTCCATTACATTGGTATCAGCCTGCCATTGGTTTCTCTTTTCTTGCTTAAAAAGAGAGATCTTTAAGTTTTCCATGAAAGGTTGGACATGTTTATTGCAATAAGGTAAGTGGGACATGGATCTATTATCTTGGTTGGAAAGAACTTAGTTTGAGGTAAACCATTGGGAACTATAGTCTTATAATGGAGTCTCTCGGGGCTTGACTTTAGATTATTGAGCTATGAGCAAGTTCAATAGGAACCATAATCAATCGAGCAATGTTAGACCCTCTCCACTAGTCTTTGCAATCAACATTGTCTAAACCATGGGTGTGGCTGCTTAAGAACTAATTTTCAAAGGTAAAGAAGAGTAGCAACTAAAATTTTTGAGGGTACCAAAGCACAAAGTAATTATATAAATAATTTAATTAGCATGGTTGACAATAACCAAGAGAGTAGAATGAGCATTGATAACTTTGATTTTGCACATGAAGGCGCTAATGATTATGCCCCCATGTTTGTTAATTACCTTGTTACTAGGTTGTAGCAAGCTATGGGCAACCGTAATTTGCAAGCCAAAGTTACCCAACAACTTCGTGCTTATGGGATTTCCCTTCCTCTCCAAGAGGATAGAGAGCTTAGGAGGTCTCTTGATGAGACTCCCAAAAGAAGAATATCTCCCATAAGAGAGGAGGAATCCAAAGAACGAGAAAGAAGCGAATCCTTGAGTTCCTCTGAAGATGTGCCTCCACGAAGAAGGCGGTCTAGACGGTTTCCAACTCCTCCCAAGAGGAAACGGTCAACCTAAAGTCCTTCTCCTCATCACTCCAAAAGGGAAGAGAGAAAACAAAGGAAGGAAAGGTCAAGAAAGAGGTCACCCTCTTCTCCTTCTCCTTCACCTTCGACAAAAGCAATAGCTATTCTCCTAGAGAATACAAGAGGAGAGGACATCACAAATCTTACCCTGCATAGAAAAGCTCAAGATGTTCAAAGAGGGAGGAAAGTGTATCTCATTTCTAACCTATGATGGAACCTTTGGTGCCAGAGACAAAGTATTGTCCTACCGATTAGCCTTCATCTAGCAGTTTGATGCAGCCTTTGGAGATGAGGGCTTCATAGAGTCCTCCAAGCTACTCCATGTATCTATGCACTTCCAAAAATCTTCTCGTCAATGGTGGGCTAGTCTTTGTGGCAACGACGAAGCCCCAAAGACATGGAAAACTCTACGAGTCTCCATCATGAAGCAATTCCTTGCAAGCGGCGAAAAGGACAAAGTGCTTACCAAATGGCGGAGTTTGAAGCTTCTCTCCCATGAGTCTATCCACAAATATGTGGATAAGTTTTGGGTTTTACATCTCAAGGCTATTGTCTTTCAAAGATAGACTTTGCCAAGCAAAAGAAACAATTCTGTGCGGGATTAACTAAAGAGATGGCCGAGTACGTTAATTCCCAACGGTCTGTTTCTATGACTAAAGTAATCCACCACATCATGGTTTTTTCATGCATCAATTTACAACAAGGGGATAAAATGAATAATAAGCCCATGGAAAGCAAAGGCAAAAGTGATGCAAAGGGGAAAAACAATGCCCAAAATTCTTCCCAAGGCAATTTCAACAACAACAACAACAACAATCAGTCCAAATAGAAGGGAGTTTACAAAGGTAAATATAAACTCTCTCATGAAAAGATTGAAGCTTTTCGTAAGGACCACAAATGTTTGAAGTGTGGAGAGCAAGGACATGCCTATCATTCTTGCCCCAAGAGAAATGCCCGCAATGAGACTCCTAGAGATTCCAGGATCGAATCTCCAAAAGAGGATACTCATTGCAAAGGATCACCTCTCTCCTATGTTGAGGGAAAGGTAAGGGAGCATGATGCCTTCATCTTGTTTGACCTTGGCTGAAAATTGTCGATGGAGCTTTCAAGGGACAACAAGCCTTCATTACTCCCTTAATTGGGAAGTTGGAGGCTTCATGTCCAAAGCTACATCAACAAAGAAGACTTTTTCATCTCTCCTCTCCAACATGAGGATGTTATCCTAGGGGCACCATGGTTCAACCACATGGCTGCCAACACGAAGTTCCTTGAAAGGAGAATATCTTCACCTACAGGGAAAAGAGCATGCAGATAGATGCTAGTGAGTCCGATTGTACTATACCACTTGTAAATTCACCTGCTTTTGATAATTCAACGAAAAGCTCAGTTCCTGCGTACATTATTTTTGTCAAAGAGTCTCTAAATGATGCTAATGTTTAAACAAAGCAAAGTGTTAGGAATCAAGAAGAGTTAGACTTGTCTAATTTTCTAAATGGATTCCAAGATGTGTTCATTGATGATATCCCTATGGAATTATCTCCAAAAAGAGGGGATGATGACCATCAAATTGAGCTCCTACCAAGAATCTCACCACCTAACAAGCCTCCTTATCGAGTTTCCCAAGCTCAACAAGAGGAGATCATGAAGCAAGTACAAGAATTGGTAGATAAAGAGATGGTGGGGCCCAACTCCTCTCTCTTTTGTTCTCCAACCCTTTTACTGCAAAAGAAATATGGTACATATTTCATGTGTGTGGACTATCGAGCGCTAAACCATATCACTTCACAAGTAGATTTTTGTACCACGGGTAGAAGATCTGTTTGATAAGCTACAAGTTTTGATCTACTTTAGTAGGATTGACCTTAAAAGTGGCTATCATTAAATAAGGATAGTGAATGAAGATATCGTAAAGACCACATTTCATACAACGTTTGTTCTTTATGAATATCTGTCATGCCTTTTGGCTTGACTAAAGCATTGACCACATTCAATTTTTTGATGGAAAAAATATTTAGACCCTACCACAAATTCACTGGAGTGCTCTTTGATGATATCCATTGGGAGAAAGTTGGACTCACTTTTGGGCCCTATAAGAAGTTTCACGTCATCTTAGAGAGAGAAATTGAAAATGTTAAACTGTGCATTTTATGTGATACTTTTTGCACCAACAAAAAGCCAAAATGACATTCTTTGGTAGGTAGCCGCCGTCTTTATCATTCTTATCCTTCATTCTCTTGTCAAGAAGCCGACCAACCGTATGACTAATGATTTGAAATGCCAACTTACAAGTGTTCCCTCTAGAAACATAAGCCACATGAACTCTATCAACTCTAAACATGAGAATATGGCCTTCCCTCGCAAAATGTGAGATATTTCATGAGTTTTGAGTGTGTCTATTTCTCTATCAACTCTAGGAATGGAGAACGCTTCTTTTTCTGATGAAAACACCAATTTGAACTTGAAATCCTTAACCCCTTCATCTTTGACACTTAGCCAAAGAAAGAACACACATCATCTTCATGTTGATGTATTACAAGAGTATGCACCGTTGCAAAAATGTAGGAGGAAGTATTTCTTATCTCAACAGGAGAAAAAACTTAGAAGGACAAAAAAGGAACATCATTTGGATTTGTGGACCGATGGGCCTATTTATCCAAAGGATCCTACGACAAATGCATGCCATCCCTTTGCTAATATCACTAATCTCTTGGATTTTGCAGGTGATGGCAAGGATGGGCTATTGAGATACACCGAATATTTGGAAATGAGAGTATTGAATGCGGAAAAGCAAAGAAACCTCCTGGCGATGGAGAACATGCAGCTAAAGAAACTTAATGAAGCATGCTCTTGGAAGATTTCATCAAACAAAGAGACGATCCAAAAACTTGAGAAGAAGATCACAAGTTTGCAAGAGAAAGACACCGTGCTTGGTAGTCAGAAAAGAAACGGAGATCTGTACAACATAGAGAACATGAAGATTGGTAGTGGTAGCCTGAAAAAATAAATACGATCTTTAAGGTAACTCGAAGTTTGTTTTTGCTTTTGTGTCTTCAATGTGCTTCACTAAGAAACGAATACACTTTCCTATACATAATCATAACACATGGTGCTTTTTTTGCAGGCCTTTGCTGCATCCAAACTCGAACGGTGTAGGATTCATTGCCGGAGTGCATTACAACCGTTGTGAGAGGGATGGAAACACACATAATGCCTCTATAATGGCCCGACACACACGCTTGGGAAGATACACACACACACACACACACACACTATGGGGCACCACTTGGCTTACACAATCCACCTAGCCGAGACAGGGAACACACCAATGGAGTGAGAGGAGAGAGACTTCCCACTTTCCCACTCAACACAGAGACACACACACACGCACACACCCAAAAAACTCAGCTCAAAAGAGAATAATTTCCGATGTTTAGATACAAATGATCTTGGGCCAACACCAATGGGGAAAATAGTTTACACAGTATTGAAGAAATACACCAGATACAACCACAAAGTTAAGTAGAGGCTTCACTCACCGGAGAAGATTACACAGAAAAAACAGCAGAAAAAGAGTGAGGAATAGGCAAAATGGACAGTGCCAACGCGTCTAGAATGGCCCAAAACTTCAGTCTACAATGTCAAAGTGCTCAAATCCGACTTCGGATGAGCAGTTTACGATCAAAACAGGCTCCAAAATGAGCAAAAACACACCTGCAGCTGTTCCTCCTCTCTTCTCCACATTTTTTCTGGTCTTCTTTCAGTTTTTTCAGTTCCCACACTTAGCTTTATTAGTTGTTCACCCTTGGCCTTTTAGATGATCTCAAACGGACCCTGAACAAGCCAAAAACTGACCTCGTAGTGCATAGTTGTCACCTTTTTGCATCATCCGCACACCTGGCACTCAGTTTTTCCCAATAATGCATCCCGCAACCACGTGAAGTGTCCCCAAAAAGTGGTCCTCATGATGACCTTTCTGCATAATTATCACAAGAAAACACCCACGTCGTGTCCGTACTTCTCCGGGTGCAAGTATTGACCCCATTCGACGTCCAGATGCCACTAGATGCCATCTGACGCACCTGCTTATCTCATTTCATCGGCCCACGGATAGATTCCTTGAGAATTTTTACGCGCTACCAACTCCTTCTTATTGTAGAACAAACACACTGGTACTAGTAATAGTGAAAATCATTGCACTATGTACACCCTATCCTACTTGTACACACGTGGGCCCCACGTAACCACCTGGCTATGGAAATTGGGAAATCCGTTATTTGATGCACCATGCATGTGTATCTACATATGCGCAATCCCTTGCTCCAAAAAACTCCTCACATAATTTGCCCATCCCCTATCCTGCTAGATCATTCATGATCAGCAGCCCAACAGCAAAAAGCAATATGAGACTCGTAGCGTCGCAAGTCTCCTCATCCTTCACCAACACTCCTTGATCCACATACAGCTCATCTTGCTCGACCATCATCAACCTGGCATGATACAATTTAAGACGCAATCCATTTACCCTTGACTTATGTAGAAACCCATCCAAGTTAGCCAACTGATATGTACCATTCGAGAAACAATCCACTACCTTGAAAGGGCCTTCCCACTTAATTTGAAACTTCTTTTGGAAGGTGTTGTCCAACTTACTATTGTAGCGCAAAACCAAGTCATGCTTCTTGATACCCTTACTTTTGACCTTTTCATTTATCTTTGCCAAAGCCCTATCTTGCATCTGCCCATAATGTTCCAATGCACTCATCCTATCCAGCTGAACCTCTTGTAGCTGTAAGAGCCTCTCTTTGAATGCATCACTAGGCGGCCCAAGCAACTTCTCTAACATCTTGACCATAGGCAACTCTACTTCCACAGGAAATAGTGTTTCCTTTCCATACACCAAATGAAATGTAGTAAACCCTGTACCTGTCTTCACCGAAGTACGGTAAGCCCATAATGCACTAGGAAATTCCAAATCCCAATTCTTTCCTTGGTCCTCTGTCACTTTCGAAAGAATCTGTACCAACTCACCATTGAATCTTTCATTTAATCCATTACACTGTGGGTAATAAGGAGTGGTATGCTGGTGCCTAATCTTCATCTTTGCACATAAAATATCTAGCAGTTTAGCTCTAAATCCAGGCCCCTTATCTGAAAGTAGCTCCAGTGGCACCCCAAACTTGCAACATATTTCATCATACAAAAATTTTGCCACATCCTTTGCAATGATTTGTTTTACTGCTATAGCCTCTGCCCATCTGGAGAGATAGTCCACTGCAGTCAAAATATAGCTTTTGCCCCTGCTTGTGATCGGTAACGGGCCTATTGCATCAATCCCCCACTTTTCAAACACATCAAACGCCATAATGGTTTTTCGTAGCTCTGGCTTCAACACTCTCTTCCCAAATGCTTGACACCTATTGCAAGACCTACACCAATGGTGAACATCCTTGTGCAAACTAGGCCATACATACCCCTCTTGCAAAATCTTATGCAAGG
This sequence comes from Adiantum capillus-veneris, assembly GCF_014529385.1. Lineage (NCBI taxonomy): Eukaryota > Viridiplantae > Streptophyta > Polypodiopsida > Polypodiales > Pteridaceae > Adiantum > Adiantum capillus-veneris. The sequence continues at coordinate 45,954,583 of NC_140948.1, read as the reverse complement.
TGATCTTTAGAGCAAAATGGCCACCACATACGCCTTCATGATTCTCTTCCAACACTCTATAAAGCTCCTCTCGCCAAAGTACACGTCTCAACACGAGATCATCCCCTTTCATGTATAAGACATCACCAATCAATTTGTACCTGTATACTCTACGCACAAAGCCATACTTCTTAGACTTCTGAATCTCCTTCCTGTTAGCAAAAACTCCTCTTCTTGAGCCAAACTTTCCCGGCCATGATAAAGAGGTAAAGTGGTCCTCAACACAAATAGCTGCCCAATCATGCCTTGAGCTGCTTCATGTGTCTCTCCATTTAGAGCACGTTCAATGTGTTTGATGCTCCATGCTTCGAACTTTTTTAACAGGCCTTTAATTCTGAAGCACATTTCCTTCAATGAGGTGTTCTTGCTCTTCCACACACCCAGCACTTGCTTCACCACTAACAAGGCATCACCTTTTATGCTCAACCTTCGAATCCCATGCTTCAAACAAATGTGTAATCCGGCATCCAGAGTAGCATATTCAGTCTCATTGTTACTATGAGCATCCAATTTGAACCCTCTCTTGCATACTAGCTTCCCCTCTGGATCATAAAGTGCTATACCCCCTGAAGCTGCATCATGGCTCTTTTTGTATGAACCATCAAAGAACAACACATGTGCATTGCTGATCTGTGGCACTTCTTCAACTACCTTTCTCACCACCTCTTCCTTAACAATAAGGGGATTCTCCTTGTAGGTCAACAAATCAGCTAGGGTAGCCCTTGTACTATCTTCCACTAGAAAAGAGAACTCAAACTCTTACAGCTCAATTACCCATTTCTTCACCACATTTTGCTCAAGAAAACAAAAGGTCGTGGTAGCAAGTATTGACAAAATCGTCGACAAGCAAATATTACACTGGCCATCACTAGCTCTACTTTCGAGAACTTTCTCTCCGCTACCAACTTCACTCGGCTTGCACAATACACTGGCCTCATATAATGGCTTCCCTTCCCCTTTTGCAATAACATGGCTCCAATGGCATCATCCCCTACTGATGGATTTACATAAAACACTTTCTCCCAATCAGGAGCCTGCATGGCTGACAACCCCCCTAACACCTCTTTCACCTCTTGAAACACTTCTTCACACTTGTCATCCCATTGCAATGGATCATGCTTTTCCACTTGCTGTAATGGATAAAGAAGCTGCGAAGACAATGGAATAAACCGTGCCATGTACTTCACTTTGTGTATAAAGGTTGCTAATTGCTTAATACTCGTAGGTGATGGGAGAAGAATAATAGACTTCACCTTGTCTGGATCAGCCTCAATGCCATTTTCTGACACCATATAGCCCAATAGTTTCGCCCTTGGCTGTGCTAGATGACATTTCTTTGGATTAATTTGTCCTCCACATTCATCATATCAAGCCAATACCATCTGCAACTTCTCATGGTGTTTAACCCTACTGCTGTAGACACAGAAGTCATCCATGAAAGCTTTAACACAACTACCAATGAATGGTTCCAATACCCAATTTTCTCTCCCTTGATAGAAAGATGGTCCATTTGACAACCCAAACGGCAATACTGTGTAGCAATAACAGCCCCATGGCGTAATAAAAGTTGTCTTTGTGCGGTCTTTAAGAGCAATCTTCAATTGAAAATAGCCTGAAAAACCATCACACACACTGTACCTCTCATAACCTGCCACTGAATCCAAGGTCTGATCAATGAATGGAAGAGGATATGGGTTCTTCTTAGTGGCTTCATTTAAGGGTTTAAAATCTACACAAATCCTCCACTTTCCATCCTTCTTTGGACTGACCACTACTGGACTCACCCATTCTGTGGTCTCCACTGGAACTATAAACCCTGCCTTCAATAACTTGTCCACCTCTTCTCAGAAGGCTTCCATTTGCTCTTGACCCATCCTTCTTAGCCTTTGCTGCACTGGCTTAGCACCTTCTTCCAGCTCTATATGCATCTCTTTGCCCTTGAACCCTCTGATCTCATCATATGAAGTAATGAACAAATCAAGAAAACTAGCTAGCGTGTGCAAATATATCTCCTTCTCCATAGCTGAGAGGTCTCCACTGATCATTTGTGTCATCAATTCCTGCTTCTTTGACAATTCAACCTTCGTTTGCATCAGCCCTTCAATCACTTCATAAGGCCCTTCACTCTCATCTTCAACTTCATTCGCAAATGCAACTAAACCAGACTCTTGGATTCCTTTGTCCATCAAAAGAAATGCAATATTAGCATCTTCATCACTGTTGGTAGTGCTATCACTGTCCTTATTTGTCACCGTGGAATAGTCTTCATCACTAGACTCATCCTCATCTTCATAAATCTCCTCTAATCGTTTTCTTGTGTCCATATTATAAAGCTTCTTGGTACCTATCTTTCCATAAAGGCTAATCGTACCATGTCGCCAATCTTGAACAGCTCCCACTACACGTAACCATGGTCTGCCAGTATGATAGGATATGCTCCCAACCTTGTTGGCATCACATGAAAATCAACCACTGCCTTTGCATCATATGCTTCCACTTCTAAGCTCTTTACAACACCCAAAAATTTTACTTTCTGATGGTTTGCCAATCTGATCCGGAAACCTGACACCCCAGCCACTGTGAGACCCATCTTCTCAACGCATGAGTGTGTTATGACGCATATTTGGGCTCCGCCATCCACATAACCTTGTCCCAAATTTTTCCTTTTATGCCACACATCTACTATTGGAAAAATGTCTGGTAGCTCATCCATTGCCAACACCTTTATTGAACCTCTCTCTGGCTCTTTCTCCATTGGGTTAATCATCCTCTTCCACTGTCGCTTTAGCTTAGGCACCATCTCTATAATCTACCCAAAAGTAACATCTGCCTTCCTGCTCGTCAGATCCTCCTTCAAGTCATAGCTTAATTGCCCATCCCCTAGTGGAAAATCTGAAACATGAAACTTGCGACGAGCCCTCCTTTTTCTCTTGGCCTTGACATCCTCGCCTTCATGGCTCTTTCCTTTCTTCTTACTAGGATCTGGAGCACTTCTTCCTTCCTTGTCCTCTGTGGTCCTGTTCCCAATAGGCATCACTAATGTATCCTCTAGCTTTGATGCCTTCTCCAAGGTGACTATACTTAGCACTTTTGTCTTTCCCTTTTCCTCTTGGGTTAATCCACTGGTTCCTTCGTCTCCCTTAATTTCAATTCCATAATCATTTGACCTAGTTAACACTTGTCTTGGCAATGGATACATGTCCCCCCCATCCTTGGTGGCTTATCACATTTCGGGCTGATGTGACCCAACTCTCCACAATTGTAACATGTGGGCATCTGCCTCCAAAACCTACCATTGCTTTGTCCAACACCATTCCTAGGCCTTTCTTCACCTCCTGGATGATTTGCAAACCTCCCTCGACCTCGATTATTTCCCACTTGACCTAGCATGTTTAGGCTGAGATTCTTTATCAAATCTACCACTTGCCTCATGTCTTGCCTTAGCCCATCATCTTGCACCGATGTATGTGACCACTGCTGGCATAACCTGAGTAGTAACAGGAACCACTGGTTCATGATGAACCCCTGGCGTGCGACCTTGTAAAGAGTCCATAGGCTGAAATTCAGACCTCATGGGCAAAGACTCCACCCCTAACTGGCTCATTTTCCTCAACTTCCATTCTTTGTTCCTTGCTACCTTCAATGCATCTTCATATGTGCTAGGCTTCTTTAGCTCCACTCTGCAACGTATATTCTCCCAAAGACCAGCCAAGAAACTGTCCTTCTTCATCATGTCAGGCGGGGGTAACTGTGGTGCTAAGGCCTTGCACATTCGCATCTTCATCACTTCTTCCATGAAACTCCGGATAAGAGAAAGCCATGGCTACCCAAGTTACAATGCTTTGAGAACCCCTTTGAACACACGTGCAAGAACCCAAAACTTTTACTGACTCAATTCCTAGAAACTTCAATGGAGCTCAACTTTAGATAAGGACAAACACATGCACATCAAATGAGTTTTCATAGTGGATCATCGGAATTACAACAGGCAAAGGACATTCCAGGATATCTCTTAATCTTCTTGGCTCGAACATAAAGACTATGCGCTGCTGGAAAAAAATCTTCCTGGACACATGAACATTTATCTAGATTCTTCGAGTTAAATGAAATGGAGTGAATTGAGGGCCATTTTAATAATCCATTAAAGCCACTACAGCTCCCAAGAAGGCACACCTGACTTATCCTCTGATTTTGCCAAAATTTCAGCAGCATAACAGCATAAATGGCTCAAAACACCAAGAAACCAGCCATCATAACTTGGAAAAATTTTGACAGAGTTTCCCCAGAAGTAGAGCAGTAGGAACCCAAAATATAGACTGTATATGTATGCATAAACTGTCAACAATAGAACCCGAGCATCAAATAGGACTCACTAGTACATAGCCTATGGCGAGGTCACTAAAAGGGTGCTCCAGCTACCTGTATCATCGAAAGGATCTCCACATTTGAGAATCCCCCAGCTCAATAAAACCTCACGCTATCGACCCTCACACAAAGGCTAATGCAAATCGCGTATGGTAGTCTCAGAAATGACTATCTTCCAGACCAAGTATCCGAAATGGCTGGGACTGCAAAAAAAAACCAAATATGACTCCACAAAGGCGTACAATGGTAGTTTCCACAAGTAACGTACAATACCAACAGACAATGCACTCAAACAAGCGCCAACTGATGCATACCCACGGCAACATCAAGTGACTCCCACTTTGTATCACTGAACTCCAGCTACCTGTACCTATAGTACCTGTCCCTCTAACATGTAATTTGCAATCCCGAATCTCGAAGCTTGAAACTCGAAGCAGAAGGTACTCGAAGAAGATCCTCTGTGGGGGCGCCAAAAGAATGTGAGCGGGATGGAAACACACAGAACGCCTCTATAACGACCCGACACACACTCTTGGGAAGATACACACACACACTATGGGGCACCACTCAGCTTACACAATCCACCTGGCCGAGACAGGGAACACACCAATGGAGTGAGAGGAGAGAGACTTCCCACTTGCCCACTCAACACAGAGACACACACACACACACACACACACCCAAAAAACTCAGCTCAAAAGAGGATAATTTCTGATGTTTAGATACAAATGAGCTTGGGCCAACACCAATGGGGAAAATAGTTGACACAGTATTGAAGAAATACACCAGATACAACCACAAAGTTAAGTAGAGGCTTCACTCAGCGGAGAAGATTACACAGCAAAAACAAAAAAAAAAGAGTGAGGAATTTGGCAAAATGGACAGCGCCAACGCGTCCAGAACGGCCCAAAACCCCAGTCTACAATGTCAAAGTGCTCAAATCTGACCTCGGATGAGCAGTTTACGGCCAAAATAGGCTCCAAAATGAGCAAAAACACACCTACGGCTATTCCTCCTCTCTTCTCCACTTTTTTTCTAGTCTTCTCTTAGTTTTCTCAGTTCTCACACTTAGCTTTATTAGTTGGGCACCCTTGGCCTTTTAGATGACCTCAAACGGACCCCGAACAAGCCAAAAACTGACCTCGCAGTGCATAGTTGTCACCTTTTTGCATCATCTGCACACCTGGCACTCAGTTTTTCCCAATAATGCATCCCGAAACCACCTGAAGTGTCCCCAAAAAGTGGTCCTCATGATAACCTTTCTGCATAAGTATCACAAAAAAACACCCACGTCGTGTCCGTACTTCTCCGCGTGCAAGTATTGACCCCATTCGACGTCCTGACGCCACTAGATGCCATTTGACGCACCTGCTTATCTCATGTCGTCCGCCCGCGGATAGCTTCCTCGAGAAGTTTTACGCGCTACCAACTCCTCCTTATTGTAGGAAAAACACATTGGTACTGGTAATAGTGAAAATCGTTGCACTATGTACACCCTGTCTTACCTGTACACTCGTGGGCCCCACGTAACCACCTGGCTATGGAAATTGGACAATCCTTTATTCATTGCACCATCCATGTGTATGTACATATGCGCAATCCCTATCTCCAAAAAACTCCTAACATCGTCTAGTTCCAAAGAATTAGTTGAAGAGATGATAACTCAGAAAAAATTTCAAAAGTTGAAAGGGATGCTCCTTACCTCCTTCAGGAACGAGAATCAGCTCAAACCAATGGAAGTGCAAGCAATACTTGATGAGAGTGGTATCTTGCAGATGGGATACATGGCACTCTTCAAATCATTAGCTAAAAAGTCTCAAAATAAACTACAAAGAGGATCATTGCTGCCTAAGCCATCACATGTAAAGGTTGCTCGCCGGCACGTAAACAATGAGGTGTCTGAGAAACTTGGGTCACCATTCCATATTGAAACAATGTTCTAAGGCAAGGGCAGCAGAGAGGTGCAACTTAACAAGCACAACAACCTATTCATTGATCTTGAAGCATTGCAAAGGTATGCAGTTCACTTCTTGGACATCAGACGAGAGGAGTCCGGTTGGGTTCTCAAGTTTTTTTTGAAGCTTGACAAGTGCGAGGTCCTGAAGAACAAGAAGTCACCATTACCCTCATGAACAAAGATCTTGATCCATCAATAACAAAAGAGGATCCACGATACTTCAGTGTGCAATCCAAAAACAATATTCTAACTCTAGGATCATTTCAGGTATACTTAGTTCACTCTATAATAACAAAAATATTGATTATTTGGTTGTTGATTTACTATTTCGTTTTTCATTGTAGGTTGATAAGGAAGATTTTGAAATCCTCGATTAGGTTTTTAGTCAAAACCCAAATTCCTTCTATAATCAGTGAACAAAGAGACGGAGTCGTACTTTTAGTGGAAGGGTTTGGTGACTATACAGTGGAATGACACATGGTAGGTGACTTCAAGACTCTTAAGTGTATGTACAACATAACACACGGTGCAACTATGGCAAATCCATGCTTTTATTGCATGGCTGATGCACAATCTCTTGAGAGTGTGCAATGGAATAGAGCTCCCAACAAACATCTTCAAGATAAAACTTTTAGGCCAGTGCTTGATATTCCTCGGAGTAGAGTTCATGTCTGTACACTTCATGCACTCTGTTGAATAATTGAAAAGGTGGTTCATTTGTACATATGTTTCGCATGGACATTACAACCAGAGAGTGAGTCAAAAAGAGTGATCAAAGCATTAGAGGGAGTGCTCTTAGACATTGGTTTGCATGGAGGCAATGTCAAAATCAAAGAGGACCCTAAAATGTCTCAAAGTCGTTGCAAGGTACCTAGGAAAACATCGATAGGCGGTGTGAAGGCTAAAAGGTTTCTTGGGTTTAGCCTCAAAGATTCAGATAAAGAGGAAAGGAGAAACCTGTTCAACAAATGGAAATAGTTACACAAAGTGGTTAAAGACAATGCTAGTGGTGGGGCAATCCAAAATCACAAGGAAAAAGTGTGGAAATCACTAGATTAAATTTTCTACTACGTTGAGGAGCATTCTTGGGACCAAAGTAAGCTCACATCATTTCAAGCAGCCTTGTTGGATTGGAAGAAGGCTTACCTTACAGGGTGGGGTGGGCAACATATCACACATTACATGGTGGGTTAGCATGCTACGTTTACAAACAAAGTTAAAAATTGTAATCTACTCACCATTTTGTTTTATTTCAATGCAGCACATACTGTTCAACCATGGTCCATATTTTGCTAAGACATACGGCTCACTATCAATATGGTCCACACAAGGGATGGAAAAAACCCACTACATTGCAAGAACAAGTTACTTTAGGCACACTAGACATGGGAGAGGAAAGGATAAGGCCAATAGCCTATTAGAGTTACACCAATGGACTTATAGACAACTTATTCATAGAGCAAGGCAGAAGGAGCTTCTTAACACTAGAATGGTAACCTAACAGGACATAAAAGTGTCCTTTTAGGGTTTTGGGAAAAATTTCCAAAACCATAGTAGATCCACTCATTTTGAAAAAAATCTTTAATGAGCTTATAGTTCAATAACTACTATGTATGGAAAAAATGAGAAACTTGTAATTTTTCTCATCCCTTGGTCACTACAAGCCTCCAAAGTTGATGGACCAGTGCATTTTGTCCAAAACAGTAATTTCCTACGGTTGATTGCATATAAATAAGAGTGGGGATTTTTGTAGGACATGAGATAAAATGCCCCGTTAACTTTAATGGGTTGGTGGCCAAAACATATGGTTGCTTTTACCTCACTAATTGTTTTTTGGGCAAAAAAATAGGTACAAAAAAGTTGCATTTTTTCCATTCTGCGGACCTATCATCAAAGTTTCTATAGTCACGCTCAATACAGATACTATATACATGTTTTCTTAGTTCCCTTTGGGCCTTTGGATTCAAAAGGATAATGGATCTCTTACAATTGGAAACTTGGGGGCAATGATAAAGTGCTAAATACAACAAACATTAAAAAACTGGGTTTAACATTATGACCTCTAGAAACCCATAGAAACTACTCAATATCTAGCCAAGTTTGTAGTCTATGATTAGATATGGTTACTACCTACAAAATACACACAATTGGCCTAAGAAACTAGCAATATTGAGAAAGATATACTTGCTACTCTAAAATGTATCGTATTCTTCAGCAATCAAAAAACTCAACCATTATCATATACTATGCTATATAGCATATTAGGTCCCCCAAAACTCAAGGAAGATTATCTTTATGCTATACATTACACTTACACAATCAAAATTGAATTTGGATATCAAGAAAGCCACCCAAAAAATCATAAAAGTGCTAATTTTGGCCAAAAAACAGGATTATGCAATTCTTGTAAATTGGTCATAACTTTCAATTTTAACACTTAGCTCTCCCTACAAGCATCAAAAGATGTTGAGAACTATGAAGGCCTAACCTCTAGCCATATAAACCTTACAAACATGAAGTTTAGAGTGGGCCAAAAATTGAAAAAAAGCCAAAAACAGGAACCGTTTTTTCACACAGTTTAGGTTCAAAAATGTTGTGCAAGAGTAAGGTTAATGGTGAGATCGATACTCCAAAAAAAATGGTAAGTTTTTTTCAGCTCATAAGGCAACTTTGTGGATATATAGCACCTAGAAATTCATTTTCATACTTTTCAAATAACTCAAGCAAAATGGTCACTTAATAGGACACAAAAGTGTCCAAGGACATAAAAGTGTCCTGTTACCATTCTAGTGATATTATTAAGAGTTCAGAAATTACACGGTCTTTATAGCACATCCACAAAGAGAAGAAACAAATGGCTTGGGGATATTCAAATGCGGGGGAGCGCCATGCAAGATGGAAACAATCATGAGTCAGGAGCGGGAAAAGATGTACCTGAGCCCGTCGTTTTTATCCTCTTCGATGCACTTCCTTCTTCCTCACTCTCTACCTCTGTGATGTGCAAGCTGCATAGACGAGCTCATTCCTCTGTTGATGGCAGCATCCCCATGGTCACCAGGCGTCTTCTTTCCCTCATAAATATCCGCTTGTTGTATGGATCTAAGCTCTCCGAGTCTTCAACCCCTGTAGCCAGATCCTGAGTTGTGTAGGACATGAAATAGGGGGCTCTGAGTGCTTGGCTCCCATACCCAATGTCAAAGACACGTTGTCGAGAAATTTGCGGTCTTGCCGGAAAAGCACCGGGCTTATGGCTGTGAGAGTTTGTGAGAGAACTCAAAAAAAACTATATGAAGGAGTTAAACCATAGATGCCATGAAGACTAGGGTTTGGAAAGAAGTGCAATCAAAGAAGACCCACTCTTTCTCTCTTGCACTCACACACACAAAGAAAGAACGCAAAAGAGAATGTCAAAACAACACAAAGATGAAAACATCAAGGCTATGGTCATATCGTATCATGGGTAGTATAAAAGGGTTAATAGATGAGTTAATGGCATTCAATCTTGACTGACCAAATAGGCTACGAATTGTTCTTTGGAATTGTAGCTTTGTGCTTACCGTAGTATATATATTTTTTCTAGTGATTGGGATTAATTGTGTGTACAAATCCTCTTGGTTCATAGCAAGATAACTACGCTTACGTCAAAAGAAAAGTTATAGTCTATGAGAGGTAGTATGATGGGATCCGGTGATACAAGTATTTCATTAAGCCTTTCTGGGCCAAAGAGAAACACTATACGTTGTTGGAAGTGTATTTTACGGCTAATCCATACGTTAATTCTAATAGATCGTACAAAGTGAAAGCGATAGAAATGATCATCATGTGGGTTATTCATCTAGGATAGTATGTGAGAAATGTAGATATGAGAGAAGCGAAGAGATGAGAAGTTTCCCTCCCAAGCCCTATTCTTGCCCGTAGGCAATAAGGATACTGCGGGGAGAGATGTACCTGTAGCAAAGAGAACCTAGAGAGGATGAATTACTAAGAATGAGAGAGATAGGTTTGGTTAAGGAGATGATATTAGATATATATATATATATATATATATATGTTGGATTAGAGATGAAAATGAAAACAAAAAGAAATCAAGAAAACATCAATGTAGAACACATCTTACTTGAAACCCTTCGGCACCATTATTGATGGGAGAGAGAAGAAGAGGGGAGAATTCAACGTTGATTGATACGCCAAGTACAACACCTTCTTTGATTAGAGTTGATCTTCCAAAGATAGCGTACAAGAATGGCTAGTCTTCCTCTAGGAGAAACTGTAGGCTTGGGCTTATGTTAATGGGGCTAAGTACAATTAGGCATTACTACTCACTCCCTCAAGAATTCCTCTCATCAATGGCTTGAATGCTTGAGCTGCTTTTCAAGGAAGAAGAGATCCCCTTTTATAGGTGAAGAGAACCCCCAAGGGTTTACACAAGAAGAGATGAGCCAGTGTGAATAGGAATTGGAAAAGTTGGAATTGAGCTGTCCTTGCATGATGTGGGCAGACTGGGGTCCAGTATTTTGATCATATCTTCTCAACCGCGGCTCCAAATAAAAAAGTAAAAATATGAGAAAAAACTTCAGCTCATTAGCTACGATTTTCATTTTAAAATCATTTTTCAATTCGGATTGAAACCTTGTGTAAAAAATTCATCAAAATAGGGTCCATTTCTGGCAGCAAAAGTCTTCCCGTGGTCCCCTTAGCCTAAATTTTCATTTAATTCCAAAGGACACCTCATGCCATATGAAAGCATGGCATTGCCCTTTGACAAATTTTTGTAATCATTGTTGCAATAATGCATTAAAATAAGTGTATCTTTGAAATCATGCCACGTAGTGTCCCACTAGGATATGATTCCCTCCTAGTAGCTATTTAAAAAGAAATATAAGAAAAATACATAGAATATATATATATATATTGGATTTTACCCTAGATATAGGATCTAACTAGGGTGTGAGATGATAATGAGATAGTAGAAATAAAGAATCAATGCTTTTTGCCCCAAGTTAAAGAGGCGGAGCTATTGATGCTTTTCCCATAGTATTTTCTGATGGTAAAGTAAGAATAAGTTACCCTTGTGAAAAATAATAGGATGAGATAGAAGGCTTATTATTATACTTAAATATGCATATGTACATTATAGGAAAGGTAATTATGTATCTAAAAAAATTATAAGATAACTCTTGTAGGATGCGTTTCCACTATGTACGTGTCACAACACAACAACGTAGAGAAAATTGTTTCTCAATCAGAATTAGTCTTTCTGCATTTAGTGGGAGGGGGCGCCCACTACACAATCTTGTAATAACTTTCATTGCAAATAGTGGGAACTTTGCATTGTCCTTGGAGTATTCCTTGTGGTATATTATGATCTATAAAACAATATTAAAACATTTATGGTCCATAAGTGAGATGAGTATAATTCCCAAGTACTTGAATTGTTTCTATAAACCTTTTTGTGGTTGAAACGCCCGATGTAGTGAGACAACACCGCATCCTTTCCTTGTACTCCAATGACAAGCCCTTGCCGTGAGCCTCCCGCTCTTCTAAGGAAACTATCGTCATACACTAGCACCTATCAACAAAAAGATTGATCATGATATTTCATCACTGGGCCATCTCCAATACCATCTGAATGCCTTTAAAAATTACCATCTGATTCTCGTCCATTTCCAGGATCGACCTTCGCCACAAGTGAATAAACTGACTATTCAGACCCGGGCTCTGGGTGCCACAAGCCTACCCATGTTTTCCAAGATGAGTTGTTTTGTTGTCAATTGGAACTGCCCATCTACTGGAAAGTTGGCCTCTTTAGACTTCGCTTCATTGAATGTATCTTTGATGAGTGGCCACCCTGAAGGGAACTGTAAGTCGTGGACAGTTGTGTCAGTAAGAAGATGTTGGTCCACTCCATCATCATCCACAAATCCCATGTCTGCCTCACAAAAATTTGCAATTGCATCTAGACAATAGTCCTCTCGTATATTCAGCTCATGCATGATATCTGTGAGAAGAATGGTAGTGGGTGTCGCCCGCCATAGCAAAGCTGGGAGCGCAATTCAGAGGCAAAGTCACTTCATTATTTGGACTTTCTTGCTTGCATCCTAATGTTGCACTCGCAAGAGAAGCAAGAGTTAAGCCCGCATCAAATGTTTCCTTTAATACCTCTACCCGCTCTTCTTCTGGGTCAAATTGCACCTCCACATCCTCTACCTCTTCCTCCGGTGCCAATGGGCAACTACCAAAAGTTGATGACTGGGAAGTCTCTGGCTCACCATCCGTTTGCAAGTACAAGTAACAGACAAACCCGTGGTTGAATTCCACTAAGCGACAATTTTTAAACTGCTTTATACACCTATCTTGTACAAGCAGTGCATTGGAGGGACACTTTCTAGACGGCGATTCAGTCTCCTTGCCGCACTCTTGTCAGGGTCAAGGTCGGCTAGATGCACATATCTCATGCCATCAATTGTCATGGAATTGTCACAAATGACTGCCTCATATTGCTGCAAATGGGTTTGTAGGTATTCAAATGATCAATTAATGATCCTCTGTATAGAAAACCATGCATTAAACATTCCTCATAGTTCTGGTGCATGGTGATGAGCACGGGTGTTGTATAAGAACGTGTATATTTTTTCTTCACATGTATCCTTGCCCACATCGTCTGTCTCCAAGACTATGATCCCCATGTCTGAAAGAAAAAGCAAGCCAAAACTAATATTAAAAATTGGTATGTATTTGGTGTCATAACCAAGAAAATATTGGGCCCGGAGTATTCCTCAAGGTCTCTATTCTCTTGATTCTGTCCCATGTGCTAATGTCATAATAGGCGACGTGACTAGAGTCAGAACCAGGCGAATAGGGGCCCCAAGAATCTCCGAAGGGCCCTATTCACTTCGTTCTGACCCAAGTTGAATTCACGATGTACCCATGTCCATTCGAAACAGGTGGATTGGAACATAGCATTTAATGTTATTAGTAAAAGATATGTAGGCCTACTCACTCACTATGCCCAAACATAGCATTAAAAAAAAACTCAAGCACGGTCACAAAAGGAGACATTATTCCAACCATGCCTTGAACCTCACAACGTTGCATGGAGAATCTCAACTAATACATACAATTTGTAACTATGCCAATCTTGAGGTTGTGAGACTTCTAATCTTACCCTAACGACCACTCTCGGTCCTTGGAGTGTTGTTCCCCTTGTGCCCTAACCCCGCAACGCAGTGGCTTCGATGCGCATAGAGCTAACAACACATAGGCAGAGAAGAGCGACCTGGGGGGAGAGAGAGAGAGAGAGAGAGAGAGAGAGAGAGAGAGAGAACCTATCTTTGCAATATCCAATGGCACCGAGGTGGATGGTGATGTCATAGGTCGCTGAGAGCAAGAACCAAAAGGTGGTCAGGGGGAAGAGGAAAAAAAGGCGAAGGCAAGGGCAATGACCACACGGTAGCAAAGGACTCAAACCAATGGAGGTCGCTCAACACAGGATTGTGAGAGATGGCGAAGGAGATGAGCACAAAAAAGGCGAAGGCAAGGGTGGTCTTTTTGTTCTACTTGGAGATGGAGATGGTGAATGCAACGACGATCGGCATCTGATTCTAAACGGCCACTCAAAAAAGGAACGTGGATTGTGCTCACAAGAGAACCAGTTTGGGACTAATAAACGGGCTCAAATTCCCATGGAGTACAATCTACCAACCACAATCTCGGGTGTAATCATGCGCATAAGTGAGGTTGTCAGCCTAGCCGAGGTGAGCATCCTAAGTTTAAAGGCAGTACCCCCGCCAAACATTTTAACTATACCCTCGCCCCAGCTGAGCGCTCATGCAGTGAGCAAACAGTAAAATCTTGAGCGCTCTTCTACCTCTTTTTGCATCCTCTACTGCCCAATGTTTTAAATCTACCCCCGTTGATGGTACGTAGTGAGCAAACCATCTCTTCTGTGCTGCCAACCCTTTTTGTGCATCCTCCCTTTACTCTCTAGTGCTCCCATCTGTTTTTTGGACTCCTGTTTTGTAGCGCTTTATTGACGCAGATCTCTACACACAGTGAAGAGGTATGCTATTAAACTTTTGTGCACTTGTATTTTGTGAGGTCAGCACCAAGCAAATAAGGGTAGACAAACTCTCTTCGTTGCACCTGTTCGCTTGGTACTGACCATCGTCGCTTAAAGCACCTTTTGTGCAAGCAATTTTTTATCACAAAATATGGCTCAAGTCTTTATTAATGATGTTTGTACCGAAAGCTCGTGAAAGCACCAGACCTAGGAGAGCATTTGCGAGCAAACCAAAAACACCACAACACAGATTTCAAAACACACTACAAAGGTATGCTATTATACTTTTCTGAGGTTAGTACCAAGCGAGTAGAGGCAATACAACCGTATTTGGTGCACTTCTTCGCTTTGTGCTGACCTTAGAAAGCTTAAGTCCCTTGTGCAACAAATGACATTCGCTAATAATGACGTGTTGTTTTTTGTTATGCTATTTGTAGAGATGCATCGTGCAAAGGCCAGGCCTAGAAGGGAAACAGGTGACTCTTTGCATGCTCAAGAAAGAAGACGCCGATACAAGGCGCAGAGAGGTGTCCTGCAAGTGCTGCAAAGGATCGAATGTTCACATGCAACCGATCATTCCACGTCTTCCTTTCCAGCACGTAGTACGAGAGTTTTGCGAGCATTAGAGAGTGGGCATGCGATGGGCCAACAGTGCACTTCTCTGCCTACAAGAAATTGTAGAAGACACCTCGTTGAATTCTTCAGTGATAGATATATCTTGGTTGCCCATACACACGGCGTTACTATCATGCCATGGGATATTGACACTCTTCGGATGCTACGCTTCCGCTATGATGGGCTGCTTCAGTGAGTACCTATCCGAGATAGTAGAACCATGGATATTCTTAACAGCCCCCCTCTCCCATCCTCGTGCACGACAGACAGAGCCTTCTAGGGCTCAAAATTGCAAAAGGACACGATCATGGGTCGAGAGAAACGACACAAATGCGTGGGCTAAGCCAGGCGTAGAGGGGCATGAGCAGGCCAGGGTGGACCTTGAGGCAGTCATCGAAGAAATAGAGACAGTTATGGAGGAGTGCCAACCTGTCAGAGACAAACCACCTAGAAAGAAAAATGAGCAAGGCATGGAGGATCCGGAGCCAGTTAATGGGCGAGAATGAGCCAGTTAGGGAGGAGCCTATGCTAGTAAGGGAGGAAAATGTGTCTTCCAGGGAGGAGAATGATCCAGCCAGGGAGAGAAATGAGCCCTCCTGGGAGGAGAATGATTCTTCTAGGGAGGACCCTGAGCTTGTACCAGAGGAGATGGATAAAGCTCAAGAAAGGCAAGGGGAAGCCTCTGCTTCATGAGGGCCATCCAATGAGGAGCCTTTACTAGAGGATTGGAGTATCTTAGAGCAAATCAACGAGGAAAATGAAGAGGAAATACAAGTTCTGATCAGCTCAGCACCTTTGCATGCATAGATACTACTACCTGGAAGATCGGAGGAGTCCTACATTTTGAACCTCGATCAACAAGACTTCCTGTGCATGTGCAGTTTCTCCAACTCCAATGCAACAGATGCGATCGTCAACATTTCTATGTAATACTTCTCAAGCTCTTTTAAATGGCTGAGTTTTGCTAAGACATGGGTCAATACCAAGCGAGTCAATGGATTATGGAATTGGATAGGTAGAACACTCGCTCGGTATTAACCCGTGTCTTTGCGGCAGTCGTCAACATTGTTATGTGTTATGTCTCAAGCTTTTCTTTATGGCTCACTACTGCTAAGACATGGATCAATACCAAGCAAGTGAGTGGTTTATGGAATTTGATAGGTACACAACTCGCTCGGCATTGACCCATGTCTTTGCGGCAATTGTCAACATTGCTATGTGATACGTCTTAAGCTCTTTATGAGTCAAGCTTGGTTCATTAGATGGCTCACTACCGTTAAGACATGGGTCAATACAAAGCGAGTCAGTGGCTTATGGAATTCGATAGGTACCCCAATTTCTCAGTATTGACCCATGTGTTTGTGGCAGTGACAGCCCACTGAAAAGCCTAATCTCTACCATTGATTCATTTTAGGCACACTATCTCGCTTCTGCCCTCTAATGTTTAGAACAAAATATACGTAATAGATCTGCTGATCTTGCCTATGCTTCAGAACAATAGAGTTTCCTTTTTGGCTCTGTTGGGATGGTTTACCAGAGTTGATTGGGATCTAGCGCATTTTTTGGTCACTGCATACAATCAATCGTGAGTTTCTTCTTGCCTTGTTAAAACCATGTTGGATTTAGGATTCTTTCTCCTCATCCTTGATGGTTTTGGTGTAGTGATCATTGGAGTCTACTGTTATTTGACCTTGAAGATAAAATTGTCTACTACGCAAACTCCGAGCAAAGTAGGGGGTTTCATGGGCGTGTAAAAACGTAAGGCACATCTGGATACATTTGGCAGTAGTATCTCTTTGTAATGTGTTACTGACTCAAGTGGTTACGTATGTAGTGCCACGAAAAAATTTGTATGTTGTATAGAGCATGTTTTGTTAGAATATGATCTAGGGACTGCCAGTCGGCACCAACGAGTCAACGTGCCCACACAAGTTGATGACTATAGCTATGGCTAGCAAACATGTTTGAATGCCTTGTTGCTCCTCAGTCAAATTTTGGATGTACCAAACGTAAGTAATTGTGTTTTTTCATTGTTTGTTTTTTGCAATGTTTGTATTAAAAGAAGCAACATCTTTACTTACTTTCTTATTATCACGCTTCTACAGGAACTTCAATTACATAACTACACCCCCAACAATGTGTAATTTTTTTTTTGTAATGTCCATCCAACATATTATAATCTCGTTGAACAAACATTCAAGAGAGGAAAGTGCAAGAGCTGAGGAGTTCGAACAGGCTCGCATTGACAAAATGACGCAGCGCTACCAGTAGACTCAAGACGAGGTTCAAAATATGCAATAAGCAATCAATCAATATTATCAGGATGCCATAGAAGTAGAGGAATGGGTTACACGTGCATGGGAAGATGCATGGGAAGCCATGGAAGAGACCCATGATTTCAAATGACGCGAAAGGATGCCCGAGACCAGCATCCTTCGAGGGAGAAGAAGTAGCAACCGGGGAAGAGGGTAGGGGAGTAGTGGTAGCAATGGTGGGAGAGGGCATGGGACCAGTGGCACCAACCGGGGGAGAGGACAGGGGAGCAAAAGCAGGGGAAGGGAGCAATAAATACCTCTCTTTGTATACCTCTTGACAGAAACAACACAATTTGTAAAGTTTTGAGACAATTTAAAGTGTACATTTTTTTAACATTGTTTGAGTGGCACAAAATGTCTTTGTATTATTCATTGAGTACATCATGGTTTGCATGGCATCAAAGCTCATTGCGTGCACAATGTATGTGACCTAGCTTCCGATGGAAGCAACTAAGTGAAGTTTATTTGAGAGGGACTCCTTGCACAATGTTGTTTTCTCCTTGCGTCTTGGAATCTGAGAAGAAGAAATAGTTAGATTCTATGTCTCAACGTATTAAAGACAATCAAACTTCATCCATTTAGTAAGCACCTTTCTATTGTTGAGACTAGATGCATACAATTTCAGCAAAAGTGGAAGTTCTTTGCATGTAAGATCTACCTTGAGTTGTGCAAGAGTTGTGCTTGACATTGTCTCCATCATAGTAAGTAGGCTATCTCGAAAGTAGAGCTCCATTGATAAAGGTTTTTTCTCAGGGCTAGACTTTGTATCTTGGTCCAGTGGAATAAGCTGCCCACTCAAAAGATGATATCTAAAGTAGTAAAACGACACTATGAAATTTTGAGAGCTTATAATAAACTTGCAAATTATGGACTTCTTTGCAAAATAAAGATGTTGCCCTGTAACTGTTTCCTATCCCAATTATCATCTAAAAAGTCCAAACAGCTCTCAGAGTTGCAAATGAACTTATTTGCTCATCGAAGAAGAAATCTACAAACACTTCAAGAGGCATAAATAGTGCGAGCCAAACTATTTTTGTGGCAATTGAATACTTGAGGGACTTTTGTATATCATGAAACAACCTATTCCTAAAGCTTTCACTAGTTTGTGAAGCTGGCAAAGATCAATCCTTGCTGTCAAAGGATGGAAGTGGCAAATGAGTTACACGACCCCAACCAAAGGAAGTTCTCGGTTCCAAATATGATATATCATAAAAGAATATTCCATTATCTTCAAGTTCCTTGTGTTGTCTTCCTCGGTACATTTTCTCACCAATAAATGCATGGAAAGCATCAAAAATCTCAATCATGCTCTCAAATGGTTGCCAGTCCTTCCTATTCAATGGATAAATATCTAAAACATACCAAAGATGATATCCACCACTTAACCTTCAAATATAATCATGCACTGAGTGAGATGATATCCACCACTTAACCTTCAAATATAATCATGCACTAAGTGAGATGCTCAAAATAACTTACATTTGGGTCGATGGCGCGGAAAACTTGGAGGAGATGTTTGCAACCTTAAGTTTGCTGGAAAGCATGTTGTATGAGGACCTCTTTCACCCACGTGCTTTGTGCACACACTTTGAACTCTTTAACTTGTCCCTTGAAAGCTTCCACAAAATCATTGCATTGCCTCCTCTTCCTCCTTCTAGTTTGCAGTAGTACCCAACTTCCGATAGTTATACGAGATGGTATCCATGCTTGATCATCTGTAGTATAACTGTTAAAAATTCTAACAGAGTCAATGGTAGTCCTAGGCCTTCGAGAAGTAGTCATGGTATGCACTAGAATACACATAAAAGTTAGCGCAAATATGAAAAAGGGAAGAAAGTTTTGAGAGGGAAGTAGAGCTACTCAAAGTATTATTTGGGCGGGAACATAGATATTAGAGTCTTCAATGAAAGTTCTAAAATTTGTCAGTACAGAGTTAGTACGACTTATGGCATTTATGCTTTGAAAGTGTGACATTGTGCAATTTGATGAACAAAAATAATATTTTCTCCCTTTTTTCTAAATGAGCTTGGCTCCAAAATGTTGATTCTCAAAGTAACTTAAGCCTCTTCCTCATTGGTCGAGCGCCACTCTCTCTCTAGAACTGAAAGGCCCAAAAGTGAGTCCAACTTTCTCCTAATGATCATCTACTCCAAGTCTTTGGAGGAGCACGAGCAACATCTCCAAGTGAACTTTCAAGCTTTGAGGGAGAACAAGCTTTTTATCAATCAAAAGAAGAGCAAATTTTTCCTTTAGGAGATTCAACACGTAGGTCATATTATGTCTCAAGATGGGATCTATATGGATCCATCAAAGTTGGAGGTAATAAAAGCATGGCCTAATCCAAGGAATCTACATGAGCTAAGAAACTTTATGTTGGGTATGTGTGCATACTATAGACCTTTCATAGCCAAATTCTTTCAAATAGTGGGACCATTGCATGACTTAACAAAGAAGAACGTTAATTACTCATGGGTTGCTAAAGAGCAAAATGCTTTTGACAAGCTTAAAGAGAAGCTTACCTCCCAACAAGTCCGTATGCTTCCGAATCTCTCAAAGCCATTTGAGGTCCAATGTGATGCTTTATGTGATTGCCTTGAGGCAGTTTTTCTTCAAGAAGGGCATGCCATAGCATATGAGATCCGAACGCTCAATACCAATGAACGGGTCTTGGGAATCTAAAAAAATAAGCTTTTAGCTATTCTACATGCCCTAGACACATGGAAGCATAGCTTATGAAAAAGTTTCATGAGAGTCTTTATGCTGGACATAGAAGCGTATGGGCCACCTTTACTAAAATGAAAGAGAGGTATTGGTGAAAAGGTATGTATAAAGATGTATCTCACTGTGTGGAGTCTTGTGACACCTGTCAAATGTATTCAAATTTATGTCATCATGATGGGTTGCACCCTACTTACCCATTGGCCATGCATTATAGGTGGATAATACATCTGGTCACAATGCCATTGAGCTTATGGAAAATCAGATACATAGTGCTTGCATGAGAAGACTTAACCAACGAAGTTGAAGATCATGCTCTAAGAACCAAAAGCACAGAAGAGGTCTGTAAGTTCCTCTTGGATGATGTAATTAGCCGTAATGGCTGTGCTGGGAAAATAACATCAGACATGGGTGAGTTGGATGCTGACAAACCAAGGGAGTTTTTCTCTAGGTTGGGCATGAAACTTGCTCTCACTACTGCATATAATCATGAGGAAAATGGTAAATCAGAGCGTGGGCATCCTCCTATCATTAAAGCTTTGGCTAAGGCCTGCAAAGGTAAAATGGGAGAGTGGCCTAGGTTATTTCCTTATGCTTTATGGGCCGATCGTACAACTCATAGCTCAGCTATTGGTTATATGCCTTTTGAGTTGATGTATGGTCAGAAACCTATAATGCCAATCAAGGATGTAATTCCCCATGGAATGTATTGCCTTGGGAAGATGGAACAAGTAGGGAAAACTTTCTTGCTTTGCGCATACAAAAGTTAGAAAGAAGGACCCAAGATATTGAGATTGCAGTAGCACGATTGAAAGATGCAAGCTTAAAGAATAAAGACAAATTTGATAAGTGGCATAGGCTCATACCTAAAGCTATTGAGGAAGATGATTGGGTGTTGGTGTATGAAAAGAGTCTTGACAACCAATATTCAACAATAATAAATATTTCAAATAGATGGTTTGGTCCTTATGTGGTTCAACATGTACATGGGAATGCAACTTATACCTTGCATGAATTAGATGGGACAAAAATGAAGATTGCCATCGCAGGGTAAAGAATCAAGTTATTCAAAAGAAGAGGTGATACTGATCCCTTTGATTCACATAGAAGTCAGACGGAAGGCTCTGATGAAAATGGTATGGATGTGGAAGAAGAACGAGAGGATGATGCGTTAGATTTTGTTGCAAGCGATGATGAAACTGGCATGTATGTGGACTTAAATGAAGACTGAAGTTATTGCAAAAAGATATGTGTGGCACATGCCCGAGGATGTGCAGGTTTAGAGGGGGTGGATGTCATGTCGTGGCACGTGCATAATGTGAAAATAAAAATATCTACCTCACTCTTAACATTTTTGATGTGTGGGACCAAATGCTACAATGTACATAGTGTGATATATGCGAAAATGAATGCCATGGTTGTTGCAGGCGTGTACATACCTTGTCGGGCAGGTGAGGCTGTGGGCGTGGCACCCTTGCATGTTTTACCACATTAAATCATTCCTAATTTGCTTTAGTAATGTACAAATGTCAAGTGTTTTGAAGTGGCATGCTCGTTTTGCCTAGAAAGTTCAATGCTGGTGATCTTATCCAAATAAAAGCTCACACACCCACTCAGTACACACACACACACACCTTGGGGAGGTGCTGCCGGCACACATAGTTTTTGGAGAAGAAGCAAAGGAGGGAAGTGCTGGAAGTGCTTCCCGATTCTCGTCTTGAGAACTCCATTGGATCAGAATTTTGAGTAGAATTCAACTCCTAATCACGGAAATATCAATTTATTTTATGTTTTGCTGCAAATCTCTTTACCAATCTCCTAATCTCGTATCTATTATACTTAATCATAACTAAATTACTCAATAGCTACTCTCTAATTCTCCATATCATTAGTCTATTACATAATCATCATCCAATTGTTAATCATGCAAGCAATTAACCTCTCCTAATTATAGATTAATGCATGATTAGTAAGAAGAAATCTTCCGCTAGTCATCATAGTAAATAATTGTCAAGCCGGTAATGATGTGGGATTGGTCATTTTCATCCTATTACCACACAATGTTTGAGTAGCTAAATTACATTCAATCTGTTCATAGATTTGGAAGTGATTAAGGAAAATTAATCCGTCATTAATCCAATAGGAAGGGAATTTTCTCTCACCTATGCTACGGTAATTCTGCATCTACTTACATTAGTAAGGTGATTGAGCATGTCTAATTTACCCCTCTAGTAAATTGATTAAGTAAAATCTGAAAATTCTAATTACCTAGGCCAAGTGCTTAACTTAAGAGCCAGTTCCCATAGAACAAGTAAGGTGCGATCTATAAATTACTATGCCTTAAAGGAAATCTAACCCCTCGTATAGAATGAATTGTTCAGTGATTCTAATCTATCATCTTGATTGTTATGGTACTCTCAGACATTAGTTCTTTTTCTCTGAGTTTGTCAATTAAGTAGTGAGTATAAAATGGCCCCAATAAAGAGAACTCGCTTCGGTGGTCCCGACGACCGCGAGGCGGGAACAAGCAGCGTGAATGGGAAAGGAAAAGCTTCCATGGACGACCAAGTACCAGCCATCTCATGGGCCAATGACGAGGAAATGGAGGAGGTGGGTCACATTTTAATTCAAGTTTTGCTCAATTTAACATTGCATACGATAAGTTAGGAAAGAACATATCCCTAAACATGTTGGAGAAATCCGACGGAAACCTTGGCATTTTAATTCAATTGTATATTAAATTCTAAGTACGAAAGAATGATTGATGGATATATTGTTTGAAATGGGAAAGAATGTCTACTAGGGAAAATTTAGCTCGACATGTTCATTTCTATTTCCAATGTTGATACTAGTCCGAACCCCCTCTTGATCACAGGGGGCAGAGTTCCTGGTTAAGGGCTCTTGAATCCTTGTCTGTTGGTTAATCAGTGGGAATCCACATCTTGCTTTCTATGCGGTGGGAATGTCCATGTCGTGCTTTCTATGCGGTGGACATACCTAGTTGTATGGGTAGCTAGGCGACAACGGGAGGAGTAAACTTTCGCTGGAGGGGGGATGTTGTACCTCCAGAAGGTTAGAATTTTAATGAATAAGTTTGAGTAGAATTTTTACTAGAGTTACTGTCTTGGTGTCGCTTTGCAATACTGGTTGAAGGACTGTCTTAATGAACCTTGTGAATCGGAACCTAATCAAGGAACTTATATGTTGAACAACCATTGTGGTATTAATTAGGTGAAAAAGGAAGTGTGAGTATGGGGTGGAAAGTGGGGGCTTGGCTCAGGTTTCCAATGCCTATGAGAAGGGTGGTCCCGATTGATCGGGAACTCTTGTCCCCATAGTTCTATAAGTTGACGCTAGTATTACTCATTGCCCCTAGAGCGGAAAAGTTTCAAGTATACGTGCCTCTGAAACATGGGAAAAAAGGCACTCGGGACTTCTCTCCTCTTGGAACGTGGGTCTTAGGATCGCTAGATAAGCTAATCACGCTTCCCCTGCGGGGTGGAACTAGATCTGGATGCTAGTAGGCTCAAACTCGACTCACTTTGTGATGAGAGATCGTCTGCTAGATGAATCATAAACCACTTTGTTTGCTTCCGCTGTAGATCTAGTGGCCACCAGGTTTACCATCAGAACCGTCATTTGAGACGACGGGGTGGGGACCTCACAGCATATTTGTGAGACTACTTTGAGAACATAGAGGGTGAACTCAATTAGTAGTAGCAACATGACCATTATACTTAATTAACTTGGCATGAACAGGACTTTTGCAAGAGAGAGAATTAGAGAACATGACAACAGTTGAGGACTGGATTTATGTGGAGCCGATCCCCCCTCCAATAAGCTTTTGTATTATAGATTCTCCCATCAAGAGAGACTTGGTCCAATACAATTTTTGTGTTCCTTTTGACCTAGGTGATGCAATGAAGATGGAGAGATTCATGCATCATGAGCATAAAATAATCTTTGTAAAAGCATTAACCATCCCTCGCCTCATACCCAAGGTCTCAAACACCTTCAAAGGTGGAGAGAGCTAGCGGGGAATGAGGGTAGGGAAGAGGAAGAAGAAGTAGCATATGAGAAAGAGATAGTTCCTCACTTATCATCACTCTTCTTGCATAGCTTAACACAATAGCATAATAATGTTGATGAAGGATGGAAAGCTTAAGCATTGATTCATGGCTCTTGGTTGGATTTTCATTCCATAGCCAAGAGTGTTGGTGTTGGCTCTCAACGTCTCAACAAGCTTGGAGAAGGAGATGGAGCTCTTGCCCTTTGCCAAGCAAGAACGAGGTTGTCAGTGTGTCGGAGAGAGAGTATAGTCCCCCAAACACACTCTAGCTTCCTTGGCCGACCCCTCATTGTAGCTAATTCCTGCATTTTATTGGACCTTTCCAATCCTAGCCAATCACATGCATAGTGCATATCAAGCAATCATGGTAGCATTTGGACAGGTATCCTCCTTCCCCCTTTGAGAGAGAGGGCTTGGAAAATGCTTTGAACAATTAATTAAATAAATAAATTCTCATTGGACCCCTCTTTAGCATAGCCAAAAGCACCCCATGTGGCTAAGCATAGGGAGAACCTGACATGTGTTCTTGTGCCCCTTGCAGAAGGGGTGCCCTTTGGGTGAGTAGAAGGTCAAGTCAAGCTTATCCCTAGTTTGGGGGCTCCCCCCTTCTTTGTAGGGACCCTTTTTTACTTAAGCTCCTCAAGCCCTTACCTTCCAAGCATGGGGAAGCTTCTCAAGCACCTTAGTCAGTAGGAATAGGCTTAGCATGAGCATGGGTTCTCTCTCTCTCTCTCATGCCCCTAGCTTGTAGGCTTGCCTCCCTCTTTGTAGGGCTTAACTTTGACTTGGACTTGGACACGTCAAGCACAAGGCCATCTTGGCCAAGGCCCTAGCTATCAAGCATGTCAAGCACCTTAATTATTAATACTTAAACATGAACCTAGCTTAACCTAAGGTCTAAGCATGTCAAGCACAAGGCCATCTTGGCCAAGGCCCTAGCTATCAAGCATGTCAAGCACCTTAATTATTAATACTTAAACATGAACCTAGCTTAACCTAAGGTCTAAGGACTTTTACACTAGCCATTGGAGGTCTTTAATGGAGCTAACCCTAAGGTCTTTCAAGATCCTTTAGCTAGCATTGCTCTTTGAAAGACCATCTCTCAAATGGACCCATTAACTTGGGCCTTGTGGCAAGATAGATCCATAAGCACATGTCTATATTCTAACCCTTGCTCCCGTTTATTCTCCCACATTAAATGATCAACTTAATATAAGAAAATTTTGGGACTTTGGCCCTATGTCAAGATAGATCCATAAGCACATGTCTATATATATTCTAACCCTTGTTTACATTTATTCTCCCACATTAAATGATCGGTTTAATATCATGAGAAATCATTTGGGTTGGTTAAATATTAGATTTATGACACTTGATTTGTTCCAAATGTGCATTAATGTCAAAAGAATTTATCAATTGGCTCCCTTGATCTACGAATGCCTGTGAGCAGGGCGACCTTGGATTTTGTTGTGTCCCTTGAGGTTGGTCGGAGTTGCCAACTTCTATCGTGTTTTTTGCTCCCACTATTTTACCCTTATCATGTTGTCCTTCAGGTGCAGTTGGAGTTTGTTTAATCTCTTGACCTTTAGCTTCCTCCATATTTTGGGTTGTAGGTGTTGTTGGCAACACTTTGTCAGTTGTTTGCTTTGGCAATGTTGCTGTATGCTGGATATCTTCTCTCTCAACTGGCTTATAGTTAGTGGATTCTTGAGTAGAAGGAGGGGTGGTTGATTTTATTGTTGATGTTATATTTTCAATGTCTTGCAACTGTCTGGTTGACTTGATTCTTGAGTAGGAGGAGGGGAGGGTTATTTTATTGTTGATGGCATATTTTTAGTGTGAATTTCCAAATGATCTACACCACCTTCCTCTTCTATATATTCTCCTTCCTTATGAGTTTTGGCGGCCTCTTTTGCTTTAATAAATTTGTCAGATGATTCCAGATCATCAATGTTCTAGATCATCAACGTGTTGTTTGGACTCTTCTCGTTCCCTTTTCTCAGCTTTATGTTTGAGCTTTGGTCTGAATCCATTGCCGCATTTCACTGGCAATATTCAGATTTTTTGTGGTTACCCTTCTTTTATACTATTTGATCTTTTCTAGGCCATCGGTCTTGCTGTGTTCCAATGGCTTGTTCTCATCCTCCTCTCCCTCATCATGTGCCTCAGCTCTAAGGCTTCTTTTTTTCTCATCCCTTTTTGTCAGCCTGTCCAACCTTTTCTTGAGACGTGTTTTGTGGAATTTATATCCTTTATTTTCTTCCTCACACCTTTTGAAGATTGTTACTCCAAGGGAGTATCCCTGTCCTTTTATTTATTTTCATCACTGGGTGGTACATCAGATTTTTCCTCCTCACTGTCAGATTTTTTTGTTTCCTAGAGCTTTGTCCAAATTCTTTCTTTCTTATGGGTTGTACTATTGAGGGTCCTACCACCGGCTTCATCGTTCTTTTGGATTTATGAATTAATTCCAATTCCATCTTCGTGGGTGGTAGTTCATTAATCATTCCCAATGCTTGATATGAAGTTTTGGTTAGCAATGGTCCCCCATTAATGTAGGTCTTGTTACGGTCACTGTTCTTCCACTAAACTATGTAGCATATATGTACCTAGATCACATCTTATGATCCTTTGCTTTGACAGCCCTATTGCAGTATTTTAGTCTTTCAAGTGTTGTGCAATGAGTCTGAGTGGCAGTTATGTCTCTAAGTATACTAGGTCTTTATAAGTAAATGTGTGCTGTAGTTGCTTCACAAATGCTTTGTCATTATCCGCTTGTCTTGAGGAGTAGATTGTGATTTCGTGGGGGCAAGTGCAATGCCTGGTTTATCATATCAATCTGATTTAGACTTTGACCTTTTCACCATCTTTGTCTGTGAGGGTTGCCTCCCCGTTGTACTTGATTGACTACATTATCTCATGAGCCCATTGGTAATTCGTTCCCCATGATGGTGGTCAAAAAAATGTGTCCATCTGCATGCATCTTGCTCCTTCTAGAACTTCTTGTTGTTGGTGTATATTCCATAGCTCTTGCAAGAATATGGTTGTGTTTACAATGCTCCCATTGGCTGCTTCAAATCTCCCAATAAAGATATTTGATGGGACCTTCTACAGCTCCTCTTTTGATACATGTGCCTTTTCATTTGATGTAATATCTATGACCTGGTATGGTTGTTCTGCCCACTGCTTCTTTGGTTGTCTTTGAGGCATTCTATTGTCAAATATTCTAGAAGTTAGCTTCATTAGTTAGCATACATGTTGTCGAGAAAAGTCAAAACAGTGCAAACTTTGACCTTAAACTAAAACATGAGATAACTTGATCAAATCAAGCCCAATTTGTTCAAAACTTCACCAACGTATCTTGAATAGCTAGAGTCACTAGGAAAACTGCTACAGGTGAAATTTGGCTTATGGGTTCATGGATCGATCCATGTTCATACACTATTTGGAATTTTGATGATACCATCTGATTAAGCATGAGCCGAGGATGCTAGGGTTCAATTCTTTTAGGATTTGGATCACTGGTTGGGATGTTATGCAACATTTTGAATTTTTCTTTAACTTGGGGATTTTTGACTTTTAAGCAAATTTTTTGAAGTTCAAATGTATAAATACTTGGGGGTCAGATTATCCATGATCTTTTTGATTAGGTGATGTAATTTGTGCCTGGTCAAGGATTAGTGGGTCATGGATCACGATCAATGTTCATCAAAATTATGGGTTGAAACCTTGGGCACTTGTTCCTATAGTCTATCCTAACACACTAGTGAAGTTCTTTTCAAACTTGGACAAGTTTTTCTCTTGTTCTCAAGCTATGGTCTAATTTGCACAACTTTTCCATAAGTGTTATTGGGTGGCCCTTTGGATCCTTTGCTATGATTTATCTACTTTCCATATGGATTTGTTGATGATTTGGAGCTAAAGATGTACCCCAACCCCAGCTACTGGATGAGTTGTGCCTGATTTGAAGCTATTTTGGCCACTTTGGGCTTACCAGCAAGTTGGAGTCCACTATTAAGAAATTGTTTTAGCATATGTTTGGTCAAAAAAGTTACCAAGTTCCCTCTAGTGTTTTGACTTGTTCAAGATCCTATATATTGTACTCTGCACTCTGACTTTGATTTCGTTGACACATACAGTCCCTTGAGATGATAAAACAATCAAAACTTGACACATTTCATACTTAGAACCATTGCAACAGGTTTGAGCCAAAATTTGGCCAAACTCCATCTGGGGTCATAGATCACAATCCATGTTCAACCAGCTATCTGGAAAAAACTTGTAGAGCTACTTCTAGATGCATTTCTCAAGCTGTTGATGCACTTTTTTTGGGTTTGGATCAATTTTCTCATCCATAGGTGGAAATGACCATCTGCATACTAAAATTTCTACTTTTCCTGGTTTTTACTGATTGCACTTTCCATTCTATTCCAAACTTGAGTGTCATCTCCTCTAATGCACCTTGATCCCAGTTGTGCTGACAATTTTCTCTTTTTTTAAAAAAATCTAATTTGGGGACATGAATCATGATCCACGTTCTGCAATGTTTTTCCTTTGTGATTGTATGAGTATGTTGTCAAATTTTGAGCATACTTTTACCCATTTTTTCTTTGCAAATGGATGATGGGGGTCATGGATCGTGAATCGTGATTCATGTTCCACCCAATATCCAAGCTGTCTTTGCACGATTTTATTATGCCCATTGAGAGGGTTAGCCTGATATACGACTTTTTGAATTTGGCCTTGGTTAGTTGGCCTTGGTTAGCCCCCCCCAAAGACCCTCTGTCAATTTGGGTGATTCTTGCTTTTGATTCTATTGAAACAATTGTTGTGATTTTGTAAAGTTTTGGCTAAACGAAGTCATTCATGCACTGATAAGGATCATACGTGTGAAATCTGGTGGTGTGTGGAGTCCCGAGGTGGGTGTAGCATGCATAAATACAACACGTACTTTAGATCGTAACTGCTCTCTCTTTGTCTGTCTCTCAAAGTGCTAACTAAAGTTGAAGTCTATTTTGCCCTTTTGCCTATATATGTCGAAGTGCATTCCCGAGGGGTTCACTCTATATACAAAACGGGACGCCACTTGCGAGAAAACAACTTTGATAAAACCCCTATATACGGCTTATATTAGGGAATATGACCCCCCTTTCTATGCTTATACAACAATCAATGATGAAAACTATCATACCCCTATCTTACATATAAAATTTAGGCTTCACATGATCGTATTAAGTAACTAGTGAAAGACTATGTAGCATAGTGACTAACAACTTACTAATTCTATTGATAACTAGATGTACCCTCAATGCATCTTAGTTTGACTTTCAAACTATGTGCCCAATCAGCCTGCACTCTGGCTACTCGTCCAATTTTGACCCATCCAAAGCTAGTGTAAATCCACCCTTGACCTGCTCCAAATCAGCCCTTATCTATGACAGGATTGATGCAAAATTTGATGTGTGACCTGATTAAAAACTCCCCCAAAATCCATCCAATTTCTAGTGTACACCGGTGACCAATCGTTACAAGTAATCAACCCGGGTCAGCAGTCCCCCTCCCTCCCCCTCCTCATAAATATGATACCCCCCTCCCTTATTTTTAAGCTTGGGAGATAAATTATTGGGGGCCTGCCCCTAACTTATACACTTATGTAACTTGTAAAAATAACCCCTTCCTTGCACTTACATGGTGCGATAAGTTTTCCATGGTGAATCCCCCCGGAGTGCATCTAGTATACAGTAGTTTGATAAAGAGTGGCATCGGCAGGATCACCAGCATCATGAAGACTTGGTATTAAAGTTGTTTCCATTGGAGTAGCAATAGGTTTGCAGTCCTTAAGTCCAAATTTACATAGTAATGACTCTATGTAGCTTGTTTGACACAAGGAAATACCCCCATTACACTGCTTAAATTGTATGCCCAAGTAATGATGCATTAGCCCCAAGTCTTTATCTTGAAAGTAGCATTCAAATCATCCTTTAATCTAACAATTTGTGTCTCATTTGGACCAGAAGTCAACAAATCATCTACATATAGAACGACAACGAGAAATACATCACCCTTATGCTTTACATACAAAGTGCTTTCTATTGGACTGTTACAAAAGCTCATTTAACCAAATGAGTGTTAGCTTTCTCATACCAAGCACGAGACAATTGCTTCAACCCATAGAAATATTTCATACATGTGAACCCTTTATTTTCTTGTCATTCTTCACAAAACCATGAGGCTGCGTTACATAAACTTCCTCAAATATATCACCATTCAAGAAAGCAGTGACACCCCCCTATGCAAAACAGATCGGGTGGCCTCTACACCAAGACTAAGCACGATGGCCTAATCCTCATGGGAGGTACACAATAGGGGCACCACTTAGCAAGATATGCGGCTAGGACAGGAAGACACACACACACACACACACACACACACACACACACACACAGCGAGAGAGTATGGTGGAAAATCCGCACACCTCAACATAAGCAAAATGGAAAGAACAAGAATAAATCATACTCACAATGAAGTGTATCCCAAACGACACAAGGTATGGCACCAAGATGGACTGTGTTGATTGCTTGCAAAAGATTAATACAATAGGTAGCATATGGCAAGAAGATGACAAGGGTACAAGACCATAGGATGCATAATGGAGGCATGTGGTGAGGAATATCATGAGTGTAGTCACCATACTTCTTCCTTAAATTGTGCCTTCAATCCTTCATCACAAGGGTGTAGAGACATGGTACTCATTTTGTGCATGGTGATGGTGATGGTGTTGTGATTAGGGTTCATGCTACTAGCATGTAACACAAGGGTGTTTATGTGTAGGTGTGTGGGTATGGGATAGTGTGCATATGGGTAGTGTGTGTGTCTGTGTATAGTGTGTGTCCCATTTCCAAAAGAGAAAGCCTCCTTTTATAGGCCAAGAGAGTGTGTAGAAAACAGATTATGAGCAAAAGAAGGTATTACAAAGTAACCTTAGTTAGAGGCATTCCCCCAATGAGAGAGCTCCGTGTGCCCTGCTTATTGACCAATTTACTCCTAATTGCCTTTATCATGGCGAGCGTTGTCTACATGCCACCTTCCATAGCTTGGGTTCTAGAGCTTCCTTATATTATTCAAGAGAATCTTGATAAAATAAGAGAAAATACAGCAATAATGAAGAGAAACCTATAAGAAATTGTGTGTGGAGTTGGATAATCATGACTTCTTTCCATGTGGACGGATAGGCTCCACCATTTCAGCCATATCTCCCAAACTGTAGCTCTAAAAATCATTAAACAAAATAGGGGCCAAAACATTAGCTCAATGCCTACAACCTTGCTCTTGAACACTTTTTCCAATTCGGAATAAAAGAATAGAGAAAAATCCCACAAAAGTATGTGTCCATCTTTTCCCTTCCAATAGTCTTCCAGGTGGTCCCCTCCTGACTCCATGTGCAAGCCCTGTGTCCACAAGTGAATTATGCTTGAATTTTATAATATTTGTTGACTTCAACTCAATAATGCATAAGATTCACCTTTTTTCACTATTGACTTTTACTCTTCACCTGTAGTGACCGTCAGGTGGAATCGGCATATAGTGAATTTTGTTTTTTTATTCATAGGGTTTGTTCCTACCTCTCCTTATTTTCGAGATCAAAATGTGTCAAAACCATAGATATGTACAAGCAACATAGGAAGAGTTTTTTGCGATTTTCATGCATCACGTCCTTCCTCCTCTTAGGTTCCTTGAAGCCTTGCCACCAAGTGCACATCAAGTAAGAGGTGGATAAAAATTTAAAAAGTGGCCCTCATTAGCCCTCCTCTTGAAGCTAGAGTCATTCATGCCTCTAGTCCATACTTGAGTTAGACTATAGCAAAGGAGTCAATATTTAGTTGCCTTTTGAACTAGCCATTGCTTATGGCCATTAGTGAGATCTCTGGGGCATTCACCTATTTTCAAACAAG
This sequence comes from Adiantum capillus-veneris, assembly GCF_014529385.1. Taxonomy (NCBI): domain Eukaryota; kingdom Viridiplantae; phylum Streptophyta; class Polypodiopsida; order Polypodiales; family Pteridaceae; genus Adiantum; species Adiantum capillus-veneris. The sequence goes on along the minus strand of NC_140948.1, from coordinate 45,922,494 downwards.
AAATACGTCTTGACAAGGCTCCCTGGCTAGAGCATCAATACAAAAACTCAAAGTGACTTTGATTAAATGGAAAGATTACGGGTTCCAAAATTTTTGTGCCAATATCCTCCAGGATCCCAAGTGAAGAATATGATAACCACTTGCAATGTCCTAGCAATAAGATTTCTTGTTTCATGCCAAAAAGGATAGGATTTGTAACCACCATAAGTGGAAGGATAATTCATTATTTAGCTCCTTCCAAGAAAAAACTTAGGATCATAATCCCCAAGATTGTACCAAGAGTCCTCTATTTCTGGCCTCCTTGTTGATCTGGCAAGTTCCTACTCTCTTCAAAACCTAGCTTACCATTATAAGTGAAGCAAGGAAAAGAGTCACTATACTCTTGGGTATTGTCAAAAAGGTCCATTGCCTTTCCTAACATTGGTAATAAGCCACCAACCCTATAGCTTAAAGACAAGCTTGATACATGTTGTACCAAAGTGCATAGTATATACAAAAGATAGGATGCAATCCACATGTTGAAAAACAATTTATCTCGATTATATGCATGCAAGACCATACTACCATCTTTCTCACATTAAGAACCATTTTTTGTGACCCTTATGCCCATCCCTTGTGCTAAGTGTTCTTTAAATATTTTCTTAAATGAATCTAACACAATATAATCAAACATAATTTCTATATCTAGGTTGCCAAACCTAGATTTCCAATAAGTTGCCATTGCATCCACTTGCTTAAGAATCTCCTTAGGGTGAACTTCACAATCCCATTCCTTGGTAACAAACATTCCAATTTTTTCCACAAGGACTTTCTTTGATTGGTGTAGTTCTAAAGACTTCATGCTTCCTTCTTGCAATTGTATATCAGCCAGTGGATCCACCTTGTTGTGATAAGTGAGAATGAGACCCATGATTTCAAGAGAGTTGTCACTATCATTTGTTGTGGTATATTCCTCCTCTAATGTTGTAGTAGATTTTCTAGAGAGTGCACTAGTCTCTAGGTCCATCCCTTGTTGCTTACTAGCCTTCATGTTGTATGGGATCTCCTTGCCCTTTCTAGCTTGCATATTGAGAATTCTTGTGTCCAAATATTGATTTTCTCTCATGTCCATGAGCCATGGTCTCTCTAAGATAATTGGGTAGCCCTCCCCCTTAGGTGTGCTCATGCCCTGCATAGAAACATCACTCACAAGAGCACAAGATTCTATAGACTCTCCAATTGTGAAATCTGAAATGCCAATTTTTTGTCATGGCTTAGAATTTCTCTTGATTGACTCCCTTTTGGTCTTCCTCTTGTCTTCCCTTTGTGAAGCTTCCTCAGGCTTAGAGTGCATAACTCCCATAGTGTCTACCTCTTCAAAATTGTTCTTACCCTCCTCTACTCCCTTGATGTGTTTCTCCACCTTCTCTTTTCCCTTATCTTCAAGACCGATGAAACTCACTGCTTGGTCATTGGCTAGTGGTGGGGGAAAGGGTAGAATGAGGGTATGTGGTGGTGACTGTTTTGGTCTCACAAGTTGTCATAATATTTGCACGGGTGGTGCTTGTTGTGGTGGCCTTGGTGGTGATGGTATTGCTCTTGGTGGTGAGAGTTAGTTTTGCCTTGATCCTCTATTGAAATTTTGTCTCCTTGGCTTAGAGTGCATAACTCCCATAGTGTCTACCTCTTCAAAATTGTTCTTACCCTCCTCTACTCCCTTGATGTGTTTCTCCACCTTCTCTTTTCCCTTATCTTCAAGACCTATGAAAACTCACTCCTTGGTCATTGGCTAGTGGTGGGGGAAAGGGTAGAATGAGGGTTTGTGGTGGTGATTGTTTTGGTTTCACAGGTTGTCATAATATTTGCACGGGTGGTGCTTGTTGTGGTGGCCTTGGTGGTGATGGTCTTGCTCTTGGTGGTGAGATTTGGTTTTGCCTTGCTCCTCTATTGAAATTTTGTCTCCTTGGCTTAGAGTGCATAACTCCCATAGTGTCTACCTCTTCAAAATTGTTCTTACCCTCCTCTACTACGTTGATGTGTTTCTCCACCTTCTCTTTTCCCTTATCTTCAAGACCGATGAAACTCACTGCTTGGTCATTGGCTAGTGGTGGGGGAAAGGGTAGAATGAGGGTTTGTGGTGGTGATTGTTTTGGTTTCACAGGTTGTCATAATATTTTCACATGTGGTGCTTGTTGTGGTGGCCTTGGTGGTGATGGTCTTGCTCTTGGTGGTGAGAGGTTGTTTTGCCTTGCTCCTCTATTGAAATTTTGTCTCCTTGGGTGTGGACAGTAATACATACCATGGACATCTTCTCCACAATTGTAGTAGTGGTACTCTTAGTTTTGCCTTTTTTGTCCTCTCCCTTGCTCTTGATTGTGGTTGTGTACATGCCCTTGCTGCACCAAATGCATATATAGATTCTCCAGCTGAGTAGTGATGCGGCTCAACATGTCTTGTAACCCATTGCTCCCATAAATCCACAAACTTGGATTTGTAAGTGGCATACTCTAGCAGACTTCCCTGCTTTAACTATATCAGCAGCTACCATAACTTTTCTGAGGTTGTGCCTCCATCAAACCTCTTCACAAAGGCAGCACGTAGTAAGTCCCATGCATCTTTGGTAGCTTGGGACAAAGCATTGTACCAAGAATTGGCCTCTATTTTCATCAGTAGAGGAAAAATTTGTTGCCATGAGGCGTCGTCATCCTTGTTGGAAACCACACAAGTGATGTCAAAGTTATCTAGAAAATCGATGGTGATGTCTTCTCCCTTCTTGCCAATGGATGTGGGCAAAGAGACACTTGCCATGGTAGTAAATCAATGAGCAGACAATTACAATTTTTTTTAATTTTTTTGGAATGACTTAGTGATTCATAAAGGTTTATACATGGGTGGAAAACTTGAGTAGGAGCTACGAAGAGTACAAGGCTAGAAAAGAATAAAGATGCTTACTTCAAAATAGTGGTAGTAATCAAGAATGGGCAAGATGATGGGACATGGGGATCTAAGGATCTCATCAAGCATCTCTGCTCCTAATAGGAAAATAATATTTTGCTGCTAGAATATCTTCCTGTCAATGTACACGTTTATATGCATGTGGTGCAAGAAACAAAAAGGAAAGACTCCTGACCTATTGTTATTATCCATGTTGGGTGTAGGGCAAGGCTTTGACTACTAGAGTTGCATACCTTAAGTATTGACAAGGTGACACCTTCACCACAAGCCTCTACCTCTTGTTGAAGTCCACATAATCCTCCATATTGGGTTCAAAACAGACTTGGTGAGAAGAATTTACCTCAATCGGCTTTCCATTTTGCATGTGGCGACGACGACGCTTGGGTGGTCGTACTTGACTTGAACTCCCTAGGCCTAGAGAGAGTGAAGGCCCACTTGCTTCCAACAAATGCTTTAGGCTTTGTGCCTTGGACTTTGTGGTTGATGTAATTGACGACTCTTCTCTGACCGTTGCAGAGAAAACACTTGGTGCTACACAAAATCTCTAACATTTAATGGCCTAAAAACTTGTGTGTCGTAGAAATTAGCATGAACATAGTGGGAATTTCATTAGAATAGATTCCTAATGAGAATTACAAGAGTTCTTGGGTGGAGAGAGCAAAAAAAAGCATAACACCTAGTTAGATAGCATGAACAATACTTTCAAAAGAGAGAGAAATTAAGCTATTGACAACAGTTGAGGACCAGATTTGCATGGAGCCGGTCCCCCCTCCAAAAGGCTTTGTATTATGGTTTCTCCCATCAAGAGAGACATTGTACAATACAATTCTTTGTGTTCCTTCAAGACTAGCTAGTGCAATGAAGATGAAAGCTTCATGCACTAAGCAAAACACTTAGCATACACAACTTAAATTATCCCCGGTCTCAGACCCAAGACCTCACACACCTTCGAAGATGGTGAGAGCTAGCAGGGTATGAGATTAGATTGAGAGGAAGGAGTATCTTATGAGAAAGATGTACATCTCCTCACATAATCACTCATATTAGAATAGCTTAGCTTAGTAATTAGCATGGTAGAGGAGATGAGCATGCATTGAAGCTTGGCTCTTGGTTGGATTTGCATCACAAAGCCAAGAGTTGTTGGTGTAGGCCTCCCTTCTCACAAGCTTGGAGTAGGTGGTAAGCTTTTCATTAAAGCTTGAGAAGGAGAGAGAGTCTTCTTTACTTCAAACATGAGATTGTGTGAGTGTGTGTGTGATAATGCCTTGCAAAAATCAGCCCCCTTTCTCTCTTGGGCAAGCCCCCTTGCTATTTGCTCTTGCTGACCTCCCTAGAGCTAGCCAATGATAATTAAGCAGCATAAGTGATACCCTTCTGACATGTGTCCCCCTTTCCCCTTTTGTGAGAGCTTAAGGGAATTTAATCATTCAACTAAACTCTCATTGGACCCCTTTGCCTCCTGGCCAATAGGAATCAGGCAAGCCATTGGGCTGCTCAATGCTCATTGGACCACTTGGGAGACTGTCCAATAGTCTTCTAGAGGACTTAATTCTCATTGGTTTTTTTATTAAGTGTTTTTAAATTAATTGAACTAGATTTACTCTAGCCTAATTCTCATTGGTCCACCTCCAAGGCCATCCAATAGGAATTGGGTACACCTTGTGGGCATCTCGGCTAGGGAGCTGACATGTGTCCCTCATTCCCTTTGTGTAAAGGGAGCTTGTGTGTGTGTATGACTTTCTCTCTCATCCCCTAATCCCAAGGCTCGCCCCCTCCTATGTAGGGATTTGTAAAGACTTTTTGGGTCACACACAAAGCATCCAATTCCCTTAAGGTTGACCTTTGGACACAACCTTTGAATTTTGGAACCTTAGCATTTTGGAAGTCTTAATGGGCTGAACCTTAGGGTCTTTTTAGCCCATTTTTGCACATGGCTCTTTTGCAGATGGACCCCCTTTTCGATCCCTATTTTCCCTCCTTTGGATCCCTACAGTGGCCGATCTGCTACCTTAACCAATATTCTAGCTTTTTCTCCCCTTGCACTTCCCCACATTAAATGATCAGTTTAATATGAGAAAATCATTTAGGAGAATTAGATGTTGATTATTATGACAAAATCTGGCTGATATGAGAGTGTTGATGTGGTTCTCAACAGAAAAACTCATCGTTCTTTCTTCACCTCCTTGTTGAAGATGATGAAACAGGAAACAGAAGGAAGACAGCAACTCAGAGTAGGAAGAAGATGGAGAAGGAGAAGACACAGAGCTTGTGTACGAGATCTCTGTAGTCTCTCTCTTTGTATTGGAATAATAATAATTGTGTATACAAACTCAGAGCTACAAAGCTTATATGAAACCCTAAGAGATAAGGTGTCCTTTCACACCAGATGTCCAGGGGGAAAAACCCAGTGGGAGAAAAGTGCCCCTGGTGAAGCGCGTATACACACTAACACTACTACATGTCTACAAATCCCCCCTGTAGTGATAGTGTGAATCCGTACAAGGTAGCAGATCATCATGTGTATGAGAGTAAGCCCAAAGCTTTTCGGAAAGCTTCAAACTTTTCTCGTGATAACGCCTTCGTAAATAGATCTGCAATGTTATCCTGTGTAGGACAGTAAGTTAGTGTGATCTCCCCTGCATGTAGCCTTTCCCTGACATAGTGGTAGTGAACCTCTATGTGCTTTGTTCTTGCATGAAATACTGGATTCCTTGCAACTGCCATAGCACTCTGACTGTGAGTGAAAATGGTAGTGGGTGCCTGTTGACACTCACAAAGATCTGCCAATAACCTGCGTATCCATACACAATCAACTGTTGCCGTGAAAGCTGCCCTGTACTCAGCTTCACAAGTTGATGTAGCCACTGTGGGTTGCTTCTTGCTTAGCCAAGATATACATGCATTTCCCAAGAAAAAACAATTGCCACTTGTGGAATGTCGTGTGTCAAAATCACCAGCCCAATCTGAATCGCTGTAACCAAGAAGCTGCATAGAACTGTGCTTTCCATACATATCCCCCCTTGGAAAGAACATGGCAAGATTAGGGGTACCTAAAAGGTAACGAAGTATGCGCTTCACAGCCTGCCAATGATGCATACCTGGGCTGTGCATAAATCTGCTTGCTTGTGAAACCCCAAATTGAATGTCTGGACGAGTGTTGCCTGCCAAATATATCAAGCAACCAACGGCTGCTGCATAAGTATGTACATCAAAAGGTTCTCCAGCATCATGCATGCTCAACTTTGATCCAGTTTCTACGGGTGTAGAGATTGGCTTACAATTTTGCATACCAAACTTGTCCAAAATTTTATGCAAATATTTTGCCTGCAACATGTATATGCCATCCTCTGATTGCACAAACTGAATACCCAAGTAATAATGTAGCAAACCAAGATCAGACATCTCGAAGGTTTTTCTCAAAGCATCTTTAAAGGCTTCAATTTCATCTGCACTATTGCCTGTAAGAAGCATATCATCCACATAAAGTGTTAGCATAATGAGAACTCCATCTCTCTTTTTGACATACAAAGTACTTTCTGTTGGACTATTCTGAAATCCCTGGCCAATCAAATAAGTATGTATCTTCTCATACCATGCTCTTGGAGCCTGTTTGAGACCATACAAAGCTTTACGCAATCTACATACCTTTTGCTCTTGACCTTTTACAACAAAACCACTTGGTTGACTTACATAAACTTCTTCCTGCAAATCACCATTCAAAAAAGCAGTCTTGATATCCAACTGATGCACTTTCCAACCATGATGAGCAGCAATTGCAACTAGTGATCTAACTGTGGACGCACGAGAAGTAGGAGCAAAGGTTTCATCATAATCTATGCCTTTCTGTTGCGCATAGCCTTTTGCCACAAGCCTTGCTTTGTACCTGTCAACAGTACCATCTTGTTTCCTTTTTACCTTAAAAACCCACTTTGTACCAATAGGCTTTTTACCTGTAGGCAAGTCCACTAGATCCCATGTATGATTCTTATGAATAGAATCAATTTCTTGCTGCATAGCATCTTTCCACTGAACACACTCTAAAGCTTGTTCAAATGAATCAGGCTCATCTGCATCACAAAGAGTGCTAAAGCAAGCCAAATCTACTTGCTCTCTGCCAAAAGTAGTACCAGCACGTGTTTTTCGTGGCAACGGTGCATCCAACTTGCTATCCTGCAAAGTTTTCTGAACCCATTTAGGCAAGGTTCTTTCTTCCCTGAGAACTTCTTGCTCTTCACGCACAATTTCCTCTACATCATGAGGTGTCACATGCTGATCAAAAGATTGATCAAGATTATCAACCTGTTGTGATTCTTGATTCTCCACAAAAGAAGGAAGCAAACCTTCAAATACATCATGTGTCTGCATATGAGGTACATCAAAAGAAACCATAGGTTGAGCAGTAGTTTCTGCAAAAATTACATCGCGACTTTCAAAAATCTTGTTTGTAGCAGGATTGTAAAGTCTATAACCTTTACTTCCACTACTGTACCCCACAAATATACATTTGATTGCCTTATCATCAAGCTTCCCACGTAACTGCTGAGGGATGTGAGCATAAGCAAGACAACCAAAAACACGAAGATAACTGACTGAAGGTTTTTTGTCATACCAAGCTTCATATGCAGTAATGGTCTTCAAGGCACGAGTAGGACACCTGTTCAAAACATGTGCTGCACAAGCAATTGCCTCCATCCATAGCTTATGAGGCAAACTCTTAGCCTTGAGCATACATCTAGCTGTCTCCATTAAAGACCTGTTCTTCCTTTCTGCAACACCATTCTGTTGTGGTGTGTATGGCATAGTGCATTGGTGTTTAATGCCTTTCTTTCCCAAAAAATCCTTAAATGCACCTGACATGTATTCACCTCCTCGATCGGTACGAAGAGTCTGTACTTTGCAACCTGTTTCATTTTCAACCATGGCGACATAATGTTGAAAAACTGCAAACACATCTGACTTTGCTTTGAGTGGATACACCCAACAAAACCTGGAAAAGTCATCAATGAAGGTCACAAAATAAAGGCTGTTTCCTATAGATGGCGTCCTCATAGGACCACATACATCACTGTGTACAAGCTGCAACTTTCGTGTCGCTCTAACTGAACCATCCTGCGAAAATGCAAATCTGTGCATCTTTCCAAGAACGCAACCTTCACATACATGTCTTGGTGGCATCTCCAATAAAGACAAATCATGCACCATATTATGACGTTGTAAAGTCATCAAACTGCCATAACTAACATGCCCAAATCTAGCATGCCACAACTCAGCATCCTGCATGGCCTGAGTCTTTGTTTCTGCAATACATACCTGAATCTGCTTTTCATAACGATCTAGCACAAATAGTCCATTTTCCAGCGTACCTGTAGTGATAAGAGAATAACCATTCTCTCGATCTCGTACAACACATCTGTCATCCTCAAAAATGACCCGAAGACCATTTTTTGCAAGAGAGGATACAGACAACAAATTCTTCTTGATCCCTGGAACATATAAGACATCTGGCAAGCATAAATCTGAACCATCTGAAATGGTAATCAAAATCTTACCAACGCCTTTGATTGGATAAGAAGCATTATTTGCACATGTCACCTTCTTTCCTGCTGGAGCTGCATCCAATGAACAAAACAAATCCTTCCTTGAAGTAATATGCCTGGATGCACCACTATCAAAGTACCAAATCATTTGTGTCTTGTCAACACTGTAAGCAGAAAAATTTGAACATACTACAAAAGCATAAGAATCCTGCACAAAGTTTGCAGACTCTTCTTTAGCTGTAGAAGAATCACCAGAAGCTGAAACAACCAAACTTGACGATTTCTTCTTTTCTTTAGCAATTCGCTTTTTACACTCACTAATGTAGTGACCAGGTTTCTTGCAGTAGTGACATTTACCTTTCTTCTTGGATTTGTCGGAATCACCTTTAGACTTCTCTAAAGATTGTCCTGCACTAGACTTGGAGTGATGAGCACTCTCTTTACCCCTGTTTTTGTTCTGTACAACAAGAGCATGATCCATACCATCCACCTGTAAAGACTTGTTCTTACGTGATTGATCCTCCTGCAATAGCAAAGCCACTAACTCTTCAAAATGAAGAGGGTCAGGATTAGCTCGCAAAGACAGAGTCAAAGAAGTCTGAAAAGTCAAATAAGATGGTGGTAGTGAATTGAGTGTTTTGGAAACCAAGTCCTTCTCTGGAATCACTTCATCAATGCTAAGCAATTGCTCTTTAAGATCCCTTATTTTTGTAAGATGCTCGACAATATCGTCACCTTCGTCCATCTGTATTTTGTCAAGTTGTTTCTTCAAAAACTCTATTCTGGCAGCGTTTCTTCCTCCAAACATAGCTTGCAGAGTGTTCCAAGCATCCTCAGAAGTTCTGCAAGATCTGATATGTGGTGTGATTGTCCTCTTTATGGTTAAGGCAATCACAGTCATAGCCTGTGCATCTTTAGTATCCCATCTCTTTTGCTCTGGAGTGACTTGTGAGGGTCCTGCACCAACAGCTACACCACGACCAGGCGTGGCAGGTGCAATGCTACCTGGACGAACTTCATCTCCAGATACATAATCCCACAATCCTTTACCAACCAAAATATTTTTGGCCATAAAAGACCAAAGAGAATAGTTGGTACCATCCAATTTGTCTTCGGATGTAAACGCACCAAAAATCTCTTTCTCCGTAGATTGAGCCATACTGTAGATGCACACAAGAGAGCAAAAGAACCTCCAAGAGATTCACAAATCTCCTCTCCAATCCAAGCAAAACTCTACACAAAATCTCAGCACAAAGCTAAGACAAGCTGCTTCCCAAAAGAACTGTTTACCTGAAGAAAATCTGTCAAAAAGCACACCCTCTTGATCTAAACGCCTCCGAATAGTAACTTCTGCTACGCTGCTCAGAACAAAATTCTGAGGGCTCGAACGGCTTCGAAAGGGGGGTAAAACCCCAGGTCGCCTGGTCAGAATACTCCCGGAACGTCGAGGATGCTCCCACGAACAAATTTTCCGAAAACTGCCTGAAAACTGCGATTGCGCGCGCGGACGCGAAAACGCAAGTAGAGGCTCTGGAAATCACCTCGCTCTGATACCAATTGTTGAAGATGATGAAACAGGAAACAGAAGGAAGACAGCAACTCAGAGTAGGAAGAAGATGGAGAAGGAGAAGACACAGAGCTTGTGTACGAGATCTCTGTAGTCTCTCTCTTTGTATTGGAATAATAATAATTGTGTATACAAACTCAGAGCTACAAAGCTTATATGAAACCCTAAGAGATAAGGTGTCCTTTCACACCAGATGTCCAGGGGGAAAAACCCAGTGGGAGAAAAGTGCCCCTGGTGAAGCGCGTATACACACTAACACTACTACATGTCTACACTCCTCTATTGGAACTCATTGACAAAATGCTTTGGTTGACAACAGTGATGACATTTCGTAGCCCTCCCTCTCCATACACTTGATTTGTGATTAGCACGAGCGATGCAAGATGGGAAGCTTACCTCTTGGATATCGATGATTCTACAACATGGCAGTAGGATTTTGATGAAGGCCTTGAGTGCTTCTACAGTGTCCTCTTCTTCGGTCCTCCAATTTGCAAAATCTTATAGCCACTCGTCCATAGTTCATGGCATGAATTGCTACTCTTTGTTGACTGAAGGTCTTTGAAAATCCGTCCTCCATGGGGGCACCAAATGAGAAGTGGAAGTGCAAAATAGACCGGGTGGCCTCTACACCAAGACTATGCACGATGGCCTCATCATGGGAGGTACACAATAGGGGCACCACCTAGCAAGATATGTGGCTAGGACGCATATATATACACAAACAAACATGCCATGAAAAGCAATTTCAAGATCCACACCCAAGTGTGGGATGGGGTGGTCGAAAGAACAAGATGAGAGGAATGGTGAGTGAGTGCGAATGAGCTTGCTACTCCTGCATGTAATTAGTAAGGAAGATAATGAGGTAAGGGAAACATGTGAGTATGCTCACTTCTCATACCAAAGGTGGCAAATCCGCACACCTTAAGGTGCAAGTAGCAAGATGATAGCAATATGACAGGAAGAGAGAGAGAGAGAGAGAGAGAGAGAGAGAGAGAGAGAGAGAGAGAGAGAGAGAGAGAGAGAGAGAGAGAGTGTATGGTGGCAAATTCTCACACCTCAACATAAGAAAAATGGAAAGAGCAAGAATAAACCATACTCACAATGAAGTGTATCCCAAACGACACAAGGTATGGCACCGAGATGGAGTGTGTTGATTGCTTGCAAAAGATTAATACAATAGGTAACATATGGCAAGAAGATGACAAGGGGACAAGACCGTAGGATGCATAATGGAGGGATGGGAGTTAGATGGCGAGGAATATCATGAGTGTAGACATCATTCTTCTTCTTGAAATTGTACCTTCAATCCTTCATTACAAGTGTGTAGAGATATGGTTCTCATTTTGTGCATGGTGATGGTGATTGTGTTGTGATTATGTGATTAGGGTTCATGCTACTAGCATGTAGCACAAGGGTGTGTATGTGTGGGTATGTGGGTATGGGATAGTGTGCATATGGGTAGTGTGTGTGTGTGTAGTGAGTGTCCCGTTTACAAAAGAGAAAGCCTCCTTTTATAGGCCAAGAGTGTGATTAGGAAAGAGATTATGAGCAAAAGAAGCTGTTACAAAGTAACCACGGATTTAATATTTATGTAATCACTCAAAAAAATTATGTGATCACAAAGCATTAATTAACGTTAACAACCATATAAATTGAAGTTTTCCAAAATTGGCTTCTTCCCCCTTCATCCAATAGTATAAAGGCATGACTTTGTCAGCATTAACAAACAATTCACCTTACCAACTAGATGTTCACTCTAATGTCATTTTGAGTGATTACGTGAATTTTACATCCCTGAAAGTAACCTCAGTTAGAGGCATTCCCCCAATAAGAGAGCTCCATATGTCCTGCTTATTGACCAATTTCCTCCTAATTGTCTTCATCATGGCGAGCTTTGTCTCCATGCCACCTTCCATAGCTTGGATCTAAGAGCTTCCTCATATTATTTGAGATAATCTTGATTAAATAAGACAAAATACAGCAATGGAGAGAAACCTATAAGAAAATGTGTGTGTGGAGTTGGATAATCATGACTTCTTCCCATGTGGACAGATAGGCTCCACCATTTCCGCCATATCTCCCAAACCATAGCTCAAAACATCATTAAAAAAATAGGGGCCAAAAGATCAGCTCAACGCCTACAACTTTGCTGTTGAGAATGTTTTCCAATTTGGAATGGAGATTTAGAGAAAAATCCCACAAAATTATGTGTCTGTCTTTTCCCTTCCAAAAGTCTTCGAGGTGGTCCCCTCTTGACTCCATGTGCAAGCCATGTGTCCACAAGTGAATTATACTGAATTTGATAATATTTTGTTGACTTCGACTCAATAATGTATAAGATTCTCCTCCATTTCATTATTGACTTTTACTCTTCACTTGTAGTGACCGTCAGGTAGAATTGACATCCTAGGATTTTTTTTTCATAGGGTTTGTTCCTATCTCTCCTTATTTTCGAGATTTAAATGTGGCAAACAATAGATATGCACAAAATAAATACATAGATTTTTTTGTGATTTTCATGCATCACGTCCTTGTACACTTTATCATACATGTCAAAGCTGGGAAGTTTCCTGTGCACTATAGCCTCAAAAGGCTGCAAACATGCAACTAGAAGAGCCTAGCACGCTCAAAGGGGTAGGGTGTGTCACTCACCACTCAATGCTTCCATCGTGGAAGGATCCTGTGTTGCGAAGAAGAAGGAGATGCCATGGATGACATGCTCAATCGCCTCGCCACTGACGATGCCGCCACAATGCTCTGTGTGTGTGTGTGTGTGTGTGTGTGTGTGTGTGTGTGTGTGTGTGTGTGTGTGTGTGTGTGTGTGTGTGTGTGTGTGTGTGTGTGTGTGTGTGTGTGTGTGTGTGTGTGTGTGTGTGTGAAGCATACACAAACACACACACAACACCTATGAGCACACGAAGGAGAAGGAGACAAGATGGAGCAAGAGCACTTCTTAGCTTACACCTTACAGAATGAAGATTATTAGGTCAAATGGACCTTTTTCAAGAGTTTCACCCATTCACACATGGACACCCAATGGTTGATTGTTGCAAAACTACTGTAAAAATAAGAGAAGTGGTGCACCTCTCATCGGCGATCACCTACACACCTATTGGACCAACAAGCCCGGTCCATGACTCAATCAAATAAACAATATGTGTTCGTCAAAGGTGATAGGGTGTCCAGGAGGGTTAACATGCCCCCCATCCTGATGTAGATTATCTCCTCGAAAGCTATTGAGATGAAGCCCGTTCATCGAGGTGGTTCCCCATGGTATTAAAAGAAGATCTATAATGCCTAACTTGGTCAAACTAGCCTACTCAGACTGCTTGATTCTTTAACCTAGACAAGGGAATATGACACAAAATTATGCAAGATCTAATGTTTAATCTAAGAAAATGTGTTGAATATTGTGCTATCAATCACATTTAAAGCAGACAAACACGGATGCAAAAACAAGGACAAGGGGCAATGCTAATGGTCAAGAAACACCTATTCGTGCTGATGATTGTACTTGATTTGAAGAGTGAACAAGAGAAAGATTCCAAGAAGTTCCAAATCCTCAACAGCAACAAGTTCATGTACACACTAGAAAACACAAGGAATACCTCTAAGAGGCACCAACGCTTATTGAACAACACAATCAAACAACATAAGGAACCCTAACCTAATTATTTGCACCCCTCCCCCCCCCCCCCCCCCCCCCCCCCCACATAGAATCAAGGGAAAAGGATATTGTTGAGATCGGGAGGTAACCCTAAGGCTAACCCCCTATCCTTGTCATTGTCGAGAAAAACAAAGTCATCATCTATGAGACCATACGTGCCATCCGTGTAATCACGTAAATCTCCTTCATCATTAGAGGCACAAATGTTTACTAAGAAGGTCATTAGACGCCTATAGTCATCTTGGTCAAAAGGGTAGGCTTGTGCAATGGGAGAGACACTCTCTACTAAGTGTGGATCACTCATGGTGAGACGTATCATCCATTCTAACTCCTCGAAATTCCTTTCACATGCTAGCATTCCTACCAAATCCCATTCACAGGCAAGCATTGGGTAGACTATGTGAAACATTTATGAAAAGAAAAGAGGGTACCTCTCACTCAAGGTAGGAGTGGATGACTCTTGCGTACTAGCCATATATCTATACACACAGATAGATGATGGTTAGAGTGCAAATATTATAAGGGTCATGTCAAAAGGTTGTGTCCTTGTTCATATTGTGTTTTTATAATTTTGGGTCATGTGCTGGAACTTGTAGGTTTCCAGATTTTTGTTTGGTGGCTCTTGCTCTTTTACTTTGTTTTGTTGTGATTATAAGGCTTTGTATATACATTCCCTAAGATTGGAAGATTGAGAGGTCAGGGAGGAAGGTCAAGAGGGGAGCAAGTGAATGATGGATGTCAACAAACGCTCCTCCCTTCCTTAGGTAGATCATACCTTTTGGAATGATGTCATCACCTTTTGAAACCAATTGTTCCAAGTTGTTATGGGTGAAGACTTTGACCAATAGTTTTCGACTGCCCTAGTCATTTCATCTAGTTGTAAGGGTGTTAAGGTACTCTCCCATGATTTTAATTGCAACATTGTTGTAGGTGGTAAACTTACAACGGAAGGTGCAAATTCTTTCTCGTTTGTATGGATATTTACAATGGTAGGTGGAGGTTGTGTCGAAGCCTATTTCCATATATGAACTACATGAAGATCAAGAAGTTTCATTCATTTTTTCTATGGTTGAGCTGAGTGAAACAAGACTTTCTTGCTTGGGTACCCAGACTAGCTCCGGATCAAGTGTATAGTGTTTTGTGATCTCTATTTTCCCACGATCTTCAATCGGCTTTATCGTCACAGGATTTGACTCACATGGGTCAGTGAAAGGTAAGAACACAATTTACGTTTTGGTACCCTGATTTGATCATTCCCTTGATAGTAGCCTTGGGCTTCCAATAGTCGTTTAGGAATCCAACGCCACGTTTTCTTACATTTCTGGGAGCGAGTGAGGCGTTTCTTATAGGGGTCCTGTTTTTAGCATCGCCCACAGTCGCTAAAGAATCTTTAGGGACCCACTTGTATGTTTTTTTTAGTTATTTTTCAATGGGTCTTGTGTGTCTCAAGCTTTGTTTCAACTGTGTAAGCTGAAGTTCTAGAGAGTTGGGCTATATAGGGACATATGGTTCAACCTCCTGGACATGCACTATTTTGGGTTTTATTTCCTCAGGGGGTAATATTTTGGGAACTATGGCTTGAGTGACAGGGCTCATAGTTGGTTTTTGCATTGTGACCCTCCCTGTCCCCCAATCAATAGTGCATTTGGTCGCTATCATCCACCTGCGTCCTAGGTTTATATTACCTTTCATAGTTCCAGCAGGCATGACCAAAAAGTATTGAGCTACAACCCCATTGTCATAACTGACAGAAGTGTGCAAGATACCAAAAACCGCAATTGTTTTCTTGTTGACACCTTTGACTTGGATAGTACTCTCAGATAGAGATGGATAGTACTCTCAGATAAAGATGGCTTTCCCAACTGACACCACACTCCATATGACAACAGATTATATTTAGCACCCCTGTCCACTAAGACATTATATAGCACTTTTCTATAGGTGTTATTTAGTTCAATAGGATATCGTAGAGGTGTGTCAGAGTCCAACCAACCATCCTCTGTTTCAACGTGGAATGCATGTGTAAATCCAAGGTTGGCCTCTCATTGGTGTCTTATGCATTGTTGTCTCTCCTTAGCCTTAGCTTGAGCTTATATTTTCTTCAATTTTTTTTGTGCCTTGGCTACCTTTTGATGGATGGCACGTTGCTCCTCTTCACTTAAAGAATCATAGTATCTTTTAAATTTGCTCCTATTGAGGAATCCAATGGTTTCATCTCCATCAAGAGTCTCCACTCGAATGATACCTTGTGGGGTGATTTCACATACTCTATATGGTCATTTTCCCTCATATTTCAACTTTTTCTTCTCATTTTGCACTCTATCCATAAGGACTTTATCACCAACATTGATATCTTTGTTCTTTAGATGACTGTCAAACCATTTCTTCCTCCTATCTTTCTCCACAAGTGCTTCTTTCACAGCCAATTTCCTTTCTTCGTCTAACCTTTCAAGGATATATAAACGCTCAACTAAAGGGTTACCATCCCAACCTTCTTGTGAAGCTACGCACAGAGTAGGAATTACAAACTCCCATGGCATAACTGCTTCTTAGCCATAAATCATTTTGAATGGTGTACAATTAATAGCCACTTTGTAAGAAGTACGATAGGCCCATGGAGCTGATGTCAGCTTCAAATCCCAATTTGTGTAATGAGCTTCGACTGTTTTGGTCAAGATTGAAATTAAGGTCTGGTTAGTATTCTCACCTTGGACATTTTCTTGTGGATAATAAGGTGTGGACTTATGGTGGGCTATCATGAAGTTTTTCATAAGTTCCTTTATTACTCTATTTATAAAATGAGTACCATTGTCACTCACAATCTCAAAGGGACAACCAAATCTTGTAGTAATTTTCTCAAAGAGAAACTTGGCAATTGACCTTGCATCAGTCTTACGTGTCGCCCTGGCTTCTGTCCACTTTGTTACATAGTCAGTGGCAACGATTATATATCGAGATTGAGTGTTAGAAGCTGTTAAACTAATTGGGCCTACAAAGTCTAAACCCCATTTTTCAAATGGTTGAGTCACTTTAATAGGATGTAAGGGCATCTTATCCTTTTGTTGTGTGATCTTGTAACATTGTCATTCATCACATCCTTTTGCAAAAAGTGATGCATCCTTGAATAAGGTAGGCCACCAATAGCCTGATTGCAACACCTTTCTAGCAGTTAGTTCCCCTGAGAAATGTCCTTGGCTATACCCATGTGGGCTTCTTGCAGTATTTATAAATACTCATCCTCCACGAGCACAACGTCTAAGAATATTGTCCTTCCCTAGCTTGTAGAGAGTTCCCTCAATGAGAGAATACGGTTCACATTCTTTTAGCAGTTTTAGAGCTATATCCTTACAAATCTCCTTGGGTGGAAAACCATTAACTACAAGGTTCACAATCTTCTTACTCCATTCAGGCATGGTCTCGACTAGGAATAGGGAAGTATTGGGCAATTCATTATCGACTCTAGTAGGGGCTTCACCATTGGGTATGCAAGACAAATGATCCGCCATGACATGTCTTTTACTAGGTCTCACCACAATGGTGAAATCAAACTCAAGAAGAATTAACAACCATCGTGTAAGTCTTCATGTGGAACAAGTTTTATTTACTAGATACAACAAGGGTTGATCATCCACATAGAAAACAAACTTGTTGGCAAGAAGGTAGTAGCAAAATTTCTTCACTACGTAAATCATAGCTAAACCTTCCTGCTTTGTAGTGGTGTAGTTTCTCTCAGCATCATTCAATTGACGACTTGCAAAGCTAATGGGGTAGTCCAATTTATGTTCTCCTAGTTGAGCTAGAATACACCCAATAGCAAAGTTTGATGAATCAATATGCACATGGAAAATTACATTCCAATCGGGTACTCGTAGAATGGGAGCTCTTGTCAAGGTCTTTTCAATATTATGACTCATAAGCATGGTCACAGTCCACGGTCTAGTGGCACTCAATAAGAAGTTTGTACAATGGACGAGCTATGTTGGCAAAGTTTAAAATAAACCGCCGGTAATAACCAACATGGCCCATGAACCTTTGAACTCCTTTATAGTTTTGAGGCGGTGGCAATTCAGTAATGGCTTTAATTTTTTCCTCATCTGTGAAAATCCCATTATTGGACACTATGTGCTCTAAAATGTCTCCATGTTTAACCCAAAATTGGCATTTAAAAGGATTTAAGGAGATGCGATACAATCTGTACTTTTCAAACACTTTTTGTAAACATGATAGATGTTTTTTCCAAGAGGAATAAACACAAAGGTCATCTAAGAAAGCTTCGCAAAACTCCCTCAAACATTCTCTAAAAGCAGTGTTTATTAATCTTTGGAAGGTAGCAGGGGCATTAGTTAAGCCAAAAGCCTTAACAAGAAATGCGACCACTCTGAATTCGGTTATAAAATCCATTTTAGCTTGGTCCTCTAGTGCAATTGTGGTTTGATTGTATCCAGAGTACCCATCTAAAACAATAATAAGATTCCTTTCATGCAACTCTTCCAAGCACATGTTTTAAATATGGCAAAGGGTAATGGTCCCTCCTAGTGGCTGCATTGACCTTCTTGATATCCACGACTTCTGGCATTATGATGGCATCAAAACATATGGCAAAACACATAGAAACAAAGCTTAAGGACCTTATGTAGCATATATATACACAAGACATCAGCTTAACAATACAACGGCATCTGATCATACATAACAAGGATATAGAGAAGCAAGCCAAGGATGGCATAATCCCTTGTCAAAAACAATCAACCCAGCAAGTAGGTATGATCCTACTAGCAACACATCAATACCTCAGAGAATGATGGCGAGGATGGTGGCCATGGAGCATGAGAGAAGACTCCTTATTTAGGGTTTAGGACTAGTAATGTAGCATACTAGAGGGAGAGAGAGAAAGGGAGAGAGAGCAGAGCTCCATCCATAGCTCCTCGTTGTGAGCAATGTCGTCATAGCTTCATTGCTTGGTGAAGGGGGTGAAGTCTTGGTTTTGAGTGAGAGAAGGCCTCCTTATATAGGTTTCTGAGAGGGTTTAGGATTAGGGATAAACATGCTTAAATCCGCTGATTGGGGTTACTTTTTGCTTAGGGTGGTCAAGAGATTGAGGTCACCTGATATGTCACCATCAAGATATTCTCTAGAGTGATGTGAGAGGGGAGGGTAAATGCTGATTTTTCTGATTGTGACACATGGGGATAAGGCCTTGACCAGCATTTAAGAGCAGGTAGGTGGCTGTTGAAACTGGAGGTTCTCCTGAATATCAAATTCTCAAAACATCCTCAACCATGGCTTCTTTTGACATGTGTTCTTTGAAAAAATCAGCATGTCTCTTTTCAACTCAAAAGTCTTTATCCCTGTTGACTCACCTTTACCATAAGATTTTCCCTTTTTCTCCTCCTGTAACTGCATTGTTGATGCCCAATCACTGCTTCTAGTAACAGTGAACTGTTACCTACCAAATACTTATGGTGCAGTAAAAAATATTTACCATGGGTAAGAAAAGTTACTGTAGGTAAAAAGTGATTTGTATTTACCATGTAGGTGAAAAATATTTACTGTAGGTAAAAAAATATTTACTGTCGGTAAAAAAGTGAAAACGGAGTATGCTGTGCTGTGAGTCCACACGAACATCCTCATGTAAATTTCACTAGAAATTCACACCTAGAATGGGCTATTCTGTAAGATATAGGTTGTAGGCATGCATAAGAGCTCGTTCCCACGTATCTTCTGTCCATGGCACTTTTTACTCTTTGGTGCTTGTGAAGTAGATTTTCTTCTCTTTCGAGATCCCTTGGACTAGAGTATCCTCATCTCCCCGACAACTGACTGTGCCTTTATTGCATCTTCAGAAGGGGTCCTAAAAACCATGCATCATATAGCCCTCCCCCTTAAGCTAGAGGTATTTGATGCCTCTAGCTGTAGGTTGTGCTACAATAGGGTTCTCTTGAATACTTACCCACCTGGTACCAATTGAATTTTCCATGTTACTGCTTTCTTGGCTGATGCACCCTGTTTAGTCCTTTCTGATGAATAATTGTATCCATCCATGACTAACAACTGGTCTTCTAGACCCTTGAAAGCCATACCCCATCCATTGTCAATATCCGCTTTCACTGGTAGCATTCTCTTTTTTTCTTTTTCTCTTCTCTTTTTTTCCTTTTTTTTTTTTTACATGACTATGTACATGATTGTTACCTTAGTTGGAGCTCGAATATGATGAGCTCTCCTCTGAACCATCCTTAGCATTGATTTCACCAGCATATGGCTGTGAAAGACGACATTGGTAGGCCTTCAATCGCCAACCATTTACCGGGGTCTGATGTACCTTACCATCTAGGTCACCTAGTTGGTAACTACCATTTGAGAACCTCTGTATCACTACAAAAGGGCCTTCCCACTTAAGCAAGAACTTACCATCCTTCCTGCGATCAAAGCGATTGTAGTATCTGAGCACTAAAGAACCTTCCTTGATGCCTTTCTTGACAAGGTTGCGATTGAACTTCTTTCGTTTCTTCTCTGCCTGGGTTGCATAGTACTTCACTGCTGACTCTCGATCTAGCCCTAACCGCTCCAAATCGATGATTCTTCCTTCCACCTGCTTCTCCTGACTATCCTCTTGATGTGCTTTTAGAACTCGGAGGCTCGCTAGCTCCACTTCTATAGGCAATAGTGCCTCTTGCCCGTAAACCAAGTGAAAAGGTGTATACTCCAAGGATGTTTTAAAGGATGTTCTGTAGGCCCAAAGTGCTGCATCTAGGTGTTTGTCCCATGCCTTAGGATGTAAATGCACTTGCTTAGTGATGATTTTACATATAAGACCATTTACCTTTTCCACAAGACCATTGCACTGAGGGTAGTATGGTGTAGAGTGCCTGCGCTTGATTTTTAACTTGCTCATCAATTGCCCGACTAAATCAGTTCGAAATCCCGGTCCCCTATCCGAGATAATCTCCAAAGGTGTGCCAAAACGGCAACAAAGGCATTCAAAAATGAAATCACTCATGTCCTTGGCTGTGATGCGCTTTGTGGGACGAGCTTCTGCCCATCTGGTCATGTACTCCATCCCCATAATGATGTATTCCTTCCCTGATTGAGTGCAAGGTAGTGGCCCTATTGCATCTATCCCCCATTTTTCAAATGGCCCATAGGTTTTGATTGGATGCTGATTTTCATGGGTAAGACGCCTTGGTCTAGCTTTTTGGCAAACCTCACATGTGCGGCACCAATGTTGTACATCTCGATGGAGGGTTGGCCACGTGAACCCTGCTTGTAAAATCTTTCTGCTAGTAATCTCTTGTGCAAAGTGGCCACCACACACACCTTCATGACAACTAAACAAAATATCCTTTATCTCTTGGGATGCAGGAACTCTCCTTAAGACAGCATCTTTCCCTCTACAATACAAGTCCTCATTCACTAAGCTATAGCTGGTAGCCTTTTTTGCCAACCACCTACGTTCACTTTTACTCATACCAGAGGGTGCTTCACAATGCTCAAGAAAGTAAAGTAAATCATGCAGCTCCTCCTTTCCCTGGTATAAAGGACTTTTCACAAGGATAGCACCTACTATGAGAGTTTGTAGTTCTTCACCTGCTAAGGCATCTGCTTCTCGATTTTGATCTCTAGGTACAAAGTGCACTCGAACTTCTTTAAAACCCTTCAACAAGGCCTTTGCTTCCCTCATCTTAACAGACAATTTGTCATTTTTACAGGCCCATACACCAACCATTTGCTTAACAATCAACATGGAGTCACCAAAAACATTTAACTTTGTGATGCCCTGAGAAAGACAACATTGCAACCCTAAAACAAGGGCATGGTACTCTGCCTCATTGTTAGAATGAACCTCTTTTAGATGAAACCCTTTTGCAAAGATCTTCTCCTTCTCTGGACCTAATATTACTATGCCTGCTGATGCCTTGTCTTTGGTCCTCTTGTAAGCCCCATCAAAATACAGACTGTGTGCTCCCAGTAGAACTTCAGGCTTCGGGATAGGCGGTACCTTACTAGGTGCCTCTTTCTTGGCCTTCTCATAACACCTTTGTGTGAGGACATCTGCCAAACAAGCACGGGTGGAATCCTCTACTTGTAGTGTGTAGTCAAACTCTTGAAGCTGCACCACCCACTTTGCTATTCTTTGAGACAGTTCCATGTGTTGTAGGGCAT
Source organism: Adiantum capillus-veneris (assembly GCF_014529385.1). Lineage (NCBI taxonomy): Eukaryota > Viridiplantae > Streptophyta > Polypodiopsida > Polypodiales > Pteridaceae > Adiantum > Adiantum capillus-veneris. The sequence continues at coordinate 45,900,629 of NC_140948.1, read as the reverse complement.
ATGGAAAAACCTCCTCAGTTGTGATCACCACAAATTGTCTCGGAAGTAAGTAAGCCCGAAACTTCTCCACTGCAAACTTAAGAGCTAGCACCAATTGCTCAGTTGCGCTGAAACCCTTTTCAATAGCTGTCATCACTCTACTAGAGAAGTAGACTGGTCTCATGAGAGATGTCTTTGGGTCTTTTTGCATCAAGACAGCTCCTAGAGATTCTGGACCTACACTAGGATTTACATAGAATAATTCACCCCATGAGGGTTGTAGGATGATAGGCAATGAGCTCAAAATGGTTTTAACTTCTTGAAAGCACCTTTCACCCTCCTCACTCCATGTCAATGTAGTGTGTTTAGTGAGCTGTTGCAAAGGATAGATTGCCTGAGAAAGGAGATGTATGAATCGTCCCATGTAGCGAACCTTTTGAATGAAGGAGACTAGTTGCTTCACGTTTGAAGGAGTAGGTAAAGCTAACAATGTCTTTACCTTTTCAGGGTCAGCCTCAATACCATCTTGAGACACAACATGGCCTAGTAGAGTGACCTTGCTCTCACCTATGTGGCACTTTTCTTTATTCAATTGCCCACCCAATTGGGCCAGACGGGTGAAACCTTCATCAACCTTGGATTGATGTACTTCCCTAGAGCTGTAAATGCAAAAATCATCAATGAAGACTCGTATGGACTTACCAAAGTAAGGTTGAAACACCAAGTTCATAAACCTTTGGAAAGTAGATGGGGCATTAGTTAAACCAAAAGGCATAACTCTATAAGAAAAACACCCCCAAGGTGTTATGAAGGTAGTCTTTCTTTGGTCTTCATCTGCAATTCTGATTTGGAAGTAGCCTGAGTGCCCATCACACACTATGTACCTTTCATGACCAGCCACTTCATTTAGTATTTCATCTTGAAAAGGCAAAGGAAAATGGTCCCTTTTTGTGGCTGCATTTAGAGGCTTGTAATCCACACATACCCTCCACTTCCCATTTTTCTTTGGTGCTACCACAACTGGAGACACCCACTCAGAATCTTCCACTGGGTAGATAAATCCTGCCTTGAGCAATCTTTTTACTTCTTTTAAGAGTGCATCTTGTTGCACTAGCCCTAATCTCCTTAGCCTTTGCACCACTGGTTTGGCACCTTCCTTTAATTGGATATGGTGTTGGGTTACCGCCACTCCTTTAATGTGCTCGTAATCAGTTATAAAGAGGCCAGAATGCTTCTTTAATACCTGCAAATAGGGTTCTCTCTCTTCTTCTAGTAGGTCCTTAGCTAGCATCTCCTCTAAGCCTGTGGCTTCTTCCTTGTTTAGAGAGTCTTGGCCACCTTCTCCTTCTGGGTTTCGCAGTATTATACCCATGACTTCCAAAGAGCTAGCATCCTCCTCAGATGACTCATCCTCAGATGAAGAGCAACTGCTTGTGCTCCATTCATCCATAGAAGTCTCCATCTCTAGGTCTTGTTGTCTACCCTGCTTCATGTCATACACAATTTTTTGTTGCTTGCCACTTACCTTATGATTTGGTCGCAACTCAAGGGAACCTGTCTCCCAATCTTGCCTAGCTTTCATAGCCATAAGCCAAGGTCTTCCAAGGATTAGCGGATAGCTCTCCCCCTTAGTTAGGATCACATAAGCATCAATTGAGATTGCCACACCAAAAGCTGAAACCTTCACTCCATTAACCTTTCCCACACAAGCCACCCTTACATTATTTGCCATCTTAGCTTGTAAGGAAGTTTTCTCATTTACTTCCAAACCCAACCTGTGCATTAATTTATCTGTCATAACACAAATCTCGGCTCCACCATCTACGTACACATTGGAGACTCGCTGACTCTTAATCTCTGCATCAATGACTGGCACGATATCCTTCATGCCTCTTGCACTAATAGTCCCAACTGACTTTGCCTTAGCCCTCCTTGTGCTGACCATCTTAGACCAGGTTCTACGCATCTTTGGGGAAAGGTGGAGGAGTTGCTGCCATGAAATCTTTGGTCCTTGCTTACTCACATCTGCTACCAGGTCGTAAGGTATGGATCCTACCCCAAGTGGAAAGTCTTCTACTCCTATGTGTCTCCTTGACCTACTCTTCCTTTTCTTGTCTCCTATCACTTGGGAGGAACCCTCATTCCCTTTATCCGGCTCTGAAGCTTCCATTTCATCAGTTCTTTGTCTCCTAACTCTCTTTATTCGCATGGCAACAACTTCCTCCATTTTTTTTTCCCTTTATCCTTACCATTGTCAAGACTTATGACAGAGACAACCCTGTCCTCCCCTCCCAATGGTAGTGGAGGGATCTCTGCTGGTGCTTGTGGTGGTGGAGGAGGGGGTCTCAATATTTGGATTGGTGGAGCCACATGTGCATTTTGTCCATTTAGTGGCCTAGCTCGAGGAGGAGTGACTTGCTGGCGAGGAGGCCGTCTTTGATTACCATTTCCTTGATAGCGTCGTGGATGGGGGCAATAATACATGCCGTGACCTACCTCTCCATAGTTGTAGCAAATGTACTCACGTGCTTGCCTTTGTCCTTCTTGTCTATTTCGTTCATTTCTGGCTAGGGAGCCTTTACACCTTGAACCAGATTGATGGACAGGCTCTCTAGTTGATTGGTGATTTGTTGAAGTAATTCTTGTTGAGAGGACTCTTGGTCTGTTGCTCCTGTCCCTGCTACTACCCTTGCCGTAGGTTGAGCTAGCGGTGGAGGCTCCATTCCCCCTTGTAGTTGAGCTTGGAATTTTAACTTCCTATCCTTCTCCCTTGCATAAGTCATAGCTTTATCAAAGGTATCTGGGAATTTACCTTTTACCTTTTCTCGAAGGATGGGGTAAAGCCCTGCCAGGAAACAGTCCTTCTTTAGGCATTCTGGCGCCCTTTCTCCTTCACCTAGTGATGCACACCATTTCTCCCACAGGTTGGAAAACTTTCCTTCATGGCTTCCATAGTCATTGGGTGATGTTTGGCGTAGCTCTAAGAGCTGTCTCCATATCTCCTCTGGAGGCTCATGGCGGCGAAATTCTTCGATGAAGGCCATCTTTAAGGACTCCCAGTCTCTTCTTTCTTCAGGTGCCAAAGTTTGATACCATAATTTTGCACCTTCCCTCAAGACCAAAGGAAAGGCCCTTAACTTAGTAGCTTCCTCATCCCTTCCCGATACCAGAAAGGCCATTTCCAAATTATCCAAAAAGTCTGGAGCAACCTCCCCAGGCTTACCATAAAAATTAGGGAAGGCCATAAGTGAGAGAGTAAACAATTACACAAACAGCTCCAATTTATTTTAAAATAGAGTATGGTAATTACAATTTGGAGCTTTAGCACAACTTAGCTCAAAATAGGATGAAGATCGACACATCAAAGGAATGGTAATAGTCTAGTAAGGGTAGAATGACAGGATGAGGAGAGCGCAAGATTTCCCCAAGTCTCTCGGCTCCAAACAACAGGTCTATTCTTTGCTGATAAAAGATTTTTCTATCAATACAAATATTCACACGGATATGACGCACAAAATGGAAAGGAAACATGCGGGGATCATCATTCTCATTATTGGCATCCATACTTACATACAAGAGCCTAGCTTAGTTGCACCACCTTGGGACCAATGAGCCTGATCAGCCACAGAAGGTCAGCACCTCGGATCACTTCGACTCTTCCTGATGCATCTGTGAAGACATAAGGCGTGATGGCAACACTTTGTACAATGCTGAGCCTTTTAGCAAGCAACAATTGGATGTTATTACCATAATCAGCATGACGAATGAAAGTGACACCATTAATGTGCAACACATCATCAACTAAGATAGTTTCCTTAGATTGAGATAACTTCTTGAAAATTAGCAGCAAAGGTAGGGCAGGGAGGCTTTTCACCCGGTCTCCAAAGCACTTTGGACAATATCCAAAGTGATCTTCACGCGGACAGGAGGTTGGCTTGGGATTGGTGGTGTCTGGATTCACAAAGTGCACTGGGAGCACTCGCAGACGGGCGGCAATCTTGTAGGCAAGCCTTCGCCTCTTTGCTTCAGGAGGAGTTAGGGGTGAGAGTCGTGGTTGCAAGTTGGAGGTCGAAGTTGGTTGCTCACTAGCCTTTTTCTTGCCTGTAGTGGTCATGTAATCCCTTATTAATGAGATTAAGCCAAATGTTACCTTACGCTTGAGCACGCGCTGCGGCCTTGGGCCACTTAGGTGTAGAGGTGATCTTCCTCCTCTTAGTCGGCTCCTCAGGAAAGAGAGGTCTGGTGATGCTTTCTCTTCCCTTAATGTGTGTCACAGTACCTTCGTGTATGTTGATGTAGAATATTTCAAGCTCGTGTGCGTTGGAGGTTTCTGGAGCACTCATAGGTTGAGAGGAGAGGTATATCAAGCTCTTCTTCTCACTCTCCTTCGTTGGCGACGATCACGAACAAGGCATGTAGAAGAACTTACTTCTTGAATTTCAATGACACTGCAACCTGGTAACAAGACCTCGATGAAAGCTTTTAAGGCCTCTAAAGCCTCCTCCTCTTCTGTTCTCCAATTTGCAAACTCCTCATGCCATTCGTCCATGTTGTAGATTGCACATCTTCATTGCTTGTGGACTGAAGGTCTGTGTAGCCCTCCTCACTGGGGGCACCAAAATGATGGCGAGAAAAAGAGCAGTGCAATCGGGTGGCCTCTGTACTCGTGCACACTCCACAAACCACGCCTCATGCAAACAAGCAAAGAACAAAACAAAGGGGGCACCACCCTAAATTAAGAGGTTTAGGGACCTCACACATAGTGCACATAGGCAAGTGAGACTTCTGGCATTATGATGGCATCAAAACACATAGAAACGAATCTTAGGGACCTTATGTAGCATATATATACACAAGACATCAGCTTAACAATACAACGGCATCTGATCATACATAACAAGGATATAGAGAAGCAAGCCAAGGATGGCATAATCCCTTGTCAAAAACAATCAACCCAGCAAGTAGGTATGATCCTACTAGCAACACATCAATACCTCAAAGAATGATGGCGAGGATGGTGGCCATGGAGCATGAGAGAAGACTCCTTATTTAGGGTTTAGGGCTAGTAATGTAGCATACTAGAGGGAGAGAGAGAAAGGGAGAGAGAGTAGAGCTCCATCCATAGCTCCTCGTTGTGAGCAATGTCGTCATAGCTTCATTGCTTGGTGAAGGGGGTGAAGTCTTGGTTTTGAGTGAGAGAAGGCCTCCTTATATAGGTTTCTGAGAGGGTTTAGGATTAGGGATAAACATGCTTAAATCCGCTGATTGGGGTTACTTTTTGCTTAGGGTGGTCAAGAGATTGAGGTCACCTGATATGTCACCATCAAGATATTCTCTAGAGTGATGTGAGAGGGGAGGGTAAATGCTGATTTTTCTGATTGTGACACATGGGGATAAGGCCTTGACCAGCATTTAAGAGCAGGTAGGTGGCTGTTGAAACTGGAGGTTCTCCTGAATATCAAATTCTCAAAAAATCCTCAACCATGGCTTCTTTTGACATGTGTTCTTTGAAAAAATCAGCATGTCTCTTTTCAACTCAAAAGTCTTTATCCCTGTTGACTCACCTTTACCATAAGATTTTCCCTTTTTCTCCTCCTGTAACTACATTGTTGATGCCCAATCACTGCTTCTAGTAACAGTGAACTGTTACCTACCAAATACTTATGGTGCAGTAAAAAATATTTACCATGGGTAAGAAAAGTTACTGTAGGTAAAAAGTGATTTGTATTTACCATGTAGGTGAAAAATATTTACTGTAGGTAAAAAATATTTACTGTCGGTAAAAAAAAGTGAAAACGGAGTATGTTGTGCTGTGAGTCCACACGAACATCCTCGTGTAAATTTCACTAGAAATTCACACCTAGAATGGGCTATTCTGTAAGATATAGGTTGTAGGCATGCATAAGAGCTCGTTCCCATGTATCTTCTGTCCATGGCACTTTTTACTCTTTGGTGCTTGTGAAGTAGATTTTCTTCTCTTTCGAGATCCCTTGGACTAGAGTATCCTCATCTCCCCAACAACTGACTGTGCCTTTATTGCATCTTCAGAAGGGGTCCTAAAAACCATGCATCAAGATCCAAGTGCAACTTGTACAAATGAATCTTGATTAGGGACATTCCACCAATGAAGAAGCTCCTTCCAAGTGATTTGTTGACCAATTTGCAACTAATTGGCTCCATCATCACTTGTGTTGTCTTCACTCCTTCCTCCATAGCTTGAGTCCAAGAGCTTCCTTATTTTAAAATGTAAAGAATCTACATAACATCAATGCATATCTAGTAATAATAGAAAGGGGTTGAATGAGAACTTATGAATTACAATAAGATTAAGCATGATTTGAGAGGTGATTAGAAGAGGAATTTGTGATGGTTTTATGAGCTTGAGAGAGAGGAGGAAGGAGGGGAGGGTGAGGAGACTAATGGCTAATTTTTAGAGAAGGACTCAATGTGGAAAAGGAAGAGTGTGTTTGTAAAGGAAGGGTGTGTTTGTAAAGGACTCAATGTGGAAAAGGAAGGGTGTGTTTGTAAAGGTAGAGGGGGTGGTCTCCACCACATTTGAAAAAATTGGCGTCCACCATTTTTGCCATATTTCCTAGACCATAGCTGCAAAAATTATTTAAAAAATATGGTCAGAATCTCCAACTCATAAGCTACAACTTTGATGAAGACAACTTTTCTTGGATCGGAGTGGGAGTATTATTTAAAAATCCAGCAAAATCATGTGTCTGTTTCCTTCCTTCACCAAGTCTTCCACCTGGGTCCCATCTATTTGAATCATCATATGGCTCCAAAGCCATGATGATATGAACCCCTCATGACCCTTGTATCATGGGTGCATGGCTCCACAAACACATCATATCTTTTCTTTTCACATTTACATATTTTCCCTTCCCTTTACCACTAGGTTCTACCTTTCACCTCCTGTGAACTAGTCAAGGAAAAATTCCCATCAAGTCATTTTTTGAATTTTTCCAAGAGGTTGTTCTCACTATTTCTTTTATTATAAACCTCTAGAAGCAGGGAAAACCAACAAAATATAGTAAACAAAAAATTTGTGATAGGCTCGGATCAATGTGTAACCATCCCAGATCTATGCATCTCTTTCAACACAACAATACTCAAGTGACCAAATCTCTCGTGCCATAATTGAGTTGTATTTACCATAAGTGTCAAAAGCCCATAAAGATTGTTACGCCTCACTCCCTTTCCCACATTATTGCCTTTAGAATCCAATATTTCTACTCCAATTTGCTTGAAATGATCTTCAAAACCACGATTAGTGATTGTAGTGATTGAGAGCAGATTCTTCTTGATTTGTGGCATGTACTGTTAACACATGAAAGAGTTTCTTAGTTTCACATGTGGCTGCTAAAAAGAAATTATTCTAGACCCTTCTAATAAACATTTTACATTATTCCCAATTGCACTGATGAGTTCCTATAGAGGCTTCCAAGAACTATACCAATCTTTCTTACTACTCACATGTTGCAATGTTCCACTATTTAGAATCCAAGAACCATATATGGCATCACATATTTCAAGCTTTATCTCAATATTGTTGGTGGATTCTCTTTCCTTCCAAGAAGCTTTCATGGTACCGTTCTTGTCATCCGCTTTCCTTTTTCAAGAGTGTTTAACAACATGGAATTTCTAGTCACAATAAAACCAACTACCTATAGATTTCTTCTTCCTGGGATTTGTCTTAGAACCATCTTAGAGTCATTTGGCATGGTCCCCCTTGCCTTTTGTGTTGGCCGTGAAAGCAACATCACCCCGGCCATCCCTAGTTTTGAGTCGTAGTTTCTCTTCAAGCAACATTACACTCAATTTTTCAAATGTAAGAGGGTTTGGATGAACCTAAGTGTTGAGTGTCATAAAAGGACCATCATATTTGGCTGGAAGTATGTGAATGCAATGCCAAGCTATTTTTTTTGGATAAATACTAACATTAACTAATTGATCTTGGAGATCCTTCATTAAAGGCCTCCAACTATAAAGTAGAGAGATTAAGGAGGATAAATTAGGCTTGCATTTATGATGATAGGGGTAGAATCATGTGCAGCCACACTAAACAAAAATGTGAGACTCAATGCAAAAAGAAAATGGGCACAAAATGGATTGATTATTGAGCTAGCAAATCAAGTACATAGTAAGCCATTAAATAGCCTTCTAGATGGAGCTTGGATGACTTCATTGGTGATAGAATGAGTGGAGATCAGCCCAAATCTCTTATTGTTCATTCATGCCTCTCCATGGGTATATGTGTGGATATGTGTATCATGTGTCATCAATGCAAGCATCAACTCAAAGTAGTAGGAAAGTCTAGTAGACAAATACAACGAGTCTAGACAAGTAAGATAAGAGGAGAGCTCAATGGTGTGGGCATACACACAAAATTTAACAATCCTCTCCTTTTTGTGTATGAGCACATCAAAGGTCAAAATCCTTCTAGCGGGGTCTTAATCTCCCATCTAGATAGGTATATAAATGAATGCCTCCCCTAGAGTGGTGATAGAAGGTTGTAGGCCAAAAATCTCTCCCCTTGAGAATGTAGGAAACAAGGGTGTAGGGCATAAATTCCTCCTTTAGAGAGTAGTAAGCAACTAGGGTGTAGGACAAAAAAAAGTGAGTGTTTCAGAGTACATATACAAAGCATACTACTCCACTGTCTTCATCATTTGATTCTTCAGTTTTGTTGATTTGGCCTTTATCTTTGTTTTAATCTTTGTGTAAACACCAATTAGACCCATGGTTATTTTTACCACACTATGCACATAAGTAATATTGTAACATTTGTCAGATGTGTGGTTGGCGTGGTTGTTGTGCTTGCATCTATTCTTTGTGGGTTCCTTGATGATGTAGCTCCTTGTCAGGCCTAAGGTAGGATGGGCCAAGGCCAAACAAGGGTCAACTCCGGATACACATGCGGTACACGGGCTATATGTAGCTAAGATCCATAGGGCCATGGGCCTATATATAGGTAGGTTGGGTGGTTATGAGCATGTATATCTTCCCTATGGCCTTTCACTGGTATCAAAGCCAGGGGGGAGAGCTATGGAGAAAGGGGGCCTTGCGTAGCTGGTGCATCTCTCTCTCTCTCTCTCTCTCTCTCTCTCTCTCTCTCAATGTTCCATGGAGATGGGTCGTGGGCAAGGTCCCTTGGAGGGAGGCACAATGGAGGAGAAGGCATGGCCACAAGAAATGAATCCTGTAAACAGGAGGTCGTGGAGAAGTCCAGCGGGAATGACCACTTGTAGCGGGGAAGACAGGAAGGTCGACCTACATCGTAGCGAAAGAGGGTAGGCTGGATGGGATCGCCCTGGGCCAAAGGAGGAGAGTTCGTCCTAGGTCTGCGCTATACGAGAGCAAGCTCTCTCTCTCTCTCCCTCTCTCGCCAAATTTCTCTGCGCGCAGGCGACCGAGTCTGCCATCGCCAGCACATGTTAAAATTTTATTTATTTTTTTTATCACAAACTTTGCATAATGTGGAGACCTAAGGGTGCCATAGGCCACCCTAGGAGTTGTTTCCCATAGGCAGCAGTGAATACTTCCTAGCATGCATCACCAACTCAAGGCATGCATATGATTTACGATTCTTTTCGGGCACTATATGCAAGGCATGTATAACTACATTGCATGCAAGGTGTACATGGCTGTAAAGCACATGCAAACAGCATTGGCAAGATAATTTCATTTGCATACACTTGATGGTATTCCATTCACGGTTGAGATCTGGTACGTATGTTGTGGTCAAGGGAACACAACATCCATAAAGGAGAATCGAGCCTGGCCATTGGCAAACTGCATTCGTCTCCAACATTGATATGGATGATCGGCACATGAATCATGACAAGCTTTTATGAGTTGCAAATCATAGTGATCGGGTTGAGCTAGTTGAGCAAGGCGTGAGCTTTAGCGAGGCAAATCAGCACCACTTCCAGCAACAGGTATGGGAGATTTTGACGGCTTGTGTCTTATCAGTTTCATGAGTATGCATGATATTTTTGTTGGCAGGTAAGTCCATAACGGTAGTCCTCAAGCATCAAAAGAAAACAAGGTCAATAGAAAGGTATCCTCAGGTATGGTGTAGCTACGAGCAACCATAGACAATTCACAAGCCATCACGACATATTCATGCCAGCTTTTAAACCACTTTAGTAGGTCGACAAGGTCGCTAGTATGCATATTTATTTAAATATATATATATATTTAGTTTAAGCAAGCTTCGAAACCATGACTTATGGTGGAGGGGGAGCTTGTTCCCAAGGGATGTTTGTCACGGACAAATGTCAAAGTGTTCAGGCAAGGCCTGTTGCATACACGATGCATGGTACAGGTCAAGGCATGGTAGTTCTTGAGAATCTAATGGAGATCAGCACGGCCTGTTACTACCCGTGATCAAGAAGGCTCAAGGACCTTGACAAGGCCGACAATTACCTCCAATTGGCCAAGGTCCATTCTCTATGAATGCTTGACAAGGTCGACTTTCTTTGCTATGAACTTGTAAATTGGCTACAAATATCTGTTTACTATGAATATCACGACTCCATGCATACTTAGAAGAAGCAAGGCTTCCCTTCCGGCATTTGGCATAGCGGTTTTCACAGTTTGGAATATGCTATTAGCATACAAATTTGGGAAACCTTGCCAAGATGTTTGCAGGTTTTTACATCCCACGTGGGTGTATCTGCTACATATGCTAACTCAATCGAGTAGCACATACGGCTATGAGCCAGATTTTACTGAATTATCAAACAATTAGCCACAAGTGGGCGACAAGGTTAGTAACTTTCAAGTCATGTTTGTTTCATTCATTTTTTACTTTTCACTTTGCAAAAGATCTCTCTGCTTTGCAAAGCAAAGTGCTTGGGCAGACTCCATACGAAGCCGATGTACAAAGCAAAGTGCTTTTCCAGATTTCATGTGAAGCAAGGCTTATCTTATGTGAAAATGTATTATTGATTAACTTTAGATCAATGATAATGACACACATCTTTAGCACTACGTGAATATAAGCTCACAGTTTATGCAACGATGCACTGTGATGTATCCATACCAGTGTAATCATGCCAGGCACGAATCACAATGGCTCACATGGTTGAGACTGTCATTGAAGCGAAGGTCTTATCATTCCATTTTATGATCTGTATGCATGCCATACTAGTACGATGGACGTACAACACCCAACATTGTAAACGCTTCCACTATCACATAGACACTCTGTCAAGGACGAGGTCAGTTATTGATATTTTAAAACATTTTTTCTTTATGTTTATTCACAGGAAAAGTGCCATACGTATGCACCCTATACACTCTGGTACAATCACAATCACATACAAGGTAAGTGGATACCTCTCTCTATGAGGACATAGTACACGTACACTGTTGTACGCTTATAGGATAAGCTATGACACGGACATGGTTTGCACTAGAGTATATGCAAGGGAAATGCAATACATTAGAATAAGGGGTTTCCTTAGACCAACATTCTCTCTCTCTCTCTCTCTCTCTCTCTCTCTCTCTCTCTCTCTCTCTCTCTCTCTCTCTTTCCAATTTCTCTGCGGGAAAGGTGAAACTAGGCATGATTTTATAGAAGTTCTATGTTAATACGGTAACAGGAAGCGCTATGAGCCATCTATTTCCACCTATTTTGGAATGGCTAAGAGCCATCGGTTTTTAATCCATCAATGATTGCTTTCAAGATCGAACAATTATATTCAATTACGTACCCCTCAATTCTAATGGACAAGCAAGAGCCGTGCCATTAGCAAAAAAAATTTGGTGTTATTTTAGCTCTATACACTTTGAGTGTGAAAATCAAGTTTAGTTTTTGAACATCTTAAACTCATCAGGGCTTATCTCTACCAAGGTGTATAGATGAAGCCCACACATCAGATAGCACGGTTGTTCACAAAAACCCATTATGGATTTTTGGGTCCAAAAGAGATCTAGTTGTGAATATGACTCCAACTTCAGTGGATCTTCTATTTTATCTATACCACTAAAAGTGTCTATATGAGACCAGTTTTGGGGTGAGACCCAACTCCTGATTATCAAATCACTTATTAAGTGTGATGGTCAATTCTCAGAATCTCTACACTTGCACTTTCAAGGAAAGAAGTCCATAAGCTGCCAAGGGCTTGTGGATAATTTCAACTCCCAAAGTTGAATCAAGATACTGCTGGCTGCTAGTTGAGCGGTTTCCATACAAAAGTCTAACCAAGGGATTGGCAATGTTGATTTTAACCGAGGGAATTGGATTGCAACGGCAACACCCAAGGTTACATGTGCAATATTACTTGAATTTTACTAATTTTCAAATTAGTGTTCCCAGGCCTTTGCAAGCGGGAAATTTAGGCAGGTGCCTTTGACTACAGGTAACTGAACACTATGTTGAACCTCCAAGTACGCATATGATTTGGTCTCTTTCCATTTTTTCATATGCTTTGCTTGACTTTTTCAAGTTGGATGAATAAACTTCTATGTTCTCATCCATTTTTTCTCTTCAGCGAGCTGACAAGGTCACATAAGAGCTAAGGAATTTGGGCTTTAGTGTCCACAATAAATTTCTGCATTCCGCACTTATAAATCCACTTGTAGGGTTTGATTTGGCACATGTTGTCACATGGGATAAAACATGTTCTAGGAACTCAAGGAGTTTGGTTTAGCCATTGTGGAGCATGGATAATGAGGGTCTCTCTCACACACGTCGCATGTGTTTTACAGTTACCTCCACACCCAAGTACATCTAGTACTTGAAGGATGTTTTTCTTTCAGGCATCCTTACTTGAGACATATTCCACATGTTGAGAATATGAGTTTCTGAGATAGAAATTGGCGCCGCTACTTCAATTATGTGTCGCAGCAATGTCCCTAGGTGCTGGCCAAATTTGTTTCCTAGACCATTTTCAGCACGACGTATCAGGAGCAATGTCAGTGGCCATAAATTGTCAGATACTTAGAATGACTTGTTAAGGTACAAGTGCTGCTAAACAACAAAAGATGGTTGTTTGTACATATATCATGGCTATGAGTTGTTAATGAAAAAGTTTCATTGTTTGTACCTAGAAGTGCCTTATGTTTCACCTTCTATTATGTTTCAAACGGCATTTCAACAAGGCTTGCAAATGATTGCAATAGATAGTATTTAGTTTCTTTTTCGAACTATTTACACTCCCCTTTTCATGTGTGCTAGGAGCATCACATTTGCCATAAGTGTTGGCAAGTATGATCATGGATATGCAGACTCATATCTATTTTTGCTAAATGCATGCACTCTAGGTGTTATGGGCCCTAGTGTCTAGCAAAGGATGATTTGGAGCGGCATGCATTTCATCACATTAGTACTATGAAGCATTTTGCATTCTATGTGCAGTATCTCTATGCGATTATGTTTGGATCTACCAATCACTAATAGAGTTCATGGTTTGGTTTGAGTGCTTGTGGATCTTTCAAGTTAACCACGATGGTTATTCATGACATTGTCATCTTCTTAGCAATGTTTTCCGAAATTGTGATCCCTATTTACCAGTCCTTTGGAAGACTGTCTGTAAACCATGCGGAATCCCACACACTTCACTACTGTCAGTATCCAAGGGGATAGGTAGGTACAACAGTTATGAAACTGTTAGTATCCAAAGGGATAGGAAGATTCCAGTAATTATCCTATTGTCAGTATCCAAGGGGATAGACAAATTCGGCGGATTACGAAGTGTAATCTTGTGTTAAAGGATATGCAAAGTGCATACCTTAGCACCAAGCAATTCAATTAGAAATCATGGTTTGCTCTAGTTGGAGTTTGCTTACTATAAATTCAGGAAAGTTTCTGACTAAGTTTAGTCTCTTCAAGTATCATTCATGTTCTCAACCTTGACCACTGGTTATGGTGAGGTTGTTTAATGATACGAGAAGATATCAAGTCAAGGACTTAAACTTGACTAATGAGTTACGTCAGCAAGTTACTTTCATGGAAAGTGATAGAGGTACTCTTTCAAGTATATCTTAGTTGTGATAACTCGTTTAGCATGCTCATGTGCGTTCTAAATGGAGTCTACACACTATGTTGGATAGGAGCCAGTAACACAAGATGGTTGCAAATGGACAACAATGTGGAAAATCAAGATGTTACGTTTGGTTTCATTGAACCTCCTACTGAACTATGTTTTGATCAAGCAACTAGATGAATCCATGAAGGATGCCACTATGGAAAACATTAGTGTATCACCACTCTTGTTTTTTAGGACAAAAACACTTCTCCAAGGGGCGAGTAATGTCAGGCCTAAGGTAGGACGGGCCAAGGTCAAGGGTCAACTCCGGATACACATGTGGTATAGGGGCTATATGTAGCTAAGAGCTAGAGGGCCAAGGCCCTATATATAGGCAAGTTGGGTGGTTATGAGCATGTCTATCTTCCCTATGTCCTTTAACTCCTCCTCTGGTCCTTGTGCCTCTTATCTTCTTCTCTGTTCTTGGAGCGAGTTGATGACGTCCTTTAGGTTGGGTGCAGGCTCCTTTTCTTTGAGTATAGTGACCACTTGACCATAGTCTGCATCTGGTACGACTTTAAGGAAAATGGCTACTTGGTCTTCATTTTCCACTGGTTACTTTGTGCATGCCAATTGGGTGCAAATGCTCTTCATTCTATTCATAGGAGAAGGGAGGTCCAGGGTGAGACCATAGAGCTACTTTTTGAGAGAAATTTTGGAGTGTTTGGCTATGGATCCAAAGTGTTTTTCTAGTGTGATCCATGCATTATAATAAGTAGTGCACTCATCTAAATAGTGGATGTAATTTTACCCCAATGTTGTGAGAAGAATATCTAATGCTTGCTCATGTCAGGCTATAAATTGTGCTTCGAACTGCCTAGTCTTGATCCTCTCTCCCTCTCCCAATGGCTTGACTATGGACCACAATTACTTCTTCATCAAGTACCCTCCCTTTTTTTTCCATGGTATGGAAACCTTGGCCATAAAAGACAATGAGGCTTTCCTTGCCCGTAGTGCACCCTAAGTGTGTGTAGCAAGAACTTGTAGAAGTGCAAGGGAGTCTCTAGTCCTCATGCGATCTGTGCACCTACTTTCAAGGGATTCTACAAAAGTATTTGTGAAGCCACTCTTCACTTATCGTGAAACACCTCTTTACAAGGGGGTTGATTATTTGAAGTACAAACTCCTTTGAAGAATGTTGAGGATGGGGCCCATGGAGAATTTTATCCTTAGTGTAAAATGCACCCTAACAAGGGGCCTTGAAGATTAAAGGTTGCTAGATCCAAAGAAGCTATCAGAAGGTGCCCTTTGTTAGGTTTTGAGGCTCGCACGTCGTGGAAAGACTTTCTTGAGCGATGTTGGTGTGCAACTAGAGGACAAGAGAAAAGGAGCTGGGTGAATCCCGTGGGAAAGCCTCCTTTGTTGGAGAGGCTCACTTCAAAAAATCAAAAGTGATGTCAGCACGTAAAGATCTCCTATGGACCTACCATATGCCATAGGGTGCGTTTCATAGGTTTGAAATCCACCCAAGGTTCCTAAAAGAGGACAGTGCAAGTTCACCTCGAGATCTCTCACTTCCAACAATAGGTTTGTGCCACCTAACTAGCGCACCAAAGCCTTTTTCTTGTCAAAGTAGATGAGTACTATAGGGTTGAAACTTGCTACAATAGTGATTAGAGAGTTTAATGGCCCAAATATGCTCTGGCTTGGACATAAGTAGGCTCATTTGAAAGCCATGTTCAAGGGATATCAAAAGAACACATAAATTGTAGGAAATTGCTGCTATCGAGGGCTCAAATGTAAGAGTTATGAGTGGCGACCATTTCAAGCAAGGAGGGGACTTGAATGGCCTAGCTTAGGGGTGAATGATGTATTTACACAAGCGTACAATATCCAAACCTAGATTAATGGAGATAGTTCAGTTTCAAGCTCTAATACCACATGTAAAGTAGAGAGATTGAGGATGATAGATTAGGCTTGCATTCATGATGATAGGGAGAGCATCATATGCAACCACACTAAACACATTAGGAGACTCAATGCACAAAGAGAACGGGCACAAAATGGATTGAAAATTGAACTAGCAAAGAAAGTACACAGTGAGTCATTGTGTAGGCTTCTAGAGGGAGCTTTGGATGACATCATGGGTAATGGAATGAGTGCAAATTAACCCAAAACTCTTCTTGGTTGTTCATGCCTCTCCATGGGTGTGTGTATGTGTGTGGGGGTGTGTGTATCATGAATAGTCAATGCAAGCAGCAACTAAAGTAGTAGGCAACTCTAGTAGGTAAATGCAATAAATCTGGAAAAGTGTGAAAATAGGAGAGCTCTATGGTGTGGGCCTAGGCACAAAATCTAACACCACCTTCTCTCCATCGGTAAGTTTCTCAGTAAAAAGTTGAGTTTTTAGATTTTGAGTTCTGGTGTGATTGTGCACCTCATATTTGCGAGCCAACATGCTCCAAGCTTCATGTGCTTTAGTGGTATGCTGAATCAAAGTGAGAACATAATCACTTACACACATGAAAATGGCACACAATGCATCTGCATTCCTTCTCTTACAAGCACATAGAAGAGTAGCATATGGAAGAATTACAAGACTTGGATTTTCCGGATCACTTGTTGCAACAGACTCTGGGTCAACACCATTTTGCCCCAACATTCTATTTAGTAATTCATATGAATCTAGGATTATAGAAATTTTGACTTTCCAATAATTCATACGAATCTAGGATTATAAAAATTTTGAATTTCCACAGTGTAGTTGGTGCCATCAAGCTTGCCTTTTGTGAAGGCTGGTGGACAAATGCATATGGGAGTATAACCGACAACAACATGTGAACATGCCGACATAATAATGGACTGTTTTGCAAGGTAATACAAGTACTTCCTGTACAATCTTGCTAAAATTCCATGCTTGTAGAAGCACTTTGCTACAAAATCTTGACTAGCACTTTTCTATAAATTCATGGAAACATCTTGATGAGCACTATGCTATAGAAGCCGATATTATGACTCAACAATCCAAAGGTAAATAACAAAATCAGAGCTTTGTGGAAGTAGTGTCCTAGTAGGAAAAATAATATTTGGTAACTACTTGGCATCTTTGTCGAAAGGAAAAAGAGTAAAGAACAAGCTCTTTACTTTAGGACTCTGAGTTCTATTCATCGTAATTGTGCTATAATTCTATAAAGTTTTCCCCATATGAGATAAAATAGGCCATGGTAAACACCATCTTATGCTAAAAAAGGGTGTTGTTGGCCACAACTATGCTAACGCCGCAAAGCCTTGTTGAGTCTCCCTAGCTTATCGTAGTCCTCTTATCATCCCACTACCCCCTTGTTTTCCTCAAGATTACATTGTTTTCCAGGTGAAGCAAGATGGAGCGGTAAAACGCCAATGAGAGTCTAGGCTTGTTGGCAACTACCTCTAGCTCGCCTATCCTCCAATGATGGGGTGCAACCACCTCATCCTACCTCCCCACTGCCCCCGGCACGACTCAACTCTTATACTTGCTATGTTTCAAGTGGCTTCAATGATTAATGTGACTTCCTTCCTTACCCAATAACTTATGGCACAAGTGGAATCTCAAGAGTGGAAGCCAAACTTTAAAGTCCAAAGTCCAAACTGAACTCAGATGTTACTTTCATGGAACAAAAAGTAGCCCACTAAAGACCAAGGACTCAAGGGGAGAGAGAGAGAGAGAGAGAGAGAGAGAGAGAGAAGGGTTGCGCAGCTGCGCTTGAATCTATCGTCTACTACCTGCTCCAAGAACACATGCAGAAAACCCAACCGTGTGGGTAGTCTATTTGAAGCTTCCATCGCCATAAAGCTCTGATTCCAATGGAGTCTGATGAAGAGGGAGGTCACAGAGAGAATGTAGAGCGAGGCCACGCAGGCAATGCAGATTCTGTAGCTCACAGCTACACAACCGAAGGGGAGGACGATGGAGCAGAGGAAAAAGAGTGTGGTGCCACATTTCTTGCATTGTTGGGCTACATAATCGGCCCGTTTCAAACTTCTCTAGATACCTCTGCACCCAATTTCCCTGTGAGAAGTTCGCCCCCACCTGATGTGAAGGTCTCTATGAGAAGCTCAGCCATAACCCAACCAGGGAAGAAACAAGGGTCGTTGTTTTCTTTAACCTCGCTCTTCAATGCAAGTGGTACTGGGCGCTTCCATCGACCGGGCTATCTGAAGATGGTAGAGGCTGTGTTGCGGTGTGCCGCAGCGGTTTTCTCCTTGATTGCATTCTGTGTGATGAGCTCGACTCGGGAAATGCGAGTTGCCGCAGGGAGCACCTTTGAGGTGAAGTTCAGTGATTATCAGGCCTACAAGTAAGTAACATCTAAGGGCACCATCATATTTCTTCTGGTTGTTCTTCAGAACTGGTAAACCATAGAGTTTTTGTGCGAGTATGTAAGGCATCATATGAATTTATAAGTTTCGACATGTGTTGGTTAGACATAGCTTGTTGGCTGCCATTTGCCTTGCACGTCGTGTATGCCGCTCACAATAAACTTTTTTCTTGACACTTGGAAAACCTGCACAGTGAAAGTTAAGAGGTAATCTGGACATATTTGAAGATTTCTACACTAAATTTTTCTAAGTTTTGGATGTGTACTTCAAATTTAAAATTCAGAGGTAAATTTCAGAATTTCTAGGTGGGATTACACTAAATATAGGCGCTTTTCGACCACTATGTGATGGTGATGACGGTTTCAAATCTCAACCGATGCGGATTGTATGCCTATGTCCAGCATCATGTGTTCTTGCACACGGAGAAAACTTTTACCTGTGCATGAGCTGTGGTATAAGCAAATTTGTCATGGCAGCATATATGCAACATACATACATATAGCCATAGTAACATGGGACGCCCATCTTTGGGCTTCCCATCCCCATTATCCTCCCGCTCCCCTTGTCTCAAACCCCTCTTGTGGAAACAATGTTCCCCATATCGGCGGTTCGGGATGCATCCCAAATTTGCCACATGGGGGTTGCATGGATGTTACATCATTAGCACAGTAGCAGTTACCGGCCTATCTTGTTCCGTCCGTCAAGTAGTCATTGCACAAACTTTCAAATTGAGGTTATGTTTTTGGGCATAAGATGGTTTAGTCTCTTTCCACTTCATAATGGTATCCTCTCTGTTGCAGCTATTTGGTTGCTCTTAATGTGCTAACATTTGCATATTCAAGTGCCCAAGTGGTCGTAGTTTTGCAATCAAGCAGCAACAGCAGCAGCATCTTTGCGTCTCCTCTACGATCGGGAATCTGTAAATATTTTTGTGATGAGGTGGGTGTGTTTTGTGACAATGATTGGGTGCACATATATGTGGATAAGTACCCACTCAATAATGTTTGATGTTTGAGCTTTTACTCTTCAGATCTTGGCAATCTGTTTGTTCTCCGCAAGTTCTTCAGCGGCAACGGCGTCGGCAATGTCGCATCATGGACTCCGCTACATATGGCCGCCAGCGTGTTCAACATGGAAGCTTTGGATGTTTTGTTCGAAAGCAGATGCTGCAGTGGTGGTCAGTTTTGTCTCATCATTTTCTGTAATTCTATCGTCTCTCTTCTCTGGCTTCTCCTTGCTACGCATAATTGCGTCGGTGTAGGCATAAAGTGAGGCCAATGGGATCTTAACTCAGTGGTTAAGATGGCTATATGGGTTCACAGATATAAGCGTTTGCGCGTTGATTTCAAGGACTTCCCAACAAGAGGAGCCACATATCTCTGTAATACCGAGCCTGAATATGCTTAACTTCAGCATATTGAGAGCAAGCATATGCATGTAAAATAATACAATGCTACTCTTAGCTTTTGATCCAAGGAATTTTGGCTTTTGGAGAGGGTGAGTTTATCATCCGTATCCAGGATGTCCATAGATATGATAAAAGAGATTCATGGGCACCATATTAAAATCTGTACACCCTGGTAATTGTTGAAGACTGGTTGGGTCTTCTTGTGGCAGGATGATATAACATAACATAAACTAGGGCAGAACTTGATTGTATGAGAAAGCCATTAACAAAAAGAGAACATAGTAAATTTTTCCTCAATGGTGTCAAAAGGCAAGGCGTGAATGCCTCGAAATTTTGATTGTACCTCTCTCTCTCTCTCTCACACACACACACACACACACACAAATTAAATTAAATTATGTTGTCATTATGCTAAATTGAAGGGAGAAGAGATCAGGAGGTCATACACACCAACCCATATATACAAGGCAAACACACGTAGTCGAGAGGAAGACTTGGAATATCACCTCATGGACTAGCTGTAGAGCAATGGAGCAATACTCTACTCGAATGCTGCATTCAAATGGTATTAGAAAATCCCCTGTATCTACATGTTATGAGGCAATAAAATGAGCCCTTTTTCTGTACCGAAATGCCCTTGACAGAGGAGGAATTGTGTTTAGAGATCATTTGCACTTCCTATGAAGTGAAAAAGATCTGTTCTTGGCAGTATACTCAACACCTTAGAGTATGATGGATAATGCTTACATTTTCCGTTGAGAGATTTCAATAGCTCACTCTTTATACTTGTGAAGCTACAAGTAATAATCTCTTACATCGTACTTAGAGCATTGCTACCAAATTATATAATCTTGTATGACATTGTAGCTTAAATTCATGCTTCTAGAGAATCTTTTCCCATCTTGGCTTTCTTCCCTTAAGATCCACTTGAGTCCATGCAATAATCACATGGTCATAGTACAATCTCAAAACGTGCACTACATCAAATGTGTTGCCGTTGACGTAGAGTGTACATGCATAAAATCTTTCTCTCATAGACAAAACAATTTTGTTGAGCTTTATTTGATTTCTTGCTCTTGAAAGCCACAATGGTGACCTCTAGGAGTAGTATTGCACCAATGGTCTTATTGGTAGCATCTGTCTTCAACACATATCCACAATACCTAGGACAATAGTATAGCTCCTCGTCCCAACTAAGAGAACATCCTTGAGCTTTGAGTTGGTTCTTCATGCATGTGACAATCTTAGTGTCATACTTGATAAACTTGAAATAATAGCTTGCCATCCCAAGGAAACTCTATAATTCTTCTCATTTTTTGGGTGGCATTTACATAAAAATAGCACCAACCTTGGCTTGATCCATCATCTTGAAACCTTGTTAAAACTTTTATGCCCAAAATAATATTCGAGTCTAGAAACTCACACCTTCTCTCTCTAGCATAGAGTTTTTTGTTCTAGAGGAACTCGAAAACTTTATGAGATGCTCCAAATGTTTTATTGGAAAATCATTGTAATTGAAAATGTTATCACTATGAAAAATTACCAAGGTATGGTTGCAAGACATTGTCCATAAGCATGATGAAAATTTCTAGGACCTTGGTTAGCCCAAATGATACAACCAAGGACTCATAATTTTTGAAGCTTTAATGTCATCTGAAGTACACCACAAGGCACGCATGCCTCACAATTGATTGAAAAACTTGTCTACCCTTGATAGTGGATACCATTCTTGATTGTAGTCACATTTGAACATTGATGGTCTATCTATGCATATATCCATGGAAGCATTATTCTTCTTTAGGATATTCATCTAAATAATATTCCACCTCCTCATCTTCTTTACCACTATGCATGTAAGGAGGCTTACTAAAGGGCTTGCTTCCATGAACAACATTGAGGCAATGCTTCACTGCACGCTCATGGGATGCAACCGACAAGTCCAAAGGAAAGACATCTTGAAAATTGCTAGGACCTTGGTTAGCCCAATTGGTACAACCAAGAACCTATAATATATGAAGCTTTAACATTGTCTTAAGTACACCACATGGCCTGATCCACACTTGATGGTACCTCGAGTGATTGTTACTTAACTATCAACCCAGCTGTGTTATCTTGAATTCCTTAACTATTGTTATTATGCTTGTGTAAACTACAAAGAGTGAGAGTGGGAAGGGAGGTGTGAGAGGGAGGGGGATTGAAGATGTTGAGGAATTGCATAGATTGTTCCTTTTAACTTTAGTAGGACACAAATGAATAAGAAAAAAAGAGACACCATATACATAAAAAGACCTCATCTGCTAGGTTGCGTTAGTCAAATTGCAAATTTAAGTTGTACATGTGAATAGAGAAGGAGGGACAATTCATTCCCCCACAAAAAACACATGCAAAAATTGTGATGTTAGCTATGTTTTCATTAATAAACTAGTCAATTCAGCCACTTATGTGCCCTAAAAACTCATCAGAATAGTTGATCTCCATAACTTAGAAGTTGAACTATATCTGGTGCCCTTGCAATGCATCCATGTTCCATGAATGTCTTGCAATGTGAGCTTTATGAACAAAAATATAAGTATAGCACGTGAGTTCAAAAGAAGGGGTTTTGATTAGGATTTTTTTACTAGAATTAGTAGAATTACATTTCCAAAAGGGGGTTTTTATTGCATTTTGGGAAAAAATCGTACCTCAGAGCATGTACGCATAGCGTTTTTTTTAATACTCTTTGAACACATGTGATAAAGGTGATTTCTTGTAAGTGATACCCTCAAGTGAGCATATGTGATTTTCCTAATTTAAGAGTGGGTTTACTAGCATGGGTTTACTAACACATGTGATGTAGGTGATTTCTTGTAAGTGATCCCCTCAAGTGAACATATGAGATTTTCTAGATTTAATAGTGGGCTTACTAGCATGGGTAGCAAGGAGAGGAAGAGAAAACTATTTACCACATATCTGAACACTTCTATCAAATAAAACTTCGTTCTTCTTCTTCTTCTTCTTCTTCTTCTTCTTCTTCTTCTCTCTCTCTCTCTCTCTCTCTCTCCTGCCTCTCTCCCCCCTTCCCTTCTCTCTAAAATTGGATATGCACTTCACCTTTTGTATATCTTAGCTTCTTGATGGGAAACACATTTATAACTAGTTTATAATTGTTGGGCTATAAAGCAAGTGGACACATTGGTTGGAAAGCTATCTGGTAGGTTGGGTTTGCATCTTGACCACTCAAGCTAGCTTTAATTAATGGTTAATTACATATAAATTTGCAACATTTTCCTTCCTGGAATATTATTTGCAAACTGCACTTTCCAATCGTGCCTTTTTTAATAGCATCTTCAAACAAACATTTTTGTTTGTATGTCTATTTGTAAAAAATGTCATCATTAGTAGAGGAGAAGATGGATATCTTGATATACTATGGGTTTTGTGTTAAATATTATTCTTTACAAGCTTTGTATTGTGAATAATCCAGATTTCAGGTGATTTCAATCATCCCTAATTCTAACATTGGAAAAATATTTTCGTGTAGAATATTAATATCTCCCATTAATGGTGCAAGCACTAAAAGCTTATTAATAATAAAGTGTATCATGCTTAGTTTTATGATTGCTTCCAAACATGCAAACAAAAAAAATTGATGCAGTGTCAATACCTTTAAGAAAGAACTCAAATGCAAAGCTACCACCTCCAAGAGCACAACAATTAATTTCAATTTTGAATTTTTGGTCATCCCTGGTATATATTTAAGCAAAGTTTCCACCAAAAATAGCACAATAGCGTGTTTTAAAATAAAGGAGAGTGTTGATTCCTTGGAATGTTGATTCCTTGAAACTCATGATGAGATTCAAAGTGGAGGTGGTCTTATATATTTATCAATTACAATGTGCGGGTCACATACTAGTATCAATTACAAGCAAAGAGACCTCAAAGGAAAAGGAAACCTTCTACTTTAAATAAAGAATCCTTGTACTTTATACTAAAATCTCTTAAAATCCTATCATCTAGATTCAAGTAAAGTAGATGTAGCTTTCGAGAAAGTCATCGATATGTTGATAGTCACAAACATAAGATACTCTAAATACTGTCTCACAAAAGCTGGTTCTTTGTAGTTCTTGACGTGAACAACTGTGTAAAGATTGACAAACTCAATCTTTCAAGGTAAAGAGGCCACAATAAGGCTATACAAGAAAGAGTCCTACCTACAAAACACAAGACATTACAACAATGGCCCACCAACTAGACTATTTATCAAATGTACTCTCTGGTATAAGTTAGGGTTTCAAAATTGTTCTCTTTAGATATTTAGATTTTTTTCTAAGTGAAGTGCATGGAAGGATCTTGTCCACTCACCCTTTCCCTTGTTTGCTATCCTCTAAATTAGTAGCAGAATGTACTTAGCTTCATGTATTAATTTTCCCTTCATATTTCTAATTTCCCTCATGTTTGAAGACAAAATTGTATTAGTGCATTATGACTTTTCTAGAAAATATGTTTTTAAGACTAGTAACCACATAAAGCTATGCCTAAAAATGCATATTTTAATGTCTAATAGAGGAATAAGTGGTGCACAAAAAACACACCTTGCTTCCACCTAATAGACCATACTTTTAAGTATCCTTTATACCACCAATTGTGCTTACATGCCAGAATAGAGAAAATAAACGCATTCACATCACTAAAGTTCAATAAATAAATATAATTGATAATCTTTCAATAGCATTTCCCTTTTGAAGACAGTAAAAGACATGAACCTAAAAGAGAAAAATAAGAGCTTGAATGCACGCATATTGGTAGCTTTCTACAAAGTGAACCTCAACTTGTAAATTTAGACCTTATACTGCATTTTTAAGAAGTACAATAGCCTTTATATTACTAGTGGTTCACAATTGTGTATCAATCAATTGCTATTTTGGTGGCATTTGAACCACCAAGCACTGACCTTGAAGACTTTCAAGTCTTAAGGGTTGTATCTCTTGCACTTATTTGATAAGAAATTGAGATTGCCTATTTACTATAATGGTACTATGCAAAAAATATTGTTGTCCGCCATGGTTGGTGACTACAACTAATACACAAGTTGCATGTATAAAAGACAAAATGTAAGAAAGAACATGTATTATAGCACAAGCCATAGTAGACTACAAAGAGCCCATTTTTCATAAATTTACAATTTTAGAAAACGTGCACAAAAAGAAAAAATTACTAGCAATGGTGGAAAAGAAGTCTGAAATGAGCCTGAATCAACATTTTTACGACTCCAAGATCAAAGATCTTGCCCAATGGTTATGTTGCATTGTGGAATCTCGCCAAAAATCACCTCAATATGAAAAAATGATCTAGAAGTGTGCGAACAATTTTGCATGAGATGTTGAGTGTACTCTAATACCAATTGTTGGAAATACAACTACAAGAAAGTAGTTGAAGACAAAGAAAATGAAGGAGAAGCACAACACACAATGTAAGAAATATTATTACTAAGTGTGCTAATACAAAGATAAGGTTTGCCCAAGAATGATGGGCATATATACCATCCAAGGGAAAAAATCCTTTGAACGAGTGAAAAATGTGCCCCAATGGTCCTTAGGGTGTTCACACACATAACTACCATAATATGCTAACAATAGGCTTATGTTCAAGCTAGAAGTTCAACTATTTTTATATGTCACTCATGTTGGTATTGGTGAGCATAATGGTCAAAGGGTATTATGTTACTAAGTGGTGGTGGGGTACAAAGTCCAACTCTTATGCACTTGTGTACTGTGAGATGAGATCACTTATTGATGGAAGCTTGAAAAGCTTGTTCAAAGCTTTGATAGCTATGCCTACTTTTAGAAGACCCATCAACACGCTCTCTTGCACAACATTAACTTCCAATGCACGTCTGTATATGCATATATTTGTCTCATCATTGGACATATGCATGATACTCTCTTTTACGTTCTACCGAGTACTCACCTTACACGCAACTCAATCATGTCAATGACTCAGCACTCTCTTTTATGTTCCACCCATGTAATCATGTTTCATGAAACTCAATCATGTGAAAGACAACTTAAAAATCAACAACAAAAACATCAACTACCTTTTCAATCCCAACATGCACAACATTGAAGACCTCATTTCATTAAGTTTAATTTCCCACATCTCTATACCATGGGGAGCCTAACCACTATAGGATCTTGACTACATACACCATCTTTTGACAATAACCCTTCTTTCAAGACAAATCCACTAATGTAGCATACACTACCTTCTCTATATGTACTTTACCATTGCCAAATCCACCCATACATAAAGTACATATATGAACCCTTCTACTGGACTTCAAGCTTGAGGAATCAAGATTGTTTTTTTTGGTTTGGAGCTTGAGCCTTCTGCTCAACCTCAAGTTTGAAGAAGCAAGCCTTTTGAGGCTTGAGCGTGCCTTGGCCCAATTTTTTGTTTGCAGCCCGAGTTATTTTTTTCCTATATGTAGCTTAATCCTTGTGTTGCTTGATGAGCAACTAGCCACTAGAACATCCCTTGGCTATCTACTATCCCACAAGCGCTCCCAAAAGTCTGCCAAGAGCACGTGTATCAAGGGTATTTTTTCCCCACACGTCATCCAAGTATTGAAAGTATAATATAGTCTATCCAATAATCACTTTTCATTTAATTATGCCAATAAAGCAAGAACATTTGGTGTCACAAACACAAGCACATTTGGTACCTTACTTTCTAAGCCGTACACATCACTAGGTTGACTGAACTTTTGAAATCACCTTCCACATAGGATACATCAAATGGTTAGGCTGATTAGGCTTACATGTTGTCATGCATTTTTTGGATGAGCATAAAGTCACTAGGTCATGCCTAAAAGCTTGCCCACTAGCTTCATGTATATATGTGTACATAGCCCTGCAAGTTTTGGAAGTGGCCCTGTAAAAATTCATGTACAAAGGTGTGATTTTGCCAAGCTTGGGTGCTGATGTTTTGGGTTGCCCAAAACATGGTTTTTAATAAGTATTCTTAGTCATTCTCTATAGCTTGTGAATCGGACTTGTACATCATGAGTTATGGGCATCCGAAGTGGGCGATCTCAACTTAGAAGGTGATTGCGGGTGCATACGACAAGGGCAACTGAGACAACTTGAAAATTGGAATTAGAAATGCCGAGGTTTAAGAATTCTAAAATAGAGGAGGACTTGGGCTCCAAGCCATGTGTTACGGTGTGTCATTCGGTGACCAGAGTAGCAAGTTATGCTTGGGGAAAATTGTCCGAGAAGCTCTCATGCTTTAGGGAAAATCTGGAAATTTTTGGGCATGAGGGAGTTGGGAAGCTTGAGAAGGAAGTGCCATGTGGTAGGGAGATTATCCCACATGGGAAGGGAAAAGTGGAAGGTGGGGGGTATATAGCCTAAAGGGGGAGCCCATTATGGGTGTATCACTTGGTGACAGGCTCTCAAGGCTTGCCATGGAGGGGCTCGTGGACTCATGGGGGGAGAGATAATGCATTTTTTTAGTACACACTCAGCTAGACAGGCGCTTGGCTCCACCTTTTGGTCCCCATCCACTTGCCCCCACCCCATTCCTTGGTCAAAGGGTCACCGACACCTCATTTTTTGCCCAAAAAAGGCCTAAAATGAGCCAACTAAAGGATGCCTTGATAGAGAGCCTTGCCGGCTAAGAAGAGAGAGAAAATTCTTGGGGATAAAAGATAAGAAATCCCCCATATTAATAGTTGCAACACCTGCACAACTTCCAGAGAGCTCGTTTTTGAGCAAGAAAGAGTACATCCCCATGTTTGAGTAGCCATAACTATTTCAATTCTCATTTGTTTCTTGCCTATGGATACTCTACGGACATCTCCACGAGACGAGCTTTGTCATGATGTCCTCAATTTTTCCTAATTTTTAGTGTGTTCCATGCTGTATGGGTTTTTCATAAATCTCTACAGGTGGTTATCACTCACAGATGTTTTCGGCCGTACAATAGTTCTTTCTTGCGACGGTGTGACTAGTGCAAGGCTATAGAGGCACTCATTTTCCTTCTTGTTTGCATGCTAACATTTTTTGGTACCCCCACTGAGGACCAAGTGCTCCTATTCTCCAATTGCTGTGAAATATGTCTATTCTACAGGAAGAGGATGTAAAAGGGATGTGGGTCCTTATGGACAACCACCTATGTATGTGCAAATTGTGGACAACACTTGAGGCGGTGTGTAATTGGATTGCAGTCTTTGCAGGGTTGTGAGTTTTTGTGAAGCCAAGCATTGAGGGCCACGTTACCTAGGGATTAGGTACTGGAGCGATCCATCAACAACCATTGAGCTTTCGATGTCACATGTAGGGGTTTTTGTGGCAATCAGACATGACAGACGAGTTTCCACAGTTTCATGGGTTGCCTAATGAGAATGCACGGAATTTCATTGAAAAATTGAAAGTCAACTACTTACTGCAAAATATACTAGACCAAGCTATATTGTTGCGGGCCGGCTACTGCAATACAGTTTACAGGATGAGGTAAAGTTTGTGAAGAGTTGGTGCATGCACAAACTTCAGGGGTGGTTTTGGACTACAATCATGTGAAGCAAGATTTCTTGTCATAATATAGATCCGTTGAAGTACCTAATGAAGTTTGGCATGAAATTTTGGGGTACACTCAAAAGGCTAATCAAAGTGTTGATGATTTTGTCATGCAATTCACCCGTTTATGGGACAAATGGGACCAAGCTTTTGGAAATGAAACTCCTCCATCCATGTTAAAGAAGGACCACTTTGTGGAAAACTTAAAAGAAATTTTGAAGTTCAAAGTGGACCTAAAAAGGCCTGCCACCTTCGAGGAAGCAGTCACTATTGGCAGGGAGAAAGAATGGAAGGCTCAAAGACTCAATGAGTATGGGAAAGCAATCCCTGTGCAAAGTAACGGTGGACAAAAGGAGGAAAATCAGGTAGAGACTGGAGCCCACCAACATGCTCAAAGGGTTGCTAATACTGAATAGTTACAGCAAAATATGCAAGACATGATGACCATGATGTAGGAATTGCGACTCAGTGTTCTTGGAGGTGGAGGTGGTCGTGGTCGTGGTCGAGGTCGTGGTAGAGGAATGGCCTAGGCATGTGAATCTCAGCCTAATGAAAATGTGGGTCGTGGACAAGGTGTCTTTGAGCCGCAAAGGAGGTTCATCCCTACCTGTTATAACTGTGGTGAACTTAGTCATATCAACACTTATTGTTCAAAGCCAACAAGGATGGGAGGTGGTATGTTTCCACTTCCCGAGCAAATTCCTAACAGGGCTAATGATTATGCATTGGATATACTAGCAAATCAAGTTGTTTAATAGCAAATCAAGGTATTTAATAGAAAATCAAGCCTCAATCTCTAGTGGTTATGTGGGTATTGTGTGGGTTGAAAAGAAAGAAGCAGTTATGTTGCCTGCAGGCAAAAGAGAGAGGGAAGTCTATGCCACTCCAAGTCCTAGTAAAAAGAAGGGGAAAGAGAAAGAGGGTGAAGATGCGAAAGCCAAGAATAAGAGAAGACCTTGTAGATGGTTTGGAGTAGCAGATTTACCTTTGGGAGAAGGCCAAACAGCTTAAAGTTTAAAGGAAGACCTGATTGGGAGGAAACTAGATTGTACTTATGGATAGTTGATGAATATGGTGCACAAACTCAAGAGGCATAAATCTCTACACGTGGTTATCACAGGTGTTTTCGGCCATGCAATAGTTCTTCCTTCCGACGGTGTGACTCGTGCAAGGCTATATAGGCACTCATTTTTCTTCTTTTTTGCATTCTAACAACGTTAGCTCAAGAGATGAAGCAGAGATTCACAATAGATGCAAAAAATATTGCATCCAAAAATCCTTCCCTTGTGGGTTTTCTTGTAAGAACTACAAAATCCTCCCCTCAAAACTCACAAAGGGTGACAAAAAAACACAAACCTCCCCTTAAGCACAAAGAGGTGCAGGGACATACACTCCTCTTCTACACACAAAGAGGTTGTTATATAAAACTGCTTTGTTAGTGCTTTTTTTAAAATTTATCAACGTTGTCATAGACAAAGCCCACATGGTTGTCTTTCCACAGCAAGAATAATTTTTCATTTTCCTTTTTCTTTCAAATGTTATGTGTGATTTGTTACATGTGGATGTTTAGCTTTTATCCTAGATTTTTATTTTCACAATTGTGAAAATGGTTCATGTCATAGCAATCCTTTCAAGGGTGATTTGTCAGAAGTAGTGAAAAAGTCAAGAAGGGAGAAGCACATGTTGTAGAATCCCGAACAGAGAAGACAACAAAGGAGCAAGGGTGTTACAACCATGATTACACCATGGACAATGATATAGAATTTTTTTTAGAATGGGTTCTTAGTTGAAAGGGTGGTGGTAATGCGCGTGCTAGTCTCCACCCAACCTTGCTATCTTATAGACTCCCCCTAGCATACACACTGTCCGGCCATGCCGGTGGCCTTGCCCATAGGACCCATGTCCTTACATTACCCCCCTCCCCTTGGAGAATTGTTATCGTCCTTGAAAACGTGTGGAGACATTCTCCCATGTAGAACCTTCTTCAAGTCTATCTAGCCATTTTACCAACACCAGTCGTCTGACATGATGTCTGATGTGAAGCTCATGAGAATCCAAAATCTTTTTGGGCTCATGAGGAATGCTTGGAGGTTTGATAAGGTCAACTAACACACCTGTGTCAATGACATTATCATTTTGTCCTAGCTGTTTCTGTAAACGGCTAACATGAAAAACAAGATGAACTCGTGAGTGCTCTGGGAGAGCTAACTTATAGGCCACTTGACCTATACATTTGAGAATGGTAAACGGTCCACAATAGCGTGGTGAAAGTTTAGCAACTTTTCCCGTCTTCAGACTTTTTGAATGCTCCAGAACTTTGAGGAAAACCTTGTCTCCTTCTTCAAAAGTAGCAAGACATCGATGCTCATCTGCGTACTTCTTATATCGAGCTTGAGCTTGCTTAACATTCTGTCGAGCAACTCGAAGCATGTCAAAATGGTCTTGGAGAAAATCCTTCACTTGTTGTATCTTCTCCTTAGCCATCCCCACCGTAACAGGTGATCTAGGTTGAAATCCATATAAAAGCATAAATTGACTAAACCCTGTAGTCACATGCTTTGAACTATTATAAGCAAATTCCAATATAGGTAAGTAGTTTTCCCAATTGGTCTGCTTCTTGCTAACGTACGCTCGTAGTATATCCTCTAGAACTTGATTAACTCTTTCTGTTTGACCATCCATTTCTGGATGATCAGCCGTACTTAGATTAAGTTTAGTTTCCAACTTTTGGAACACGGCTCTCTAGAAGTGATTATCAAACTTTCGATCTCCGTCATTAATGATACTAGCTGGAAGACTGTAGAGTTTATATATATGCTCTACAAATAGCCGTGCTAATTTCGGTGTCTTAACCATAGTCTTAGTGGGAATGAATCGATCCATCTTTGTGAGACAATCTAAAATTACCCAAATGGCATCATGGCCACGATTTGTAGTAGGTAGTCCTACTACAAAAACCATAGAGATACTCTCCCACTTACCTTGTGGAATCTCTAAAAGATGTAAAAGGCCACCTACCTTGAGGCGCTCTGTCTTATTAACTTGGCACTGTTGGTAGCTTAGTACGTACTCTTGAACATCATGATGTAAGCCCGACCAATAAAATTGGGATCGAACTAAGGCATACGTCTTACGGATACCTGGATGATCAGCACTTAGACTATCGTGACACTCAAATAAGATTTGGCGCCTAGTGTCTGAGTCCTTTGGCACACATACTCTACCTTTTTGGAGTAAGTAGCCATCATCAATGGAAAATTTCTTCCATCGCTTAAGCTCTTCCTGAGTAGGGGTGGAGCTCTGTGTGTTGGAGTTTCTCTCTACACGTACAGAGACATGTTGATCTGGCTGTTCAAAGACATGTGAGTGTGAGGGATCCCTTTTTAAAACTGCATAGCATATGATCAATCTTGTGTACACTTGCCATGTAATGACTCCAAAAATCCACTCTTTAGTTTCGTGAAAGCAAGTGAATTAATCTGAGGCATCGGACTTAGTGCATTTGCTACTACATTATATTGCCCCTTGCGATATCGTAGCTTATAATCATAATCTTGAAGGATTTCTGTTCATGTAGCTTTACAGCCCTTCAAGTCTATTTGAGTAGTAAATCATTTGATACTCTCATGGTCAAAAACTACCTGAAACTCGGCACCATATAAATAGTGTCGCCACTTTCGTAAAGCGTGAATTATGGCATAGAGCTCTCTCTCATAAACAGAATAATTCTGTTGAGCTCTATCTAACTTTTTACTTTCAAAGGCTATAGGTCTTCCCTCCTCGAGAAGTACCGCACCAATGGCTTTATCACTAGCATCAGTCTCTACCACAAACGGCTTAAGTGGGTCAACGATTGCTAGGATGGGAGCAGTATCTATAGCTACCTTGAGCTGTTCGAAACTGCGTTTTTGGGCTTCTTCCCAAGAAAAAGGTCTTACCTTTTGCTTTAAGTTGATCCGTCATAGGAACAACAATTTTGGAATAATCACGGATATACTGTCGATAAAATCCAGCCATGCCTAAAAATATTTGAAGCTCCTCAATCGTGTTGGGATGTGACCATCGAAGAATAGCAGCGACCTTGTCAATGTCCATCTTAATGCCAGAATAAGAGATCACCTGACCGAGGTAATGTATCTTTGTTTTAAAGAAATCACACTTGCTTTGCTTAGCATACAACACGTGAGCTCGCAACTTTTCGAACACTAATAGTAAGTGTTCTATGTGTTCATCTTCAGTCTTACTATAAATGAGAATGTCATCAAGGAAAACCACAACAAATTTTCCAAGATAGGGACGTAAGACACTATCCATGAGTGTCATAAATATAGCTGGAGCATTGGTTAGACCAAAAGGCATAACCGAAAATTCAAAATGCTCGAACTGTGTTCTAAAGGCAGTTTTGGAGATATCTTGTAGTAGGATACACACCTGGTGGTATCCTGAACGAAGATCTATCTTTGTATAGTATCTTGCCCCATGGAGTTGATCAAACAACTCATCCACTCAAGCCAGAGGATACTTGTTTTCAATCCGCAATAATCTACGCACATGCGCATAGTACCATCTTTCTCTTTACTAATAGAAGTGGTGATGCCCAAGGCGAAGTGCTAGGTCTAATGAAACCACGGGCGAGGTAGTCAGCCAACTGACTCTCAACCTCCTTGGCTTCTTTAGCACTCATACGATAAGGTGGTTTACTCACCAGTTTAGTGTCTGGCAAGACATCTATGCCATGCTGCACATCACATTTAGGGGGTAAACCCGGTGGTAAATCACTTGAGAACACATCACTATACTCCGTGAGTAAGTGAGTCAGCTTTTGCCGTGCAAGGAGAAAGTAAACTAGAGTTATGTTGGGATGGAGAATCTTGTAATTCTTGTAATGTTTGTTTTACAACAATTGCACGTTTCTCTATAGAATTAAAATTGAGATCACTTTGCTTGTTAGATTTTTTAACACTTTGTTTATCAGTAGAATTCATTGCACTTTGCATACCATTACTAGAATTCACCGCACTTTGCTCTTGAGAATTCACAAGACTTGGAGACAAGCAGTAACAAAAAAAGACGATCTATTAAATCTGCTTTTTGCAAAATAGAAAGCTCAGCTGTACATATAAGAGGTGCAGATGGTATATTTTTCTCACCAAGCAAAAGCACATGTTTACCATTGGCCATAAAGGATAAGGAGTTGTGTTCATAACTAGTGTGCAATGTGTTTCCTAAACCATGAAGCCACTCCCGTCCTAAAACTACATCAGCACGATCCATGTCCATAACTTGGAAGTCAAGGGTCATCGTATGATCTTGAACAATAAGCTCAACCCCTTGAACTACCATGTCCCATACTTCTCTATCATTCCCAGACATCTGCTCCACCACATACTTGTGAGAGCAGGGAGTCCGTGTAAGCTTCAATTTCTTGACTAGCTTATAGTTGAAGAAGTTATGAGTTGCACCATCATCCACTAATATACGAACACGTTGTCTCCGTTAATAGTGCCATGCATGCAAATCATGGGGGCCAAATGTGAGTTTCCACATTGAAGTAGTCACACAACATTGTGATTTTCTTCCATATGAAGAACCTCTACAACACAATATTTAGGAGATGAATCTAATGTGAGGCATTTCACCGTGTGCATGGCCTTTTTTTGCCTTGCAAAAGAGGACAATATTTCTTGTTATGTTGGTCCGAAAGACATCTAAAACAAAAATTGTGTTTCTTTGCACGCTCAAAATCAGCAGTGATGAGAGACCCACGTGGAGTATCTCGTGATTGCTTAGGCTTCTTAGCCTCTTGTGGGCGTGGAGAGGTACATTGTCTCTTATTCCTCTTGGAACGTGTGGGAGATCTACCTCGCCGTTGGCTCTTAGCCACATTGCTCTTAGCAAAAGTATTCTTAGAGTAGGGAACATTTCCTTTCCTCTCTTGGTCATCATCATATCTTTGTGCATGACTGATGGCTTCTTCCAAAGTTTTGGATGTTGGGTCTTGACACGAAGACGATAGTCTTTGTCAAGACCCCTATTAAAACCCCGTATCTTTTGGAATTCATCTAGACCTTTTAGTTTTAATATGATTTCCCGATACTTTGAAAGGTACTGCGTGAGAGAGAGGCTAGACATGCGGCATGCATCCCATGCTAACCAATTCTTATCTTCTTCATTGGAATCCAAAAACTCTTTGGAGAAAGAAGCTTGAAACGCAGCCCAAGACAAAGGACGAGCATCTATTGGAAATGTCATCCACCACTTATAGGACTTGCCTTTAAGAGATACACTTGTTTCCACAGTCGTCTTTATATCCGGGGTGTGTCTCAATCTATGAATATCATTCCATTTGTGTAAAATGTATTGACTACATCCTTGTTGCTCTTCCCCATGAAACTCAGTAATGGTGATATTTTTAAGTAATGCATTGCTACCTTCTGCATCTTCTACAACACTTGTCTCTTGGACTCCTTGAGTCATGCAAGCTTGGTTCCCTTGAACCGTGCCACTTGTGTCTCCTTGAGTCGTCTGTGAATTCATAAATTTCACAAGTAACTCCGTACGATTCGTAACATTTGAATTAAGTGCAGAGAGGTTGCGTTCAAGTACTCTTTGCCGATTTTTCAAAGTCTTGAAGGAAGCCATATCTACAAGGCCATGACCTCCTAGATCATCTTCATCATGCATATTAGCGTCAACCGCGCCCATGGTGCCCTGATTTTGATCTACATGTTCAAAATCAAACGTGTGTGTAGGTGGGATACCCTCACTGGCCATAGTAAATACACACTAACGCAAAGAGAGAAAAAAAAACGTCAACTTGTACCTTGTGAAATTAAAGTCTTTGTGTTTTGTATGCTCCATGATTTGCATTGCATGCGAACCTCGCCTTGCGGGAATTGGAGCATTTCATATGTCGTTCGTTGTAAGAATACCTTTGTTGATTCTTCAAAAAAACCAATCGTTTTTGTGAAGGCTTTCGTTCACTTTGAAGCTACCTCCTTGAGGAAAAAAGAATTTTTGGAGGAAAACTTGCCTACCTCCAAGAAGTGAAAAGGAAGGGTAAAGCTACTTCCTTGAAGTTTGAAGCTTTCCCTTTCCTTCTAGTTTTCCTTTCACACAAGTAGGATATCTTTCCTCGTTATACACAACAAGGGTCAATAGCTAGATGATAAAGTGTTGGCATCTTACTCTCATGGGGTCGGTTCAACCCTCCTTCATGCAAGGGTTAAGCGGGCCTTCCTATGCGCGCATCCAACGAAAGCCTTCGGAGCCTCGGTGTCATCGGGTTGTCGATCAAGTTTGTGTCATGCGTTGTGGAGGGCGTAGATGGGGCGGCTGCGGTCGACTGTCGCTGTCTATCCACGCGCGTGCATAGAAAATTGTGCTTGTCTCCTTTTTGCTACACAGTAGAGGCATCGCTGTCTGTGGAATGTGGGAGAGAAGCAGCGCGTCGCATGCACATGCAATCCCCTTTTCGACTCTTCCCAAAAATAGCTCGAATACCAGTGAAAGGGCGGTGGTAATGTGTGTGCTAGTCTCCACCCAACCATGCTATCTTATAGCCTCGCCCTAGCGTACGCACTATCCGGCCGTGCCGGTGGCCTTGCCCATAGGACCCATGTCCTTACATTAGTCGCTTACTTTGGAGTCATATCTTGATACTTTTTTTATCTTGGTCTACCATGGTGCCCTGGTTTAAGGAGATGTGTCTTGTAGTTTTCATGACTTTATCGTATGTGTGGCTTAAATAGTTTAGCAACAC
The DNA here is from genome assembly GCF_014529385.1 of Adiantum capillus-veneris. Taxonomy (NCBI): domain Eukaryota; kingdom Viridiplantae; phylum Streptophyta; class Polypodiopsida; order Polypodiales; family Pteridaceae; genus Adiantum; species Adiantum capillus-veneris. Next base: position 45,864,581 of record NC_140948.1, on the reverse strand, counting down.
AAGCAACCTTTGTGGTCTTGATTGTGCATCTACATTGTCATAATTCAGACACCAAGGGGAGGACTATTGGTGGTATGGGCTTGGTCTTATGACACCTTCTCTGTGAGAACCCTAGCTCGTGTACCTTGTGAGAGTCACCATATATATCACCTCTTACCCAATCATAGACTATGTAATAGAACGTAATGAGATGAGCCATTGTATCCTTAAACCTACGATAGCTGGGCAAAAGGACAAAGGAAAACCCACCCATATGCTGTGTCTCGACCCTTGTAAGCTCAAGGGGTGCACTGTTGAAAACCTCCCTTTATAATGTGCATTCAAAGGATATCTACCCCTTTTTTAACATGTTTGAATGGATAAAATGATCCTTTATTTGGGGATTTTTTTATAAAATGAAATATAAAACTCAAGTTCTAGTAATGTATTTCTTAAATTAGCCTATAATGTTTGTATTAGAAAGCCTCTTCTCTTAAACTCAAATGGTACATTAACATGATTATATAGTGCAACTCTTGAGTTTGTAAGGCATGCCTTTTGTCTACAATGTCATCACCTCTTAGCTACTTAAATACTTAAAAGAGGTTGTGATGAATTACCATTAAAACTAGCTACTAGCAAGAGCAAAAATAATTCTATAACTTCAAGGAGTGCTAGCCAATTGTGTATGTATGTGTGTGTGTGTGTGTGTGTGTGTGTGTGTGTGTGTGTGTGTGTGTGTGTGTGTGTGTGTATATATATATATATATATATATAGAGAGAGAGAGAGAGAGAGAGAGAGAGAGAGAGAGAGAGAGAGAGCAAAGAGAACCATAATTATTTGAAACAAAGTATGATATAAGCTCATATAACATGTGATTTATTGGAAACATTTATCTATGATTCTCTTAGTTCACTTTCTGCCATTTGATTTGATTGTAGAAAGATGAAAGAGAAGTCGTCCTTCAATTCACTTGTGTGATGTTGGGTTGGTTCCTTGATTAGGTGTCCTTGCTCCCTCATCAAAAACTTTTGTGTTCATCTTGTTTTCTTCTTTAGAAGGTGGCCCCCACCAATCATGTGTTTTTGACCCCTCATCAAAAGCTTTGTGTTCCTCTCGATTTCTTCTTTAGAAGGTGGTGAAAACCAATCAGGTGTCCTTGAACCGTTAGTCTTCAGGGCCAAAGTCAAGTGTGGGTACATCATCTGAGGTATACCCATTTGATTTTGTATCAGAGCATGGATTGCTCCAATCAAATGTCGTTTTCTCATTTCCCTTCACCTTACAAACAATATGTACACACTCGTGTTAGAGGTAAGAAACACTTCATCTGGAGATAGATGCAGGCACTACCTTTCACGAGGAGAGAGAGAGAGAGAGAGAGAGAGAGAGAGAGAGAGAGAGAGTAAAAAACTCTATAGATTAGAGATGGAGAAAACAAAACACATAGCTTTGAGAATTGCAAGGGTACTCCGTTGCACATGGGCTTAAACCCTCACATACATCTCCTTTTTGTTGAAAGGCAGTGCCAACAAAGCTAAAATTTTCAAAAGCATTAGAAAAAATATAGCAAGATTTCTTGTAGAAGCTAGCTATGCATATGGCATGCAATAATATATTGTTTATGAGTATAGAGTGCATGTGTGTTGTGTTTTGAGGACAACATCCCCACATCTAAATAAGCACAAAATCTACAATTAGAAAACTCACTATATTTTTATAAAAACTAACTTGATTTTATGACAAATCATGCTCTCCCTCTCTCCCTCTTTCTCTCTCTCTCTCTCTCTCTCTCTTTTTGGGAAATCCTTTGTTCTATATCACATTATTTTACATGTTAACGTCGTGTTTAGGAATTCCATTTTCTCAGGCCTTACACCTTCAACCTATGGATGACTTGGAGCACCCTATTCTTCAGGGCTCGATCTTGCAATGAAACTGGATCCTCCAACATTCGGTCTCTGATGAATGACATAGGCACAGTCTGTTGGAATTAGGGTTGCAAGAAAACATACACATCTTGGAGAAGACGAAGGAATCTCAAGGCACACAATAGATAGTGTATTACTTAGTGTGAAATGGAAAGATAGATAGCCCTAGAGTGATGGGCGTATATACAATGCACAGGGGAAAAAAGCTTCTAAAGAGGGAAGAAATGCCCTTGCGGTTCTAGTGTGTTCACACACATCACTACCACATGTATGTGCTAACAAATCCCTTCTAAGCTGATACTGTGAATGAGAGCTGGCACATGAGTAAAGGGAAGTGCCATGCCTTAAGGACATGATCACTCCACAAAGGGGAGTAAGCCCAAAGATTTGCGGAAAGCTTTGAGATTCTCACAAGAAAATGCCTTTATGAAAATTTCTGCAAGGTTTTCCTATGTTGGCACATAAGCCAAGTTGATCTCTCTTGCTGAGAGCCTCTCCTTGACATAGTGGTAATGCACCTCAATGTGCTTTGTGCAAGCATGAAAAATTGGTTTCCTCGCAACTGCCAATGCGCTTTGACTGTCAGTGTAGATAGTGTTGGTAGTGTCGTGTCCAACACCCAAATCATCCATAAGGCATCTGAGCCATACACACTCAACCATAGCTATGAAGACTATCATGTACTCATCCTCACAACTAGAAGCGGCCACAGTAGGTTTCTTCTTGCTCAACCATGATATACATGAACTGCCAAGCATGAACCAAGAACCACTTGTGGATGTTCGCATGTCAAAACAGCTAGCCAAATCTGAGTCCAAAAAAGCATGTAAGTTTGGCGGCAATGATCCCTCCTTGGGATAAAACAAGCCAAGATGTAAAGTGACACTAAGGTAGCATAAAATCCTCTTGACAGCCTCCCAATGCTTAGACCCTAGGCTATGCATAAATCTGCTGACTTGTGAGACTACAAACTAAATATCCGGCCTCGCGTTGCATACATGAATGAGGCATCCAGTAGTAGTTTGGTAAAGAGTGACATCTGCACGATCACCAACATCATGAAGACTCAATTTCAAACCTGTTTCCATGGGAGTGGCAATAGGTTTGCAATCCTCAAGTCCAAACTTACATAGTAATGTTTCTATGTAACTTTTCTAACACAAGGCAATACCACCATCACACTGCTTAAATTGTATACCCAAGTAATGATGCAACAATCCCAAATATTTCATCTTGAAAGTAGCATTCAAATCAGCCTTAAATTCATCAATATGTCTCTCATTTGGTCCAATGATCAGCAAATCATCTACATAAAGAACCACAATGAGAAGTACATCACCCTTAAATTCATCAATATGTCTCTCATTTGGTCCAATGATCAGCAAATCATCTACATAAAGAACCACAATGAGAAGTACATCACCCTCATGCTTTACATACAATGTGCTTTCTGTTGGACTGTTACGAAAGCCTTGTTTGACCAAATGAGTGTCAGCTTTCTCATACCAAGCATGAGGAGCTTGCTTCAACCCATACAAAGCCTTCTTACATCTGTACACTTTGTCCTCTTGTCCTTTCTTGACAAAACCATGAGGTTGCATCACATAAACTTCCTCAAATATGTCATCATTCAAGAAAGCAGTAATAATGTCTGATTGATGTACATCCCAACCAAAATGAGCTACCAATGCACATAGAAAACACAAAATAGTCATACGACAAGTGGGAGAAAAAGTCTCTTCATAATCTATGCCTTTTTGCTGTGCATAACCCTTTGCAATGCCAAAAAGAATGCGGCAAAGCTTGACTTTTGACCATACATCGTGCCATTTTCGTAAGTGACCTGTTTTTCCTCTTAGCAACACCATTTTGCTGAGGTGTATAAGGCACTGTACATTGGTGTTTTATACCACGACTAACCAGAAACGCATTAAATTCATGAGACATATACTCCCCCCCCCCCTTTATCGGAACGGAGGTTGTCCATAGTATATTTCGATACATTTTCAGCCATAGCCAAAATTGTTTGAAGCGCATAAAAACTTTGGACTTAGCTTTAAGTGGAAATACCCATGCATGCCTGGAGTAATCATCAATCATAGTCACAAAGTAAAGGTAATTGCCCAAGAACAGAGTTTGCATGGATCCACAAACATCACTATGCACAAGCTACAACCTGCATGTGGCCCTAATTGAACCATCCTTGGAAACTTTGAATGTTGTGTCTTACCCAAAATACAGCCTTCACAAACGTGTTTGACAAGTGCTTCAAGAGGCGGCAAAGAAACAACCATATCAAATTTCTGCAAACGCAGCAAACTGCAAAATTCAGATGACCAAAACGTGCATGCCAAAGTTTTACATCTGAAATAGCCTTTGAATCCACAATTGCATTTGCAAACTTTTGCCCACACTTGTCATACAAAGTGAGCTGATACAACCCATGACATAATATGCCAGATGCAACAATTTCATCACCAAAACTCAGATCATGTACTGTACATCTGTCATCCGCAAACTTCACTACAAGTCCAAGTCTAGCAAGTGCAGATACAGACAAGAGATTTTTCTTGATCCCAGGTGCATAAAGTGCATCAACAAGTGTGAAAGAACTACCATTTGCAGGAGTAAGCACAATCCTTCCAACTTCCTAAACCGGATAAGAGGCATTGTGTTGGCACAAGTGACAGAATTCCCATGAGGGACACACTCAAGAGAGGTGAACAATTCACGATGTGAGGTAATGTGCTTTGTAGCACCATTGTCAAAATACCACACATGTGAACTGACATGCATGCATCATGGACAACAGGATTCTAAGTGCACTCTGCACTAAAAGCCCATTCTGCATCAACATCAACATATCACAGTATCCTTTCACAGAAGACTCAACAATGCATGCATTTGTAGTGGAACCAGCATTTGCAATAAAACCACCCTCTTTCTTCTTAGCCTCTTTGGCCTTCAACTTAGGACACTTCTTGAGCGAGTGATCATTAGCTTTACAATTATGGCAACGCATCTTCTTTTTGCCCTTATCACGAGAATTTCCAGATGAATTGCTGCCAGCAAAATCATTCGAAACATAATTTTTGTCACTCACAGCAGAAGCATAAGAAGTGGCTGAATTGTTGTTACCACCCTTTCTTTGAGAAGCAATAAAAACCTCCTCAACTGCACGCTACATAGTCTTGTTTTTTTTAAAAAGTGACTCTTGCAACAACAATGTGCATAAAGCATCAAACTTGACAACTTTAGGATTTCCTTGGGTCATAAGTCTCCAAGTACTAGCAAAAGTCTGGTAAGAATCTGGTAAGGCATCAAGAAAAGTCTGCACAAGGGAGCTATCTAAAATGACTTCACCTACAGAAATAAGTTGCTCATTGGTATCCTTGACACCATCAAGGAAAGTGTCCATATCATCTTCCTCATGCATAATCTTCGATTCCAGCTCTTTACGTAGCAAAGCAATTTTTGCCTCATTGCGGCTTGCATAAAGACCTGCTAGAATATCCCAAGCCTGTTTTGTAGATTTTGTTGAACAAATGTGAGGAGTAATGTGCGCTTCATAGACAACGCAATCAATGCATGAGCCTGCACATCCTTTACATCCCAACGAGCTTGTTCTGTCGTAGGCAAAATAACTCTAATAGGAGCAATTCTTGCGGCAGCAAGACCTGCAACATTGCCTACATCCTCAAAACCAAGACGTACATCAGTGCCCTGCACAATATTTTAGATGCCCTTTGACACAAAAACATGTTGCATCATATAAGCCCACATAGGGTAATTGTCCCCATCCAACCTGTCCTCAACAACAAACATCTTGAACACATCTGTGTTATTGTCAGCCATGGTAAATGCTGCACCTGATGTGAAAACTGCCAAAAAGGAGAAAAAATGAAGCGGGAACAATACGTGCTATATAGCACAAACCCTAGAAGACTGTAAGGCACCTGTTATACAAAAAACAACACTAACAGAAATCTTGCACAAAATGACAAAATTGCCTATGCAGACATGTCTATAGTGAACACAGAGGCCGAAATGACCCCAAATCAGAAATCTGAGCAGACTGAGCTCTACGATTTCTCCCGAAATATTTATCGACCTACGAACGCTTGCCAAACCTCACTAAAATCGAAGAAAGTGAGCAGGCGTGTGCTGGAGCAGCTGGCGACTAAGCCAGAGAGGACGCAACTTGCTCTGATACCAATTGTTGGAATTAGGGTTGCAGAAAAACATACACAGCTTGGAGAAGATGAAGGAAGCTTAAGACACACAATAGAGAGTATATTACTTAGTGTGCAATAGAAAGATAGATAGCCCTAGAGTGATGGGCGTATATACAATGCACAAGGGAAAAAACCTCCTAAAGAGGGAAAAAATGCCCCGGTGGTCCTAGTGTGTTCACACACATCACTACCACATGTATATGGTAACATTGTCTGCTTAAATCCTTTGTTACTATCTGCTCTCTCTCTCTCTGCTCTCTCTCTCTCTCTCTCTCTCTCTCTCACACACACACACACACACACACACACACATACACACACAGTGTGTCGGCATGTGCAGGCCTTGAGTTCAAAGCTCATCATAATCTTTGAGGTCTCTTGAAATTGTTCCTACAGTTAAGTTAGTTGGCCTAGTGGTAAAGCTGTGGTCTTTAAGCGCACCCACTATTTGGGTGTGGGTGAGTGGAAGCAATCCAATAAAACTAGTCAAAGAAAATCTTTGAATGGATTTATATAAAAACAAAAGTTTTATCTTCTTCTTAATCTTGTCTTTCTCAACAACTCTTGAGCCCAAGGCTCGTCTGATAGATCATTGAGGTCTCTTGCGATTGTTTTAGAGGAGATGAATTGTTCCATTCTTCTTCTTACATCTATTTACATCCAACCATGTTTCCACCCTCTCTCTCTCTCTCTAGGTATAGAGTTGGTTAGAATTTTGAGGTCTTCTTCTTCTTCTTCTTCTTCTTCTTCTCTCTCTCAACAGGTTTTGAGTTTGGATAGATCTTTGAGGTCGGTATCGTCAATGAAGCATGCAATTGAGGTTATGCTTGACCTGCCGCTCTTATGTGACACAGGTGCTCTGTGTGTGTGTGTGTGTGTGTGTGTGTGTGTGTGTGTGTGAGAGAGAGAGAGAGAGAGAGAGAGCGAGAGAGAGAGAGAGAGAATCTACGGCAAGAGAGGTCGCTTGGTGGGCGGTCCTGTAATCACCTCTGGGAGTTCTTTGTGAGTCTTTCTCTGGTGTTCTCATTGTCGTCAACTATCTCAGTCCGCCTAAGCCTGAATATGTTAATGTCTTTGTACCCTCGGTCCCTTTGTCCCTCACTAGATTTTGCGTAGACATATTACTTAGTGCTAAGGAGGGTGGGGGGTATGCATGTGCACATGAATGCTTGCTAGTTAGCAACCGATATTTGTGCACTTGAGGTGTTTGCCATAGTTGGCATCTTGGTTGTTGGTTCGAGGTTACGAACTTGTTTGCCTCTCGCTCTACTTGTGTGTGTGTGTGTGTGTGTGTGTGTGTGTGTGTGTGTGTGTGTGTCAATATATAAATGTATAGATACATATCAAGAATACATAGAGATATTTCATTAAAAGGTATTCCTAATGGCTTCAAAAATTTAAAAGGTATTCCTAATTCAAAGATTCCCTCAACAACAGCAAAAACAATTGCACTAGTCTATAGCATGCCATAACGGGCACAATAATGAAGCACATAGATTTGCAACAGTATCGACTGAAAGTGAGAAGGATACAACATTGAGAGAGAGAGAGAGAGAGAGAGAGAGAGAGAGAGAGAGAGAGAGAGGACACTTTAAAGAGAAAAAAACTCTAAAAGGAAAATGAAGGAGAAGAGAAACACAAATGGACCAATGGGAAGTAGACCACCTCTTTATATGGACACAAAAGGTCTTTTGACTTTCCACCTTCTTATGTCTTTCTACTTTCCACCTTCATGTGTCTTTTCATTTCCTAAACTCACCCTTCACTTATGCACTTAAGATGTTTCCAAAGAATTTTTATTTTTTTAGATTGGGGAGACCTAATTAATCAATTAAAATATATAAATATACCGATATTGGATATAACAAATCAATAATAACTCAAACATACATTTAGTTATATATATATATATATAAACACACACACACACACACACACACACACACACTTTATGCACATATATATACATACACATATATATTTAAAACGTGCTTTCAAAATATCTATATATTTATGTATAAAAATATATGCTTTAAATATATTTAGATATTTATATATATGTATATACAAATGTAAAACATATAGATATGATTATTTTATATATTAGTTTTAAATAATAGAACAAAAAAGATCCCACATGAAAATATAAAAAGATGAATCTATTATATTTATTAGTATAATTATATTTGTGTATGTCTGGACTGGAAATTCAAATTTTCCTTCTTTTGACGGCCATATAGTTAATGCTCATTAGTGTTTATTCATGTTAGATAGTCACTCATTGTTTTCTGTGAGATCCTTCCACTCATTTTATTATGTGTTGTCTTTTGAGTATGTTACAAAGTATAGAGTACATTTTTGTTTCTACTTCTCTCTCACGTTTTTTTTTCCCCCTCCCTCCATAGCTAATAGTTATTGCTCATGAGTGCATTAAGCTATGTGATGTGAAGCATAAGTCACTCCTAGTTATAAACAATGAAACATTTTCATTGACTACACATAGCCTTGCGATATGCATAAACAACCATCCGTTAATGTTGTACAGCAGCACTTGTAACCTTAACACGTCCGGCAATTCTTGGCCACTGAAATTTTTCTTGATACCACATGCTCAAAATGGTCTATGAAATGGATTTGACCAGCACCTAGGGAATTTTTCATGACATATGTGTCAGTGTCAGTCCCAGAGACTCATATCCTCCACATGTGGAATATGTCTCAGATAAGGATGTCCATAAGAAGAATGTCTTTCAAGTACGAGATGTACTTGTGTGTGGAGGTAACTTTGTTCATTAACCTTGCTCCACACTGGCTAAACCAAACTCCTGGAGTTCCTAGACCATGTTGTACCCCATGTGACAACGTGTGTCAAAGAAAACCCTACATATAGGTCCATAGTTGCATAATGCAGCAATGTATGTTGGACACTATGGCCCAAAATACTTTGCTACTATATATGACCTTGTCATGTTTCTTGAAGAGCAAAATGGATGAAAACATAGAAGTTTATGCATCCTACTTGAAAAAAAATAAACAAAAACATATTTGAAAAATAAATAAAGCCAAATCAGATGCATACCTAGAGGTTGAGCATAGTGTTCACGTATCGATAGTCAAATGTACCTACCCAAATTTCCCGTCTGCAAAGGCCTAGGAACACTATTTAAAAATTAGTGAAAATCAAGTAGTAGTGCACGAGTAACCTTGGGTGTTGCCTTTGCAATCCAAACCCCTTGGTTAAAATCTACATTGTCAAACACCTTGGTTAGACTTTGGAGAGAAACTGCTCAACCTACCAGTCAATCAACTTTGCTAGTTGAAATTTTCCACTACCCCTTGGCATCTTTTGGACTACTTTTTTGTGAAAGTGCAAATGTTAAGGTTCCAAGAATTGACCATCAACACTTAGTAAGTGATCTAGTAATCACAAGCGGGGTCTTACCCCAAAAGTGTGCTCGTATAGACACTCTTAGTGCTATAGACAAAATAGGAGATCTGCTCAAATTGGAATCGTATTTACAATTGGATTTTTTCTAGAACTGAAATTCCATAATCTTGGGTTTTTGTGAACAGTCATGCTGTCTTAAAATGCTTGCTTCATCTATACACCTTGGTAGAGATAAGCCTTTACGAGTTTAAGACTTTCAAAAACTCAACTTGATCTTCATACTTAAAGTATGGAGTGCTAAAATAACTAAATTTAGTAATGGCAAGACAATTGCTTGTCCATTAGAGTCGATGGGTACTCACCTGGATAGAATTGTTTGATCTTGAAATTAATCACTGATGGATTACAAACAAATGGCTCTTAGACCTTCAAAAACGGATGGCTCTTAGCCCTTCCTTTACCATATTGGTATAGAATGATTTTAGTAAGATTTTGTGTAATATTTCACTTTTTTTTCAGTGAATTAGGGAAGAGAGAGAGAGAGAGAGAGAGAGAGAGAGAGAGAGAAGTTTGGGATGAGGAATATCCCTTATTCTATTGTGTTGTACGCCCCCTGCGTATGTCTATGTGTAGACAATGGTTGTGTCATAGCTTATCCTATAAGCATACAACAATATGCTTGTACAACGCTCTCCTATAGTAGAGAGAAGTGACATAAGTCACACCTTGACCCAACTACCGTGTATGTGGTCATGATTGTACCATGGTAACTTAAGTATGGCACTTTGCCTGTGAATAAACATAAATAAAAAATATATTTAAGACATCAATAACTTACCTCGTCCTTGATAGAGTAGCTAGTGTTATAGCAAAAGCGTAAACAGTAACGAGATGGAATTATGTCTACCTCACTAACATGCCGTGCACGTAGAGAGGTAAACCCTTGGCGACAATGATATCCCCTATAGATTGAGCAAGTGGACATGTATACATCACAATTGGTCGTTGTCATATGTAAATTGTGAGCTCTTATATCCTCACTTTGCCAAATTCCCACAACTGTGTGCCAATGTCGTTGATTCAAAGTCAAGGGCAAGATCTTGGCACGAGTTAAAAGACTTGATTCTCATGAACGTTGTCAAAGCACTTCGCTTTGTACAATAGGAAATCCTCGCCAACTTAAAGGTTAAAATGTAGAGAAATAAGAAAACTTGAAATTGTTTAATATGGTTGCTCTGTTGTGTCCCATTGTCTTTCTCCTAAATCTAGCTCATAGCCGTATCTGTTGTGCAAGAGAGAGAGAGAGAGTTGTCATATGCACCATATATGTCATCTTGGCACATAATGAAATAACCTACAAACACTTGCCAAGTCTCCTCCCCCCCCAACACCCCCCCCCCCCCCCCCCCCCCAAAGTTTGTATGCTCATAGCATATTCCAAAGGTGGGAAGTCTTGTCTTTGCATGATACATCTCAGTAGCCCCACTTTGGATGCTACCATTGCTCATAGCTACAGATACTCTTGCTAACTAACAGATGTCATAGCAAACAAAAGTCGACCTTGTTGAGCATTATCAATCGTGTCAAATTGTTCATCATATCAAAAAGCAAAAAAGTACTTGCAAGGTATGTATCTCGTACTTGCTTTTCTTGATTACTAATGTCCTTGACCATATAGGTTTGTGTTGATCGGCAGAAACTTCGAAAATTTTTGCCTAGGAATCATATCTTAGCAAAAATGCAAATCCAAAACATGAAAATAGTGAAACCCTATTGGCTTCTCAGGCTATAAAAAGTGGTCGACCATGCCGAGCACAAGTTGCCTAGAACTTATGTTAGATATAATAGAAACACACATTGAATGGTCATGCCATGCAGTGGTAAAGGTTCCTCAAATCAATATCCTCATAGCATATTCCAGACTGTGGGTAGGTATTATACCATAAATATGAAAAAGGAAGCCTTTCTTCTGACAGTTCCCTTATAGATAGGCACATGCCATGCATGATGAAAAGTCTCACTGGCCAATTCCTAAGTGTTGTACTAAATATGGGATTTTATATTCAGTTAGTGAGCCTTGCTTAATGATCAAAACATCATCTTGGAGACCAAGTGAATCATGCTCCAACCAAACCATGCAAATGAAAAAAATACGCACACCTTATTGTTGTAAAGATTTGGAGCTTTTGCTTGTTGACAATTGCTTTCAATCACTAAGGTCATTGGAACAGCCCTTGCTGTATGTTCGACTCTTGTAGATGCTGTTTTGTTTAAATCCTTGGATCATTGTGGGACGTTGAGATCGTTCATGAGCAATGCTTAGATTACTCCCTTGTAGTCAATGTGTAATCCCCTTTGGGGGTCTAAAAGAAATCCCCTTGGGTAATCTTCTTGGTGTCAACCTGTGGGATGGGTGTCGAACCTCACTCCTATCTTATTGCAGACATAGCGAGAACCACGAATATAATTGTCAATCCATGGGAAGAAGCTGACTCGACTAGTGCATAGAGGCTACAAGAGGTTGTCAATCTCTTGGAAAACAATAGACAACTCACATCTAACTCAAGCTACACTCAAATGACAAAAATCACCAAAAGCTAGTTGCTAATCGGCAAACAATTCACAACCGTTACATGATCAAATGACATCCAAACATTACCAAACTTCTAGGACATATTTATAAGACCTAAGCACACATGCTTATGGTCTCAAATCTCACTTTAGGTCAAGTACAAAAATCGCGATTATTAACAGCAATGAGTTTTTGACCTAGTCGTTTTCGACCCAGAATGCATCTAAATTCTTAGCAATGATGCCCCAATACCCCGCCTGTACTTATTTTATGATTTTTAAGCTTAAATTCCTACTTATGATGAAATTAGGCCGCGGGTCGGCGATGTCAAAAGCTACGGATTACCATGAAATGCTTACATAAATGTGTAAAGCTCTTACCTACGCGGCTGCAGCGCAACAAATGGCACTGCAATGTGACAACCGAGAAGGGAGTAGGAAGCGCGAGAAGGAGAGAAGTGAGCGTTGTTAGCTCACGTTGTGTTTCTATTATCCAAAACTTTTTAAAATACTTACAAAAATTGGTTTTTATACCTTAGCCAAGGTTTTTGTGATCAAAACTAATAATCTGGGAGCTCTAACTAAAGATAGGTTGATACAATCTGGAAGCTTGTAGCCCCGGCTCATCAATTATATTGTCTATCTATAAAATAGGAGTTACAACATTCCCGATTTATCAATATAGTAGGTGTTTTTACAATAAAAGCTCCAAAAAATGTTATCCAAGTTAGCTTGCTGCTAACATTCCCCCCTCCTCGACTGTGTTGTCCCTTGACACAACTTCATGGGCTGAAGTAGTCTTCCGGCTGACGGCTGGCAAGGTGATCTTTAAGCGCATGTAGTGCTTTCTCATATCTGAATTTTCTTTCTTTGTCAAGAACTTGTAAGAACTTCATGGTGACTCTGTTTTTAAGTTCAATGGCTGAATAGCCAACAAATTTGGATGTAAGGTTACTTATCACTGGCCCAAATATCTTCGTTCGTCGCCAAGTGAGGAAACCTGTATAGAATGCTTCCTCAAACCTCAACATATTGTTAGAGGGTAGAAACATGCATCAGGCGTAGAAGCCATAAAGGACTTCTTTTGAAGGTTGGCCACTTAAGTCATAATAGAGAGCTTTATTGCCTTCGAGAAAAGATATCCATGGTGCTCCAGCTTGCTCAGGCTCATGAAAAGCTTGAACGCAGGTGAGCAGCATTCTGCAAATCTTATACAACATTGCACATGAGAGGTCAGGGAGGCTCTTGAAGAAGGTAATGGTGCCCGTGAGGGTTTTCAACATGTATTCTTCCGTTGTTAGTCCCTACTTTGGAGCTGGTAATCGTGGGTAGTTCAACCATGTAGGCCTCTTCTTTTTTAGTGCTTCGTATGCCTACCATGTCCTTACCCTTGGTACAGGACAGAATGTATGGTCTTTTTGGAGGGCTACAGGTGCTCTTGTGAGCAGAATTAGATATCTCGAATTCTTGTTCAACCAGTACTTTCTCCACCTTGGGTGGATATCCTCTAAGCCTTCTATCTTCATATCTTTGTATAATATTTCCTTAACTGTAATAGCTCCACTTTGATCAATGGGTATGGCAGTGATTGCTGATGCCACTGAGCATTGATTTGGTTGGGAGTGAGTTGAGCTACATTTACTGAGTGGAAAACTCTCAACTCCCAATACATTGTTGCTTTCCATTCAGCATCTGTTTCTTGGACAATCTGCTCTTTTAGTGCATCTTCCTCAGCTTTAGAAAGCTGAACCATGGACACTTGCTTGGGTTCAGTGAGTGGTACTTGAAAGTCCAACTCTCTTGCTAGTCCTTTTGACGGCTGTCTTTCCATCTCAGCAAATGAGACTGAGGGTATGACGACGGTTGGTTGTTTAGAGGAAACTACTTTATCCTAAGTTTTTGGTTGTCCCTCTCTCAACAGCTGATTGACTTTCTTTGATTCTGCTATCTCTTTGAGAAATTGCTCTTCTCTTTGGACCCGCATGAATGCAAGGTCTCGTCGTTGCGATTGTTCCAGCTTTAGCTCTAGCTCAAGGTCCTTGTTTCTCTTTTCTAAAGTCTTGTAGACTTCATTAGTTCCTTTGATTGAGGCGGCAACAGGGTTTTCTCTTATCTGTCTCAAAAATGTTGCTTGATCATTGATCCTTTGCTCGGAGTACTGCAAAGAAGCATTTGCTACATCAAGCTGCACTTGGATTTTTTGTACTAACAGAGTAGTGGTTAGAAGTTCATTGGTTCCTTCTGTTAATTGTTGATCTTTGCTTTTGCAGGCATCGGACAATTTAGTTAGAAGCTCTCGCAACTCTTCCATCTCTTTTTGCTACTTCTCTTTTCCAAGCTGGTGTTGTTCTGCTTCATCTTTCAGCTCTTTGATCTATCTTCTGAGATCTGCAATAAGTTTCATTCGGTCATCCATCTCTCTTTGTAGAGCATCAATGATGAGTTTAAGTTCCTTAGCCTTAGCACTACGGCTAAGTGCTGGTGTTCACATCTTATTTGTCACCAGCTGCATCTGCTTGGCATATTCATTGACTTGCATGATGATCTCGTCATTTGTTCCCAATATTTAGGCTCTACCAGAGGTTTTATAGAGGTTCAGCCATTTTTTCTTGTGGCTCTTTGGGTGGTGCTGTGGTTTTTGCTTGTGGTTGTGGGGGGGATTCTACTTCTCCTCCTTGAGGTGTTGCGCGGTTGCCTCGGTTGCTTCTACTTCTTGAGGCTTCGTAGATGACTCGGTTGATTCTGGTTGGGTGGTTGTAGAAGGTCTAGCTTCAGTTTGTTTAGTTTCTTTTGGTTGTTCACAACTTGCTTTCGCCTATTGCTTTTCTTTTCCCTTTGCATCCTCGCCTTTATTGGGTTGAGCAGTTGGTGAAGGGCTTGGGCTTGGCATTGGATGGTCTTCTTGCTCCATTGTGAGTGAAGTGGGTTTCGAAGACATATCCGCGTGGTCATGATGTGACTCACTTTGTTTAGTAGCCTCTGCTTGTCTTTGTTGCTCGGCCGCTTCTTCCTTTGCTTTCCTTTCAGCTTCTTGAGTTTCCTTCAGCTTCAAGGCTTCTGCTTCCGTATACATGCGCTCAAGAAAATACTTGGGATCCTTAGTTCCTTTCCTTGCAGGGTTCTTGGTTCTCTCTTGGACTCCATCTTTTGGGGTCTTCACGTGCAGCTTGGCGACTCCTTTTATATGTCTGCTTTTCTCTTTCAAATCTCGCCTTCTTTTGTTGAGGTTCCTCTTGGTGTGCTGCTACTACTTTCTTTTTCATTTCTTCAATTCTGGCTTGTCTTTCTTTGTTGTCCAAGCTTTCACTACTATGAGCTTCATGGGAACTTTTGGCAGATCCTTCGTCTGACTTGTACACTCTCTTTGTTGATCGAGTGGTTCTTGGAGAAGGTTGATCAGACACAATCTAGGTGTTCTAATCTGGGGATGGCGGCAAATTGTTAGCCATTCCAATAGCATGATATGCTATTCTTATCAGTACTTCATCAAGAGCGCCCAGATATGTGCTCTTTCCTTCTTTCTTTGTGCCTTTTAGTGTTGTAAGCACATATTTTGCATGATCAATTGTCTGCCTAGTTGTCGACTTCAGTACTTGAGTGAAGGTAGTCGCAATGACATGGTTTGGAGTGGTGTATTGTGGTGGTCTCTTTGATAATAAGTGGAAGTGTTGATGGTATAGGTGATCTAGCTCTTCCACTTGCCTTTGGATGAGATCGGAAAATGTGGAAGCAGCAGTCTCTTTGGTAAAAGTACCTACTATCTTTCTATCTCTGGCCCCCATCGTCATACCTTCAGTCGGTAGCTTTAGTCTCTTGACCATTGTCCCTTTAGTGATTACTACTTCTACCTTTTTTCCTTGTTGATCAGTGATTTGGTTTAGTGATTACTACTTCTACCTTTTGCCCTTGTTGATTAGTGATTTGGGCTGACCCATCCCCTTTGATCATGGACAGTAATGCATATGCCTTCTGGAAATCCATGCCGCATGGTTCCTGGTCGTAGAAGTCTCTTAGGCCTAGACTTTTGTTGGCTTCTTTGGTGTTTGGCTTTGTAGCTACATTATAAATCTCCTTTGGTAGCATTTGCAGCTCTACCTAGTGTCCTTCTTTGCTCTTGAATCTGCTAGTGAAAACAATTGTGTTGTTTTCTTCAAGCTATTCTTTTGACAAGTAAGTTGCCTTGGCCGTCTTCACTGAACTTGGATCTAATTGGTAGGCAGGGTGGAAACTCTTGCAAATTTTCTTTCTGGGACAACCTTTTCATTGCCTTCTCGGCAACTTGCATTGCTCCTGTTAAGTGAATACAGTGTCAAAGTTAGAAATTTCTACGAATGCCGCTCTGAAATGCCCCCAGTCTGAATTGCTAACAAATAATGTCCATTTTTCTTCAAATCAATTTTGGAGCATGCATAGATGCATAAAAACATGTAGAGATCAAAATCATATAGTTCAGGCAAAAATTGTAACAAAGTAAATAATCGTGATTACTTACAGCTGGGGATGTTTTCCAACTTTTTGTATTTCTGAATCATAGGCTTGAAACATATAGCATTTAGGTGCTTTGAGTGAAGTGTGGGCTCATTTGAGTGCACTGGGTGGAAATGGTGCCAGATTTAGGCTTTTAGACTCTAAAACAGTAGATATAAAGAGATTTTGAGTTTTTAAGATCCGAACTTGCTCAAACTTGATTTGTGGGCTTGGGACATCATGTTCTTTGGTCCCATAAGGTCAAAGTTGCAAATTGCATCCATTTTGGCAAAAAAGTAAATAATCGTGAATTATTAACTTTTTCATCAAAATGTACATTTTTTGTTGCAAATTGGTTCTAGGAATGATGTAGAGTTTGTGTGTGAGATATGGGGTGATTTGGATCAAAAAATGTGAGAATTAACTCAAAAATTGGATTGAAAAGATTTTGGTGCGTTTTTTCTACAAATTCAGAGTTTTTCTTGATCATTTTGGCTCATACTTGAAATGTGGCATGTAATAGATGTATACAAGTGATAGGTGAAGTGAGGAGATCAATTCCAAGCCAAACAAGCACAAAAGTAATAACCACGGTTATTTACAATATTTACAACAATCAAATTTGCAAGACTTGACAATTTGATGACCTAAACATATTCAATACATCTAAAACAAGTCCTAAAATGAATTTGGTAAAGTTTGGTCGTGTGGGCATCACTTCGTGTTCTTGTCGACTTTGAAATCATCCATTTTTGTGACTAAATGGCTTGTAGAGTTGGTTAGTCACTTTTGAAGCTATAGACTTGTCCGCTACATCGTCCTAATGCTACCCATCCAGTTTTGGCCCATTTGGAGTCAGTTTGACTTCATATGTCAAATTTGACACTTTGTATCCTTTGAGCTATTTTCTATTGTTCAAGAGCTTACCTTGACTATTTTCATGAAATCATCCAGACCCAGTCTATAAGCTGTCCGTGGAGTCAGAATCCAATTCTGTCATATGGCAAAAACCTAGATTATTTACTTAGGACCCCCCTCGACCCCTCCCAAATGGTCATCTGGTGATATAGAAGTGTTCTATTATATAGGGGCATGCTACAATTCAAGTCTTGTCCAATTTGGTTGAGCTGACAGGCCGCTATGGTCAATTTTGTGTCGTAGGACTTCATGCACAACTGGGTTTCTAGGGTTTTTTCCTAAGCTTAGACTTGCTACCTGTCCATATAGAATTGTTCATTGATAAGATTAGAACTTACCCCTTATGTCTCGTGTGAGACGGCACTGTAAATGGACGACTATGGACCCCGGAAATCGTGCGCGAAGAAGGTCAAGGGCTCTCTCCTCCAAGAGTGACTAGTGAAAATGAGGTGATTTTGGGCTATTTTGGATATCTATACTCGGAGTTCCTAGACTTTTTTTTCCCAAATTCCCCTGTTACTCCTACTAGGCCATGAAATCTATGTTAGACTCAAAAATTTCTTCAATCGGATTCCTGTGCGCTCCTTGCCGCACTGTCAAAGCAAGGGACTTGCCAATACACTGTGTGCGAGCCACAAATGGCTCCAAGCACACAACAAGCCTAAACTAGCAAGCTCAAGAGAGCAAAGGGTGTGTCACTCACCGCTCTACGCTCGCCTTCGTGGTGGATTCCTCGCCGCGATGAAGAAGAAGCTGCAGTCGTGCCGCGCTCAACCGCTTCGTCGTCGTCGTGCCTTCGTAATGCTCGATCGCACACACACTCTCCCTCTCTCTCTCTCTCTCACACACACATACACACACACACACACACACAAGGAGGTGAAGAAGAAGAAGATGGAGATGGAGATAGAGCAAGAGCACTCTTCTATTACACAAATGAGAGAATGAGTAAAAATTAGGTTTATTTGGCTTTTATATGAGCTCACCCCATTCACACTTGGGCGCCCATGCTTAGCCAAATAACCCTAGCATGTTCGTGTTAGAGTGCGCCTCTCATCGGCGATCACTCTTACCCTTTTGCTATTGGTCCGACAAGCCCGGTACCTGACTCTAAATAATACAACGTTTATAGATCATAGGGTGTCTGTGTGCCGTGAGGGTTAACATGCCCCCCTTCCTGATGTAGATTCCGTCCTCGGAAGCTATTGAGTTGAAGCTGGTTCGTCAAGGTGGAAGAGCATTTGAGATGTATGTCCTTAGCCTTCTTCAGTCACTGCAAAATCAAACAACATTGGCACAGTAATTGCATTCTCTTAAAAAGCATATGCAGTTTTAGGTAGACAAATTGATTGGTAAAAGAATTTCAAACAATTTGTTAGCAATGAACATTAAATTGCAATGTAATCAAATGCATAAACAGATGTAAAGGTAAAAAATTAAACAAGTCTGGGGTCGCTAATTTGATGGTCGAAAGGCACTAGAGATCGAATATTAATACCATGGGTAAGCTTCTTAATTATCTGTGGTCAATTAAGTTGTTTAATCGCGAGAGCCAAGTATTCATGTTCGAGGGCTGACTAGAGGCTATATCTAGAAAACCTTGTAGTTAAGCTACCATAAAAGGAATTTCTCATGAAATCATCGCCTGACTGATTACCTTTTCGTTGACCCCCCAAAGTCTTTTCACATTGATTCAATTATGATGTGTGTGCTTATTTTGTATGCCTTGGGTTTTTTGCTTTTCAAGGAAAAGCGCCCACACTGTGAACCTCTAGGGCTCTAGTACCATAGGCGATACATGTGAGTGAAGTACCAATTTAAGCAGGGATTTCTCTTCCAGCTTAAAATTTTACATTGTGGCACTTTGATTTTTTGTTTGTTCATTTTCAGCATTTTAATTTTGTAACTTTGGGGGGTCATATAACATTGTTACCCTCCCCAGGCTCATCTCATTAGTAAACTCCCTTTATAATACTTAAGCTAAAGGTCAATAGGGTTAAGCCCACTAGAAAACCCTAGTACATTTCATACAATGCTGCCTAAATCGGATTAAGAACCTAAGTAACCATTGCTTATTAGGAAGGCATTCCCCATGGTATTAAGAGAAGATTTCTAATACCTAGCTTGGTCAAAGTAGCTTAGTTGGACTGCTTGATTTTTAAACCTAGACAAGTGATTATGACAAAAAATTACATTGAATTAAATGTTTGATACTAAGCCAATGCGCTGAATATTATGCTACCAATCACAATCAAAGCAAACAAACATGGATGCAAAAAGATAAGGGCAATGCTAATGGACATAAAACACCTGTTTGTGTTGATGGTCGCACTTGATTTGAAGTGTGAACGAGAGAAAGGTTCCATGAAGGTCCAAATCCTATCAACAGCAACACGCTCCTGTACACACTAGGAAACAAAAGGAATACCTCCAGGAGGCACATTAGTGGGAAAAGAGAACTTCGCTAATCTCTCAACTCTAAAAGAGAAACACTCCTATCGTACTAATCTTACCTACCCTCCATCACTCAAGTGATGAGGATCAAAGGTGTTTCATGGCATAGGTTTCTGTTTCAGTGTACCGGATGTGACATGTGTAGGTCTGAGTCAATGTTTTGACTTTTAATGTGCATACTCTTTTGCTAATTGCTCTTGGTCTTTATTTTAATTTTTTTGTGAGTATAAAGCTTTATATGTACATTCCCTAAGATCGGAGATTAAGAGGTTAGGGAGAAAGGTTGAGAGGGAAGCAAGTGAATGATGGATGTCCACAAACACTCCCCCCTTCCTTGGGTAGATCATACCGTTTGAAATGAGCTTGTCACCCTTTGAAACCAATTGTTCCAGTTGGTAATAGGTGAGGATTTTTGCCAGTAGTTTTCTATTACCCTAGGCGCCTCGTCGAGTTGCAAGGGTGGTAAGGTACTCTCCTAGGATCGAACTTGAAGTGGTTCATCAGGTGATTCTTGAACACTGGGAGGTGTGGATTCTTTTGTAGCTTCATGGAGGTCCACTACTATAGATGGAGGCTGTGTAGAAGCTTTTACCTCTATGGATGTATTACATGAGGAGCTAGAAGCTTCATGGGACTCCCCCCTTCCTGAGCTAGGTGGAACAAATCGTTCTTTCTTTGGTACCCAAACTAGCTCGGGAGCGGGTGTGTAGCATTCTATGATTTTTTTCTTTCCACGATCATTGCTTCGTTTTGGAGCTACGGGATTGGGCTCACTTGGGTCAGGTGATAGGTAAGAGCACAATCTACGTTTTGGCACCCAGATTTGATCATTTCCTTGATAGTAGCCTTGGGCTTCCAATAGTCGTTTAGGGATCCATCGCAACATTTTCTTACTTTTCTTGGAGCGAGTGGTACGTTTCTTACAAGGCTTTTGTTTTTTAGCACTAGCTGTGGTCACTAAGGAAGCTTTAGGGACCCACTTGTATGTTTTCTTCGTTACATTAGGATGAGTCTTGTTGGAAGCGATATGCATTGCTTGTAGCATATTTAAGGGTACAGGCATTTCATCCCCCTCAGGTGTTACCCAGGTCGTACCCCTATTTCCCCAAGTGTCTATGGTTGCTGCTAGGTGGACCCAATCCACATTGTCCGACTCAGTCATCCCAGGTAGGATATCCATATAAGGAGAATCTTGGCCAATGTCTGTATCCTTCTTACAAGTGTAACAATATTGTAGTGGGGCCGAGTGAACTGTGGTGTCAGAGCGATGATCAATAATGGTTTTACTCCCTAAGGGGTGTACCTTACCAGTCACCAAATCCACTCTAAGGACAGAGTCTTGGAATTGCAAATAGACATGATTTTTAGACCAATCATGAACCATTTGTGCTTCCCTCATGAATGGTCGTCCTAAAATCATTTCATATGACATAAGGTGTTTAGAGAAATCCATTACAATGAACGTATGTCGTACCTTGTGTCCTAGAAATTTGATCTTAAGATCCTTGAGCATCCCCATAGGTTTGGCTATGGTACCATTTGCCATCTTTACCACAATGTTAGTAACACTGAGGCAGGGTTTTCCCATGGATTCCCAACAATCTTTTGTAACGATGCTAACTCCCGCACCATCATCAAGAATTGCCTTTATAGTTAATCCCTTGGTAGTGATGGGTAGGGTCGTATTAGACTCGTCGCCTTCAAAATACTGCCCTAATTCATTAATGGGTACCTCGATCACAGACTCGTGTCCATCTAAGTCAAGTGATTGCACATGATTTTCCTCATCAATCATAATCGAGTCAGGCCTATTTGGTTGCAAAAACTGCGGTAATTCCGTTCGTAGCTCTCCGTTAAGGAATGCTCGAAGTGCAAGGAATAACTCATGATCTCCATACAGCTTTACTATGATCGTGGTTCGGACCTCAGAAGACATGAAGTCCACTAGTTTGGCAACATTCATTGGCGTTTTGCAGGGTGTAGGTCCTGGACTAGGAACTGGTGAGGATGGAATCTCATATTCCTCAATGGGATCGGGTATTCCTTCGCTAAACATCCTTTCCAACAAGAAAGGTGTATGCTCACTTTCTAATGTCCCGTCCTCACTCCCTTCTTGGATGATACTAGATATGGCTAACGGTCTATGGTTCATGTGGGGTGGATGAACTTGCGTGGGAAACACTGTGTCATGAATTTTGACATGCATGGGTTCTGGTTCTAGTTCCCCTTGAGTCTCCTCCACTAAACCTCTTAGATGTTTCACCTGCTCAATCTCGTCTACTGGGTTTGGGTACATCCCAATCTTCTTTCTACGATTCTTCCCTTTTTGCCCCTGCGGTTTATCTTGGGGGTCTTGGATTGGATTTGGAAACACTTGTGGTGTTTTCAGAGGCTCTTTATGGTTTTCTCTTATTCGGTTTTCATTTGGTTCCATGTTACGGTTTTCTTTGTCGGTCTTTCCCTTTGTGGTATTGGTTCTAGTCTCCATTGTCTCGATTGAATCTGAATCATCCTCGAGGTCATTCATATACACGGGGTCATCTCCTGTTCCTATGTTTGTTTTGGAACTTGGCTTTGAATTTCCCGTATTCTGCGACCTCTTCCTTCGTGTCTTGTTTTTCTTTGCTTGGATAACTGACGCGGTATCTCTCTCTTCGAGGATATGGCCTGGCCCTTGAAGCATGGACCGTGTAATCGCATAAGCGGGTGCGACGGGTGGTATTGGGGACGTCACACTAGCAATTTCGACCAAATTTAGGGGTGTGATTTTAGGCGCATTTGGGTTATAGGGGCATTGGGCAATCAAGTGATCTATGCCACAACGATTACATGTGAGTATTGGCATTGCAGACGTGCTCCCTTGATTCATTTGCATCTGTGCAGCATTCTTTTGTAGCCTAATAGGGCACTCCGCTGCCCGATGTGGTCCACCACACTCGTAGCATTGAAGAGGTGGCCTCCTAGCCTGGGTGTTGATATTTTGACCTCTGGATGCAAGAGCAGCAACTTGATAAACCGGCTTGACTTGCCCCCAACAATCTTCCATGTAGTATATAGGACACTCTTCCAATGTATCAAGTCCGTAGGCAATACTAGTTTCTATTTCCTCCTCACAGCCATCTGCATAAGCATTAGATGGCTCGCAACCCACTTGGTTCATAGGGGCGACTCTTGGATGCGGGGGCTGCGGTCCTAGCACAGGAGGTGGTAGCGGTGTAGCTTGTACAACATTTTGAGATCTAGGGACCATGTGTTGCGGTAGTTTCTCAACAGGTGGAGCAGGCATCAATACAGGAGCTCGAGGTACATCCGTCCAGGCTACAGGTGGTCTATTTTCCATCATAGGTTTGATCATTAAAAAATCCTTAGCTTGGTGACCATACCTACCACATGCGTTGCAAGTTCCATTAAATTTTACTCTAAACGTAGGGCACTCACTAGTGCTATGTGGACCCAAGCAAATGGAACACCATTGTTGCTCCCTTCTTGGATACATGTGACTATTTTTAGGGGGTTGACTATCCTTAAGAGACTCTTGGATTGCTTTGGTGAGGTCTGTCAAGAATGTCTCAAATACCTTTGGCTCATTGGCAATGGGCTTTGCAGTCATGGGTTCATACTCAATGGCTTGGGAGCTAGTGGATCTCGTGTCAGTAGACACCCTCATACCTGCTATCATCAAGTTGTCCTCTAATTGGATTGCATTGGCAGTGACATCTTCCCAGGTTGTGATACCTCTAATCACTAGTCCATTATAGATTCCTTCATTCCTCAACCCTCGAATGAATAGATCAAGCAGTTGGTTATTGTTGAAGCGCTCATTTACAGGGCAGCGAGAGTTTAAGTGCTTTAGACGACTAATGAAGTCCCTTACTGACTCTCCTTCCTTACGTTCGGCCTTCTGTAGCTGAGATGCTACACCCCAAAGCACACCTTCTCGTATGTACTCCTTTAGAAACAACCTTCGAAGGGTAGGGTAGATTGTTTTCTCGTCCACCCTTAGGGTTCTATACCAATCTCCAGCCTTCCCACTTAATGTTAAGCTTAAGGCATTGCACTTATGTAGTTCATTGCGTTCCCCTAAGGAATCACATACTTGTTCAAACACTTCAATGTGTTTTCTAGCATCTTCGTTCCCATTGAATTTTTGCGTGAGTTTGGCAATTTGTACTGCCTTACTTCTAGGCTCTCTATCAGATGCATGACGCATATTTTCCGCGATAGATCGACCTATGGTTTCAGCAAACGCTGCCAAGTCACCTATGTGAGGAAGCAGGGCCGATGGAGGTACTCTTGGAATCATATGTGGGAGAGGGATGGGTACCGGTCTTGGCATGTGTGTGGATGATGCAGGATATGGAACATAACCGGGCATAGGTCCACTCGGATAAGGGCTAGGGAGCGGCACTCGAGGAGCATAAACAAGTGGTACAATTGGAGGTGTGGGGGCCATGTGTGCATAAGGGGCTAGAGGCACATACGGTCGAGGCCCCATATTAGGTACTACGACACTAGGTAGTGGCACTGCGCTAACCGTAGATGTCATCGGTACATTCTCTGTCAGGCTTATCCCTGGAGTGAGCACTGTGTTTTCCTTAATAGAGGGTTGAGCCAAGTTAGGGAAGCTAAAGTTTTCGCTCGGAGGATCAGATTGCATAGAGACCCCAGGTGAAATGACGTAAGATGGGTCCACGGGGCTCATTAGAGGAGTCTCCATTTGTGATAGAGTAGGCTGTTAAGCCTTGCTCGTATCCAGAAATCTCATGGGGCCAGTTGAGAGTATATTTACCCCTCGGTTTTGCCTTTCCGATTGAATAATGCCATGGATAACATTACAGATCATTTTCTATTGATCTTCGATGCTCGTGGCACTAGAGGTGGATTGTACAATCTCTATCCATCCTACATGGTAGGCGTGGCCAGAGTGTAGATCCGTCAACACCTCAGTGTGGAGGTCGTATGTCCAATGATCATTAATGAACAATCCTTCTAGAGTCGACGTGTTAATGGTTTCTTGTGAGGTAGAAGCAATGTTGCTCCCCGTGGTTTTACTTGTCACCAACGGTACTCTAGAGGGAACTTCTGAAGGAGGCAGCTCAACAGGGCCTTCTTGGTAAGAAGTTGGCAGGATATCCACATGGACACTCTTTGGAGGTGTGGGGTCCACGTGCGATGTGAAAGGAGAGTCCACTTCCCCACCCCCTTCGTGTGCTTCATTTGCATCAGGTTTCGAGCGAGTAGCTCTACCTAATGTTTCCATGAAATGGCTAAACATACTAGTACTAGGCTGTGGAGCTTCGGGAGGTGCATGGCCTTCTCTCTCAGTGGTTTGGGTAGGGTATGCTTCCATGATTTCTGAGTCGAAGGAGGAATCACTAGCGGCTATTTTAGGGTCTTGGGTGGTGCTACCTTGTGTCCCCGCTGAGGGTCTAGAGCCTATCGTGGATGGGTAATGGGTGTCCGTATGAACAGAGGCACCCTCAATATGCTCGTGTTCTAGCACCCGCCCAGAGCGTAAGTGCATGTGCTTTTGATACCCTCAGGTGTCAAAAAGCTGCTCTAGGAGACCTTGTGACTAGTTTTTTGCGTGTTTTTTTGTTTGTTTTTTTGCTAGATTTTTTAGAGCGTGTCGTGGAATGGGCCGTGTGATAGCTCGAAACGAGCGTATCACTAGGAGGGACGCGTTGTGCTTTACAGCCCACCGTTTGGTTCTAAATTGCTCCAGAAAAGCCCGAAACAGTCTTTTCCTAGCTGAGGAAGTAGGCTCCAAATAGCAAGTCTAAGGGTGCAAGTGGGAAGAGAAGGGAGGAGAGTCGAGGACTTGTCCCACATGCTCTCATTCCCTCTTGAGGGGGTAGGGTATATATATAAGAGTGAGTCTAGTATATATCATAAGACTGAGGATTAAGGCCTGGGCTTGGGCTTGGGCTTGGGCTTGGGGAAATGATCCCTATCTATCTTTTATACAAACTAACCCATCCGTTTTAAAACTCAGGTCTTTTATTTTCAAAAATTTAACCTCCCCCTCACTCACGTTTTTATTTTTCGGATTTTTTTTTTTTTAAAAAAAAATTATTTATTTTTTATTTATTTTTATTTTTTTTTCAAATTTTTTTTATTTATTACTAGCCTGCTTAATTAACTAACTGTGCGTCTAACTGTGCACAAACCAAAAAATGCAGAAAATTGAAACTTGACAGAACTATGCAGTGCAAACCAGAAAATGCAGAAAACGCAGAAACGCAAGAAATGCTAACTGTGCAGTGCAAACCAGAAAATGCAGAAAACGCAAAAAACAGAAATCTCCACACAACTACACACACTCATTCCCTGCCTTTCCCATGATAGAAATTGCACCACAAGAAAGCGTAAAGTGCTTAACCAAGCTTAGTGTAGGGCATTTCCCCGGCAGCGGCGCCAAAAATGTGCGCTCCTTGCCGCACTGTCGAAGCAAGGGACTTGCCAATACATCGTGTGCGAGCCACAAATGGCTCCAAGCACACAACAAGCCTAAACTAGCAAGCTCAAGAGAGCAAAGGGTGTGTCACTCACCGCTCTACGCTCGCCTTCGTGGTGGATTCCTCGCCGCGATGAAGAAGAAGCTGCAGTCGTGCCGCGCTCAACCGCTTCGCCGCGTCGTGCCTTCGTAATGCTCGATCGCACACACACTCTCCCTCTCTCTCTCTCTCACATACACACACACACACAAGGAGGTGAAGAAGAAGAAGAAGGAGATGGAGATAGAGCAAGAGCACTCTTCTATTGCACAAATGAGAGAATGAGTAAAAATTAGGTTTAGTTGGCTTTTATATGAGCTCACCCCATTCATACTTGGGCGCCCATGCTTAGCCAACTAACCCTAGCATGTTCGTGTTAGAGTGCGCCTCTCATCGGCGATCACTCTTACCCTTTTCCTATTGGTCCGACAAGCCCGGTACCTGACTCTAGATAATATAACGTTTATAGATCATAGGGTGTCCGTTTGCCGTGAGGGTTAACAATTCCGGTAGCTCATTCTACAAGAATTTGCGAAAGTAGGCCTCAACATCCTAATTTAGGCTTCTCGCTTCCATTTGTCTATTCGATTGAAATTTTTTGTGCATGTTTGCCTTGTCCTTTTGATCATCATTATATCTTTAGTTTCTCCATCTGAGCTCATTTGCTATTTATTATCAATTTTTGACATGTTTATAGAAAAAATCAAAGAAAATAATAAAATGCGCTAAAAAAGCAAAGTGAAAAATCAATAATTAAGAAAATCCATTGAGAAACATTGCTTGTTTTTTTTGGGTGGATTTCTCCATTTTTAAGTCCCAATATCAAGAAGATTGATGAAAATAACAAAAAAATATAATTTTTGGCAATTTTTTGATAGTATATATACTATTTACACTCATTGAGGAGATGTTATCTGTTAAATTTTCCATGTTGATGACTTGTTAAGGGAATTATTAGGTAATTTTGTAAAAGATCACACATTAATATCAAACTTTATCATCCCTCTTCAAACATTGTCCTTAATTACTTAGTTCCCTTCCACCCCTCCTAGATGGCATACTCCGGGATGACTGTGTGCATGGGTTGAACAATCGTGTAAATGCATAGCCTTGGTTGGCTCTACCATGCTTTGAAGATCAATGCAATTAAAACCATCATGTTGTGCAAGAGTTGGGTCTTGAGTAATTAACTCAAGGGTTTCTCAAGTCGAGGTTTTCTTTTGTTGTCTCCCAAAGTACAAAGCTTGTAGCTTATGTGCCCTTTGCTTTATTGTACCATCAGGATGCTTTGGCATGCTAATTTCCTGAGTTGTTGGTATCAATGGTGACTTTTGTTGAGCTTTAACTCGTCATTGATATCCTGGTTTTCCTTCGATGAAATGTTGTGGTTGAGTGTTTTGAGACTTAACTCTTCACTGCTTCATCGGTTTTACAGTTTGCGAAGAAAATAAGCGTTCCTTTTTTGTCCAAATCCATTGTGTTTTAGGTTCCCTGCTCAAAGATGCTCTTCTTTGTGTTTTGAACCTTGGAACCATCTTTGGTAAGTAGTTTTGATGTTCTGAACCTTGGAACCATCTTTGGTAAGTAGTTTTGATGTTTTGGGCACCCAAATTTGAATCGGCTTGTCCTTAAGTTGTGCTTTTGGTACCCAGATATGCCTGAGTCCTTGCATGCTACTTGTAGCATTTTCTTGTCAATAGGATGGAGAAGATTGTCCGCCTCGTGGTCGATTTTAAGCCTTTACGTGATAGCTTGAGTTGATTGGTATCCCAACCTGGTATTGCCTTGTACGTCCATATCCATGAGATTCCAAGAATCATTGTTTCATTCATGTGTTCATCTAGTAAGCATACAAGGTGATGAGGGCATGAACATCCATGTACTATCACATTTAAGTTGACTACTCTCAATGCCGATGTTGGGTTCTTGTTGCATCCTTTAATAGTCGATATTCCTGAAGTCAAAGACTGATTTGTTGCTTTCTTGTACGTGGAATAAGTGACTGCATTTACTCGAGCTCCTGTATCGACCAATGCATTTGTGTTATGATTGTTCAATTGTACTTTGATGCAAAAGTCCATTCCATGTAACCATTCATCATCTGTTGATATTACATCCTTCTATAATTTCCGTAGTCGGTCATCTTGTTCCAGAGTGTCGATGGCAATAGGTATTTGCTGATTTTTGAGAGAAGCTTTCCTTTTGAGTACTCGAAGCTGAGCTTCCTCTTGGGCTTCATCAATAACCTGCTACTGTTTTATCTTTCTTTGCTTTGCTGCATGCATTTTTCTAGCAATTCATTGGTTCTAAGTGGAAAATTGTACTTTTTTAAATGGCATCCACTAATCCAATTATCCATTGATTCACCATTTAGGGTGGATAACTTAATTGCTCCACTTGGAGATACATCATCAATGATAAACGGTCCGTTTACCTTTTTCTTAAACTTGGGAATGTGTTGTCTAAGGGAATAGATTAAAACTAAGTTCCCTTTTTTGATGATGTTCTTTTCTCACTTAGATTATCCTTAGTGACATCTTCTTCATTGAAAATATCACAATTGTCTCCTATGTCAATAGCATCTGACACACACTCCTCTAGGGTTGCATGTTTCTTTCTATACAATATAGCATGAAGTTCTTTGTTTAGCAGTCCCTCTAGAAACAATGATACTTATCTTTCTTCTACAGGTATTTCTAGTTCTAAGCATCTTGCAATGTATTGCTTCATTCTAGTTGCAAAATCCCTAATAGACTCACCTCGTTTCTATTTGAAGCTATAGATTTGAGCTACCATATTATTTTTTATCTCCGTTTTGGAACATGCAGCTACAAATCCTTGAGCTAATGTATTTAAATCCATGATTGACCTTGGTGGAATGTTTTGGAACCATGTCAGTGCTTTTCCTTCTAATGTCATTCCAAATCCCTCAAACTGAGTATGGAAATCAAATATGCGTTTCTCTCTTAGCACTTGCTTAAAGCTTGCTAAGTGGTCATATGGATCCCTAGATCCACTGTATTTTTTGATCCATTTTTGAAAATCAACTGGTTTAACACGTCTATTTGGTTCAACTCTCGGTCTCCTGGCAGTTGGTCATGTTTCAAGTCCTTCAAACCAGCCTGTTGGAAATAGTGATGCATGTAGTCCTGGACTGGTTTTAGTGTCACGCAATTTTCTTTGTGATGAGGTATTTTCTAGTTTTTTAACATTGCTCCCAAAAGATCTCTCGTGGAGTTCATCTCTTGGAATAGTTTCTGGTCCTTGGCCCAATATCCAATCTCTTACGGAGTACCCCTATTATTTGGTTTGTTCCACCTCCTCGAGACTCGTCATAACAAAATTATTCTTATAACAATCCCTAAATAGGTAGTTGGTAGATCTATTAAACCATTATCTTTGATTTTGAAGATAGATTATCTTCATGGGTGTTAACTGTCTTGATCTGGCATGAGAAGTACATAGAAGATCTTTGAAATTTCTATCCTCCAACAATAGACTCCTATCCTAGGATTATCCGTGTTAAGACATTTCAAAGGCTTCAAATCAACTTGATCGTATCCCTCAAATTCTATAGTCGGTGGTCCTTCTTTTGCTGCCATACCAGGAATTATGGTATTTACTTCTAACCCCCATTCGTCTATTACATCATGGTTTTCAACTTGTAAATATTGAGTTTCGTTTTTATCCATATACATTTTTCCTTGTTTGTTTGTCCTGATTTTCTCTTCAAACTCTATGTCATGGTCATCAATGCAAATAGCATACTCTTCATTAGGATCCACGTAAATATGAGCTCCTCATGGTGATTAATCTTATAAAAAGTGAGTATATGCTTATACCGCACTGTCATTTCGGTTCCTGAATGAGTCAAATAGGAAAACATCTCCGATGTTGATTCTGAAAAAGTGTCTGAGACTTCTTCGAAGATAGTGTCCAAGTGATCGCCTTGATTCACACTCTCTTCGGTGGATACTCTACTAGCGGTCTCTCCAAATATGCCTTGATTGGCTAGTATATGACCAGATCTAAGGTTCATATAGACTTGTAAAGCCCTGGACAAAGTACTTACCGTCGGATTGACTTGTTATCATCTTCTTCCACTTCACTTGATTGCAACTCCTGTCAAGCTTTCAATTCCTTGTCTGCAACCTGATTCTTGTATCAGTTTCAATCAAGTTAGCTATTCTTTCACAAAGACTATACAATTTTTGCTAACTATTGTGACTAGTCTATGCGTATTACTTCAACTTGAGCTAAGTGAGTCAGCACTTGAGACTTTCAGATTCAACTTTTGCAAAAAGCCAAAGGACTAATCTGTAACCTGGAAACTGAGTGAACATGTACCAATTTGGATCCGATTGAAACCAAAATTGCCCAGTGGCCTTATATTATGTTGTTCTAACACTATACAAGCTCAAAAGTCAAAAAGTCTGTCTCTATGTATCAAAAGTAAATAATTGCGATTATTTATTTTCCTCAGTTTTCTACACTTTTTGGCTTGATTAGCCAAGTATTCAACTTGTTAAGGTCTCTGGACGTTATCAACTGTTTCGTGTCCGCAGAATGAGTCTTTGAGAATCTGGCTTAAGTCCCACTTTTGTGATCCATATTTCACCAAAATTGAGTTGTGTGGTGTACTTGATATGCTTGACCTTGTGGTATACTCAAATGTGAAAAAAAGTCCAATTTTGTAGCAGATGTAAATAATTGCGATTATTTACTCCTGTTATTTTTATACAAGTTTTTGCCACAATGTAGAAACAGAATAGTTAAGCAGCTCAACTTAAGCTCCCTAGCCAACTTTCATCAAGTTTAGATAATCCATGTTCAAATGGTCAACAATTTTGTGTCTACAGACTCTGACTTTGCAAATTTGGCCACAATTTTCACTTCAATGATCCAAATCTTACCAAATTTGATTTGTGGGCTTAATATAACATGCTAAAACTAATGGTATGTTGGGTTGGTAAAAAAAGTTGAAAAATGGGACAAAAGTTAATAATCGCGATTATTTACTTTTGACAAATTTTTGCATCTTTTTGGTCAACTGAGCATGTACACTTGTTTAACACTTCAATATAAGCCTATGAGTCAAGTTTCACTTAGTTTGAACAAGATTTTCTCAATTCACACTCAAGTTCTCAACAATCAGTACAAACTTCAATTTTTATCAAGTTTTTGGTCAATTTGGTGATCCAAATCCTATGGGCCTTTACAAAACATGTTTGTACACATACATAGAGTCTCTAATATAAACCTTGGTCACTTTTGAGCTGAAAGTAAACAATCGTGATTATTTACTTTTGGCCTAAAATGAGCACTTTTTTTAACTTTTTCAGTGGTGGACAGTCTTTTTATGAGCTATTTTAAGCCTCTGAGTCAAGTCAAAACTTAATTTGGCCTAAAATGTCAAGAAAAAGTAAATAAGCTAAGTTTTTGCAAACTCTTAAAATTTTACCTCAAATATGTCATTAAGCTTACCCACTGATCATACAACTTTTAAAGCATAATCCCTAGCCAGATTCAGTGGTGGACAGTCTTCTGGTGGTATTTCTAGCCGTAGCCCTGAAATTCTCCAACTTCACATAATCAACTCACAATTGATTCTTTTGGATAGAGCAATGTTTTGAGATCCCACCTCGGATTCTACTTACCTACTCCTAGATTCTAATGCAATGGAGTTGTGGAAAGTGTCCACAAACACTCGTTTTCTTGTTTTTTATGGTTTTTTTAGCATTGATCTTAAGACTTGTCTCATCCATCAATCATTCTCAAAATCCTAATCTAATTCTATATTTCTACAATCCTAAAAGGTACTTAGCAAGTACAACCTACTTCCAAGCTACCTCTATACAGCAAAAGACGACAATCTTAAGCTATGCAGTTTTAAAAAGAAAGTTTTGACTGTAGGTGATCCTAGAGGAAGTTAAAAGATAACTTCACAAGATGCTCGTGTTTTTTCCTAGTTTAGGTCTCTTCGATCCCCGACAGCGGTGCCAAATGTGGGATGGGTGTCTAACCTGACTCCTATCTTATTGTAAACATAGGAAGAACCACAAATATAATTGTCAATCCATGGGACGAAGCTAACTCGACTAGTGCATATATGCTACAAGAGGTTGTCAATCTCTTGGAATACAATAGACAACTCGCATCTAACTCAAGCTACACTTAAATGACAGAAATCACCAAAAGCTAGTCGCTAATCGGCAAACAATTCACAACCGTCATAGCATCAAACCACATCTATAAGACCTAAGCACACATGCAATCTCACTTTAGGTCAAGTGTAAAAATCATGATTATTAACAGTAGTGAGTTTTTGACCTAGTTGTTTTCAACCGAGAATACATCTACATGCTTAGCAATGATGCCCCAATACCCACCTATACTTATTTTATGATTTTTGAGCTTAATTACTACTTATGATGAAATTAGGCCACGGATCGACGATGACAAAATCTACGGATTATAATTAAATGCTTACGTCAATGCGTAGAGCTCTTACCTGCGGTTACAATGCAACAGACGGCACTGCAATGTGACTACCGAGAAGGGAGTAGGAAGCACGAGAAGGAGATAAGTGAGCGCCGTTAGCTCATGCTGTGTTTTTATTATCCAAAACTTTATAAAATACTTACAGAAATTGGCATTTATACATTAGCCAAGGTTTTTGTGGTCAAAACTAATAATCTAGGAGCTCTAACTAGAGATAGGTTGATACAGTCTAGAAGTTTGTAGCCCCCGCTCATCAATTACACTGTTTATCTGGAAAGTAAGAGTTGCAACATTCTTGATTCATCAAAATAATAAGTGTTTTTACAATAAAAGCTCTGAGAAATGTTATCCGAGTTATCCGAGTTAGCTTGCTGCTAACACAACTGCATGCATGCTTTGCCTCGTGGCCCGGGTCAAGGCGACCCTTGCATGCCTTGCCCTCCCTCCATATCGTTGCATGCATTACCTTGGCATCACTAGCATGCCTTGTACGCCCTTCATGCCCTTCGTGGATTAACCCTTCTGTGGGAAAGGCCCCTAGAGTGGCCTTAGGGCACCCTTAGGGTGCCCATAATTTCCAAAATGTGAATCAATTTTCTATAGCAATGGTGGGCAGATTCTGCTGAGAGACAGAGAATGAGCACTCAGGGAGAAGACTATGTCAAAAAATAACCCTTGGGATATGGCAAAACCAGAGAGAGAGAGAGAGAGAGAGAGAGAGAGAGAGAGAGAGAGAGAGAGAGAGAGAGAGAGAGAGAGAGAGAGAGAGAGAGAGAGAGAGAGAGAGAGAGATGTTACCATATACATGTGGTAGTGATGTGTGTGAACACACTAGGACCACCGGGGCATTTTTTCCCTCTTTAGGAGGTTTTTTCCCCCGTGCATTGTATATACGCCCATCACTCTAGGGCTATCTATCTTTCCATTGCACACTAAGTAACACACTCTCTATTGTGTGCTTTGAGCTTCCTTCGTCTTCTCTAAGCTGTGTGTGTTTCTCTGCAACCCTAATTCCAACAATTGGTATCAGAGCAGGTCACGTCCTCCTGGGCTTAGTTGCCAGTTGCTCCAACACACGCCTACTCACTTTCTCCGATTTCAGTGAGCTTTGGCGAGCGTTCGCAGGTCGACAAATATTTTGGAAAGCTCAAAGAGCTTGGTCTGCTCAGAATTTTGATTTGGGCTCATTTCGGCCTCCATTTCCACTACAGGCAGTACTGCACAGGCTATTTCATCATTTTGTGCAGAATTTCTGTCAGTGCCAATTTCTACATAACAAGTGCCTTACAGTCTTCTATGGTTTGTGCTATATAGCACAGGTTGTTCCCACTCCGTTTCTCCTATTTTTGGGCAGTTTTCACATCAGGTGCAACATTTACCATGGCTGACAACAACAACACAGATGTGTTCAAGATGTTTGCTGCTGAGGACGGGTTGGATGGGGACAACTACCCTATGTGGGCTTATATGATGCAACATGTTCTTGTGTCAAAGGGTGTTTGGAACATTGTGCAGGGCATTGATGTACGTCCTGGTTCTGAGGATGTAGGCGATGTTGAGAATGTTGCAGGTCTTGCTGCAAGGATTGCAGCTGTTAGAGTTGTTTTGCCTACGGCAGAACAAGCTCGTTGGGATGTTAAGGATGCACAGGCTCATGCATTGATTTCATTGTGTGTGAAGCACACCATTGTTCCTCACATCCATTCAACAAAATCTACAAAACAGGCTTGGGATATTTTAGCAGGTCTTTATGCAAGCCGCAATGAGGCTAAAATTGCTTTGCTGCGTAAAGAGCTGGAGTCAAAGATTATGCATGAGGAAGATGATATGGACACTTTCCTTGCTAGTGTCAAGGATATCAATGAGCAGCTTATTTCTGCAGGTGAAGTCATTTCAGACAGTTCCCTTGTGCAGACTGTTCTTGATGCCTTACCAGATTCCTACCAGACTTTTGCTAGTACTTGGAGACTAATGACCCAAGGAAATCCTGAAGTTGTCAAGTTTGATGTATTATGCACATTGCTGTTGCAAGAGTCACTTTCCAGAAAAAACAAGACTAGGCAGCGTGCAGTTGAACAGGCTTTTATTGCTTCTCAAAGAAAGGATGGTAACAGCAATGCAGCCACTTCTTATGGTTCTGCTGTGAGTGGCAAAAATTATGTTCCTAATGCTTCTGCTGGCAGTACTTCGTCTGGCAATTCTGGTGATAAGGGAAAAAAGAAGATGCGTTGCCATTATTGTAAAGCCAATGATCACTTGATCAAGTCGTGTCCTAAGTTGAAGGCCAAAGAGGCTAAGAAGAAAGAGGGTGGTTCCACTGCAAATGCTGGTTCCACTACAAATGCAGCCATTGTTGAGTCTTCTGTGAAAGGAGACTGTGTTGCTAATGTTGATGCAGAATGGGCTTTTAGCGCAGAGTGCACTTACAATCCTGCTGTCCATGATGCATGCTTGTCATTTGCTGTAGATTCACATGTGTGGTATTTTGACAGTGGTGCTACAAAGCACATTACCTCACATCGTGAATTGTTTACCTCTCTCGAGTCTGTCCCTCATGGGAATTCAGTCACTTGTGCCAACAACACCTCTTATCCAGTTCAGAGAGTTGGAAAGATTGTGCTCACTGCTGCTAATGGCAGTTCCTTCACACTTGTTGATGCACTTTATGTACCTGGGATCAAGAAGAATCTCTTGTCTGTATCTGCACTTGATAGACTTGGACTTGTAGTCAAATTTGTGGATGACAGATGTACAGTTCATGATCTCAGTTTTGGTGATGAAATTGTTGCATTTGGGCTTTTGTGCCGTGGGCTGTATAAGCTCACTTTGTATGACAAGTGTGGACAAAACTTTGCAAATGTTGTTGCAGATTCAAGGGCTATTTCAGATGCAAAACTTTGGCATACACGTTTTGGTCATCTGAATTTTGCCAGTTTTCTGCGTTTGCAAAAATCTGATATGGTTGCTTCTTTGCCACCTCTTGAAGCACCTGTCAAACATGTTTGTGAAGGATGTATTTTGGGTAAGATGCAGCGTTCTAAATTTCCAAAGGATGGTTCAGTTCGGGCCACATGCAGGTTGCAGCTTGTGCATAGTGATGTTTGTGAGCCCATGCAAACTCCATCCTTGGGCAATTACCTGTACTTCGTGACTTTCATTGATGATTACTCTAGGCATGCATGGGTATTTCCGCTTAAAGAGAAGTCCGAATTCTTTATGTGGTTCAAACAATTTATGGCTATGGCTGAAAATGTCTCGAGATGTACTATGGGCACCCTCCGTTCAGATCGAGGAGGGGAGTATATGTCTCATGAATTTAATGCATTTCTGGCTAGTCGTGGGATAAAACACCAATGTACAGTGCCTTATACACCTCAGCAAAATGGTGTTGCTGAGAGGAAAAATAGGTCACTGACGGAAATGGCACGATGTATGGTCAAAAGTCAAGCTTTACCGCATTCTTTTTGGCTTGAGGCCATCATGTGTGCCACTTATGTACTTAACAGGTGTCCTACGAAAGCTTTGCAGTCTATTACTACATATGAAGCATGGCATGATAGAAAACCTTCTATTGAGCACATGCGTGTTTTTGGCTGTTTGGCATATGCTTTGGTGCCACAAGTGCAGTGTAGAAAATTGGATGATAAGGTTGTCA
The DNA here is from genome assembly GCF_014529385.1 of Adiantum capillus-veneris. Lineage (NCBI taxonomy): Eukaryota > Viridiplantae > Streptophyta > Polypodiopsida > Polypodiales > Pteridaceae > Adiantum > Adiantum capillus-veneris. The sequence continues at coordinate 45,827,984 of NC_140948.1, read as the reverse complement.
AATGTAATTTTGTTGGTTATAGTGCTGAAAGCAAAGGTTACAGGTTGTATCATCCGCAAACAAAACGTATTCTGGTTTCTCGGGATGTAGTGTTTGTGGAAGATTCTGTTCAGCCCTTGCTATCATGTACTAGAGACAGTAATGTAAGCTCACAGGACATTTATGACACTTTGTTGCCTCTTTTTAGTGGTGGAAATACGAATGTAAGTTCCAATGAGGCAAATGTACAGCCTATGGGGGTTTCTGAAAATGTTTTAGATCAGCCTATTACTGATGCAGATGTACATGATGTACTTGATGAGGAAAGGGCTGAAAATGCGCAGGCTAGAGGTATGCCAAAATGGCTGGTGCACACTTTGCGTGACAGTAAATTGGATGCACCTTTGTCTACTCGTACTCGTTCAGGCTCTCGCCATGCATCTTATGCATCAGATTGTTATGCTTTGGCTGTGTTTAGTTTACATGATGTTGAGGAGCCTCTGTCTTTTGATGAAGCACAGAATTCAGAAAATTGGATGGCTGCCATGCAATCAGAATATGATGCACTTATAGAAAATGACACATGGACTTTATGTGATTTGCCTCCTGGCAAAGAGGCCATTGGTACGAAGTGGGTTTACAAGTTGAAACGCAAGCCGGATGGTGAGATTGATCGACATAAGGCTCGACTTGTTGCAAAGGGTTATGCACAGCAAAAAGGCATAGATTATGAAGAGACTTTTGCTCCCACTTGTCGTATGACTACTGTGCGTTTTCTATGTGCATTGGCAGCTCATTTTGGTTGGGATGTACATCAATCAGACATTGTTACTGCTTTCTTGAATGGTGACATATTTGAGGAAGTTTATGTAACGCAGCCTCGCGGTTTTGTCATAAAAGGACAAGAGGACAAAGTGTGAAAATGTAACAAGGATTTGTATGGGTTGAAGCAATCTCCTCGTGCTTGGTATGAGAAAGCTGACACTCATTTGGTCAAACAAGGCTTTCGTAACAGTCCAACAGAAAGCACATTGTATGTAAAGCGTGAGGGTGATTTATTTCTCATCGTGGTTCTTTATGTTGATGATTTGCTGATCACTGGACCAAATGAGAGACATATTGCTGAATTTAAGGCTGATTTGAATGCTACTTTCAAGATGAAAGATTTGGGGCTGTTGCATCATTATTTGGGCATACAGTTTAAGCAGTGTGATGGTGGTATTGCCTTGTGTCAGAAAAGTTACATAGAGACATTGCTATGTAAGTTTGGACTTGAGGATTGCAAACCTATTGCCACTCCCATGGAAACAGGTTTGAAGTTGAGTCTACATGATGCTGGCGATCCTGTTGATGTCACTCTTTACCAAACTGTTGTTGGCTGCCTCATTTATGTATGCAACACGAGGCCAGATATTCAGTTTGCAGTCTCACAGGTCAGCAGATTTATGCATAGCCCAGGGTCTAAGGATTGGCAGGCTGTCAAGAGGATTTTCCGCTACCTTAGTGGCACTTTACATCTTGGCTTGTTTTATCCCAAGGGGGGATCATTGCCGCCAGACTTACATGCTTTTTCGGACTCAGATTGGGCTGGTTGTTTTGACATGCAAGTGTCCACAAGTGGTTTTTGTCTCATGCTTGGTAGTTCATGTATATCATGGTTGAGCAAGAAGCAACCTACTGTGGCCACTTCGAGTTGTGAGGCTGAGTACAGGGCAGTCTTCACAGCTACGGTTGAGTGTGTATGGCTCAGACGCCTTATGGCTGATTTGGGTGTTGGACAAGACACTGCCAACACTATCTACACTGACAGTCAGAGCGCATTGGCAGTTGCGAGGAACCCAGTTTTTCATGCTCGCACAAATCACATTGAGGTGCATTACCACTATGTCAGGGAGAGGCTCTCAACAGGAGAGATCAGCTTGGCTTATGTGCCAACACAGGACAACCTTGTAGATATTTTCACAAAGGCATTGTCTTGTGAGAAGCTTGAAGCTTTCCGCAAAGCTTTGGGCTTACTCCCCTTTGTGGACTGATCCTGTCCTCAGGGCATGGCACTTCCCTTTACTCATGTGCCAACTCTCGTTCACCGCATCACTCCAGGGGGGATTTGTTACCATATACATGTGGTAGTGATGTGTGTGAACACACTAGGACCGCTGGGGCATTTTTTCCCTCTTTAGGAGGTTTTTTCCCCCGTGCATTTTATATACGCCCATCACTCTAGGGCTATCTATCTTTCCATTGCACACTAAGTAACACACTCTCTATTGTGTGCTTTGAGCTTCCTTCGTCTTCTCTAAGCTGTGTGTGTTTCTCTACAACCCTAATTCCAACGAGAGAGAGAGAGAGAGAGAGAGAGAGAGAGAGAGAGAGAGAGAGAGAGAGAGAGAGAGAGAGAGAGAGAGAGAGAGAGAGATTTCTTTCATGGAGGTCAACTTTGACTGCCTTGTGTGTGTAAGGGTGCTTGCCCGTGTTGCTTGTTTTGTCAAGGCTTTTACTCTTTGGAAGCAGCCACTCCCATAGCCCTCTTTCTTGCCAGCCTCGACTTTGTCCTCTCATAGCAGAGAGAGAGAGAGAGAGAGAGAGAGAGAGAGAGAGAGAGAGAGAGAGAGAGAGAGAGAGAGAGAGAGAGAGAGAGAGAGAGAGAGAACGAAAGATCATGCATCCATGCAAAACCTTTCTCCTTGAGCTCTGATGCCAGTGTGAGATTGAGGGGATTGACGCATGCCACTTGCCACCCAACCGTTCCTTATATAAGACTTGACTTGCTAAATATAGGGACCCCCTCTACCGCATGTCCATCTTGGCCCTTGGCCTGCTACCCGGTCTTACCCTTAGCCTAACACAAGAAGCAAAAAACAAGTTTTTGTTCTAAGAAAGGAGACCTACAAAGTATCCCTCCCTAGTGGTGTGGTGAATGCTTGCAATGAGATATGGTTAGCTCTCCCTATTATGGGTAGCTATGGTCTTCACAAGACAATGATTTGACATCGCTAGTTATTTTGACAAAACCCAACAAATACGCAAGATGATTGCTTCACCCCGTTTGTGGGTTTTTTTGACAGAGCTACTTGGTCCCATTAGCATCAACACGGGTTTCCTCTTTACTTGGTTATCCCTTTTACTTGTTACATGTTGTTTGGATCTCATCCTTACTGTTGTGCGTAGGATCTTGTCCTGATGCGTCCCGACAATCAAAGCACATGGAACGAAATATGTCTCTCCCCCCTTTGTCCTGCTACATGGAATCAATCTCTCTCTCTCTCTCTCTCTCTCTCTCTCTCTCTCTCTCTCTCTCTCTCTCTCTCTCTCTCTCTCTCAGAATGGCCAATGACAGACCTGGAGAATTTTGAACTGCTTCTACCTTTGGCTTTTGATTGCGCATAATGAATTTTGAACTGCTTTGCATCTCGCTTTCGATTGTGCATAGTGAAATTTAAACTGCTTCTACGTCTCGCTTTCGATTGCGTAGAGTGCAAAGAATTTATTTTTTATATATAGCATCGCACAATGCTTTTACTTTTTTATAGCTTTCATAGAGTTTTCATAGGATGTGGTGGCTTTTGGGCTCAAAGAGGGAAAAAAGAGCCTTTGGCTCACCAAGTTAAAAAAAACCCATTTTCCTATGTAATCCCACCCTATATTCCACTAAAAAAATTGTGGGTTCCTAATACCTTGCGTGCCTGGCACAAATACCGTGAGGGTGAAAGCAAAACTTTGCACTGGGGAAAGACGAGTCACAAAAAGAAGTTCTCTATATCAATGTGTTCGACTTTTTGCACTTGCCAACAGTTAAAACTACTTGAGCTTGCAAGGTACTTATCCTAAACCAACAGTGGGGTTGTTCTCCCATTATCATGTTTAGATTCCGGGATAGGACCGTCAAGAACAATGTATATCACTCTTTTCATTTTGTTCCTCACGAACACTTTCACATGTGTTTGGCAAAATTTTATGTAATAAACCCCACCATAACCGCATCATATTTGATAATTAGATTATAAACCACAAATGTCCACCAATGTTTGGGACATTTGCATCGAGGATCGATGGGATTAGTAGTCATTGTACCTCTCTGACCACCTATCGGAAGCAAAGGTAGAGATTCATGCATGCGAACGTATACCAGTCACAAACCTTACCTTACCTTGAGTACAATCCATGGATGTGTCAAGCACCACAAAAAAGCCACCCTGAATGGAAAGAAACGACTCCTATCACTCCAACTACAACTCGGAGGCCGAGGTTCATCGTATCTATGGTGAAGAAACCAATGTAAATAATCTCTTTTGCCATCTTTATAGTTTTCTTTATGTCTCTAGTACCACAAGAATAAAAATTTTATTTTGTCTATGCCTTCTACCTCTCCTTCTCTAATATGAAATGTCTCTTTGTGGTGTCCACAATAGCGTATATGTAATGATTTATTTACATTTTGTCTACAAATCATTCAGCTATTATTGTACAATTAATAACTTTTAAGTTCAATTCTATGTCAAAACTTCTCACACACACTAACATATCACTTGGTCAAGGCAACCTGTATACTAACCAAATTTTAGTTATGCTTTGAGATGCTACCCACACAAGTTCAAGGGGCATGTGCACCTGCACGTAATCAGATGTTAGAAACTTAAGTCCTAACCACAGTTTTTGCGACATGCTAGGTATCTGCCATTGGTATGTGCTCCCAATAGCCTTGAATATTTTGCACATGCTCAAGTTCTATTAGTTTGTTTTTAATACTTCCATACCCTAGACTGGATTGTAAATACGGCTAATAATGATAACATGCTATGAAAAAATCTTCCCTCTCAAGATGCATCAGACCTTAATATTCTAGCAATGATGGCCATATGAGAACTTTGACCCGACACACTTGTAGCTACCAACACCCAAACTGGCTGCTATCCTGATCATAAGAATGCAGGCACAACTACGAATGCAACTATCTACTATTAACTAGACAATTGCTCTCTCATCTCTCCTTGGACAAGATATTAGTTAAATAATGTGCAATTATACCCATTAGCAGTGATGTGATGGAATTAGATTTTCCATTTGATTGCTCTATGACTATCCTTAATGTTCCATCATATGGTATATTACTTGACATTGTATTTCATTCCTACTAACATTTCTAATATCCCCTTTTAGATGGTTAAGGTTAATCACTATGAATATAAGGTCATGTACTAGAAATGGATTTTCTTTTAAATTTTATTTTGACAATTGCTTAAATTAAAGCACCGTGATTAGTTTTCCAATTACAACTATTATTTGACCTTTGTACTGCTTTCACACAATAGTGATCTCTATTGAGTACCCTCCCTACCTTGCGAACAACTATCCATATTTATAGCTCAAACTTGATCAATTTTATTATCATTTTCTAGTGCAAATAACGCCATATTTTCATCAATTTTGTCATACAAATTTATAAAGTCTCAATGTATTTAGTGTGCAGTTAAATTGTTATTGAATTTAACAAGGAATCATCTTTAGTGCCTGTCTTTGAGAAACACTTTTGCAGATCAAGCTAAGTATAATGCTATCATATCAGAGAACCTCAAGGCATGAAATTTCTTGATGCATTTTGATAATATACATCTAACAAGATCATTTGAATTGGATTTGGTATATGATGACTTCCTATCGCAACAGTGTTTATGGAAGTGGACTTGAGATTTATGAGAATTGATTTACTGAACAATGAGTGTGACTAATGATTTTCTTATACATCAAGATATGACATATACTGCTTATTCTAGTGATATGGGATACTTAAATCTGTAGCATATGGATGACAATAGGCATAAGTAAATGTTGTTTAAGTTTATAAATTTTTCCTTCAATATATGATATTTTTGATATAGAATACTAACCGTTGTTTTTGACAAGTATGATTTGAAAGTTCTTATCTTAGCAATTTAGAACAATTTCTTTCTAATAGAGAGGCATGTAATGGAAATGAAAAATCACTTATTTATTGCAAGTGACATGCGGCAAAAGCTAAGGGCTAGGGGAAAGGGTATCACATTTATGTACATTTTATTAGTCAGCTTCTCTTTATGAGCTATGGCCATTTATGTTCAATCGGCTGATGTGTATTCATTATGAGCATTCCAAAAATCTATAAATAAATATGTGCAACAAGAAAATGCTCACTATTGAACAAGGGAGATTGCACCTAGTGCCTATGTTCTCTTTTTCTCGCCGTGCCTTTGTAGCACTCCACTCTTGGAGGTGCACCTGCACGGGTTCTCTCTCTCTCTCTATCTCTCTCTCTCTCTCTCTCTCTCTCTCTCTCTCTCTCTCTCTCTCTCTCTCTCTCTCTCTCTCTCTCTCTCTCTCTCTATTCACATATGGCTTTGGTTACGTATTGTTGGATTCACCAGGTATGAAAAACTATCATTTTATGGCTTGTATTATGTTATTTGTAATGTTTTATAGGGCCTTCTATGCTCCAATTTGTACAAGAAGAGAGGGACAAGCAATGTTGTTAGCTCTCATCTCCAATATGTGATAGAGTCAAAATAGCATAAAGTTTGGGGTCATCCACAACACATTAGATTTGAAACCATGGACTCAAGAATAGTGAAGAAGAAGAGATTCAAATAGATTGTACCCCTACAAGGAACATTTTAGATTGCAATCAAACCACACAATGTACACAGAGGAAGCTAATGTTTTGCTTGAACAATGGGCTTTGCACAGGACGCCAATTCATTTTATTTGAAAGTGCTTTGGTGTTATGGGCAAAAAAAATGTGATAAATAGTCATGGCACAGGTTTAGTTGCACCATTCTTTTGGTGAAAAATATTGTACACATATAAAACCATATCAATATGGCTGTGATTTTGCAATAGCCAAGTTGTACATGTCCAGATTTCCACAAAAGGGTGATAGCTGAAAATTATTATTTTTGCTTGTAAGCACATTATTATGTGTGTGTGCATATTTTGGGCCTACAACCCAAGGAACACATGGTAATACATCAACCTACACTGTCCCCGATGGATGTTGCCTTCATGCTTAGTCAACCATGTACTACACAAGCCCCATTTTATAAACCCTTAAGGTTCAACATTGAAAACCCTAAACCCCATTTTGACCCTTCCTCTATAGAGTGAACCCTCAAGCCTCAAGACATCAACGTGCACTGACCTCGATGGATGTTGTATGCATACTTAGTCAACCACAAATAACGTAAACCGCATTTTTTTACATCCCCCCTATTTAGTGAACCCTGAACCCTCAAGTATTTGATCACACAATGCTAGTTTCTTGGTGGTTTTTATGCTGAATGGTGTGGTAATGTTTTTTGTGTTTATTGGGTTTATGACACTTATTGTGAAGATAAAACTAGAAGGCTTAGTAAGACGCAAAACTCAAGGATAAAGTTGTCGAGGGGTTTTGGTCCTATTGTTGTTCTTGACATATATATTTGCTCTCCGTAAAATCTTTAGCACGCTGCTTGGGCATTATGGTCCCTAAAATCACTCAAAAAATCTTTAAAAAAACACAGTTTTGAAAAGGCACAAAAATAGAAGCTTATTAATAAATGCACTCTACCATACCCATGTTGGTAGTAGCCAATGACTCAAGTCACCTTACCCTTCTGATGTCATCACATACAGAGGGTTCAAAGAGGAAGATCCAAGATGGGGTGATCACAGCATGGGATAGAGATGCAAGAAACCATAGGTACCCATAGGGAGGATGGGCGATAACTACCCATCCAAAACCCAAAGTCATTTTGAGGCACCTACAACCAGAACACTAAAAGTTAGGTTCTCACTAAATGGGTCACCCATTTTGTTTACCTCATAAGATGGGAATTCCAGAAGTATCTTGCATTTACACATGCGTACGTAAAAGAACCAAAAGATTGACCCATAAGGGTTCTTCTTTAAAAAATATTTGATAGATATTTTACGGAAGGTAAGGTAGTTCGTAGGAGGAAACAAACACCTCATGCAGTGTGAGTCCAATGGAAAGGGCCATGTTAGGATTAGAGTATTTCCAAGAAGAGGTAAGAAGTATCGATTGTATCTCAACGTCTGTGTGTGTGTGTGTAGCAGTTCAAATCATATATATATACACAAACGAACACTAATTGTTCACAGACCAACAATTCTAGAAAAGTACAATGGATTTTGTACAATAATCTATTTGCAGTTTAAAATAAATTTTGTACAAGGTAATGAAGATAACAGAATATAGCTCAGGAATCCGCAAACCCAAAGTCTGGGAAATTTTGCATCACAATAAGAGATCTACCATTTGTTAAGAACAAAATGTTTTAATCCCAAAAGGTAGCCCTCACCTGCACCCATAGCCACAAGAAAACAATTCGTTAGCACATGACTGTACGCAGGTGATGCTGGGCATCCCAGTTGTTATCCATGTCATCATTAAAAAAACATAGTTCTTAACTTGTATTTTGTTTTTTTCGATAAAAAAGTTACTTGGCTTTCTGCCAATTTGATAAGGAAATTGATAAACCCCATAGAGCTACTAAATATCTGATATATTTTTTGAATAAAAAACTTTCTTTTACCGATCCTAAGATTTTAGGAGTATATTAGGGAGATTAAAAGAGTACTTCTTTCCTAAACAGATTGGAGAGAATTTCACACTATAGAGTTATGCACGAGCAATCTCGAGCCAGATCTGAGTTTATTAAAGACCACCACTTTCTTGTATCTTATATATATATATATATATATATATATATATATATATATATATATACATATATATTAAAAAAACTAAAACTGTTTGAAGAACCAATTTATAACCAAGCTGAGATATCCACCAAAAATCTTAAGTATTTACCAATAAACCAGAGAATCACTCCTTTTTGTTTAGATATACGCTTCCTTAATCAAGAAATAACAATGTTATTATGTCATGTTCAACATACTGCTACCCTAAGCCAGCTATAAATTGCATTACAAAATGCACTAGACGACTCAGTCCCTTAGAGCAAGCTCAGACATCATCCGAGAAAGAAGTGATATAAAAGTCTTAAGCTAGGATTAATCTTCTGGGAAAAAAAATTATGATATTCTTCATGGTATCAAGTCCCTTTTAAACCAACCCATTTAGAAGCTTTTTGTTGTATATACAGCAAACTGGTAGAAAAAGACCAGTTAAAGTATAGTGAGCACACATTGGAAAGCACATTTTATTGAATACTCGAGGTTCCAACATACTATGGCCAGTAGAAATCGGTCCCTATGTTGAATTAGTGAACAGCAACAGGAAACTTTCACTAACATACACTACTTGTGATGCACTATGGTAAAAAACCACCGAGTAAATATAAAACCAGTTATCTACCACAATCGGTATATGATGCCACTTAGTTACTACACAATATCCGAATGTACGACTACAAATCTACCACCAGTAATCAATAACTTCAGAATAACCTTTTGTCGATTCAGTAAGAAAACCCAAATCAGTCCAGGATTTGTTACCTTACCTAGAGCACTACAACACATCAGTATTACAACTCACCAAGGTAACAGAACCATCATCTCACTATTTTGTGTTAATTATAAGTATAATTTCAAGCTTTTTTTATTTGAATTACCCAAGGTCAAATAGCCTCAGCCAGCAAAAATCTGTCAATAAGCTGAATCAGTGATTAGCAAAAGAACCTTTCACTAATCTTCCCATCTTGTGCTGTAATACGGTAAAAACAAGCAAGTAAAAAACACATATAATACCTACAAAGTATCGGCCAATATGGCAACAAATCTGAAAACAATCTTCAGTTTATTCAAAGTCTCTTTAGACAATTCCGAAACTTCGATACCTGTACTATGAATTGAATCAGTCTAAGGTCAGCCGATGTACACAGTGTACTCCGAAATCCTTAGTATTACAACTGACATAGGTCTCCGACCATTACTTGCTCACAGTTTTGAGCTTTTTTTATTATTATTTGTGAATTTCTAGCTCTATACAAAGACCTGTTATACATACATTTCGGCTATCAAGTAGCTTTTTAAAAAAAAAACTAGAATCATCACCAGCTAACCTTACCTTTTCCAACCAAACATAATGCAGTCCAATCCTAAATCCTGCCATATATTTAGACATGCTCAAGTCATAGTATTCCTTAGCCGATAGGGTCAGACTTATCCCATCCAAAAAAACTAGCTTACAGAACCAGGTTTTTATTTCCCCATTCCGCTTATTTCACGAACCTTTACATCATTAGTCAAAGAGAACCATAACTTGCATCATTCCCAAAGCAAACAAATATTACTACTCATATTTCACCCCATAAACCAGAAAGGTCAGTTTTTGGAACAGGGTTTATTTTAAAAAATCTAATTACTGGTTTTTTCACAGCCTTTCAAAACAGTTTCAGCATAGCTTCACAGTATTTTTAGACATTCTCAAGAGCAAGAAAGACTTTTTGTTTACCTGTAGATTAGGAGACGAAGAAGCTCCCACAATCTCCTTCCCATTATTTTTCAGCATGTTGAGCACATAGTAGAAAATAGCTTCTAACCCACACAGTTTAGAATGTACGCACAGGTGAATACAGCACGATGCTAAGTGAGTAAGAGTACTCACTTTTTAAGAGGCTTTTATATTTCCTGAACCAAATCAGACGCAGATCCACCAATGACTCGGACCAGCTACCCCACTCGAGGACGCCCATATACTCCGGGATTATCCCCAGTAGAAGATCCGGGTGATCCAGACAAAGTCTCCCCCACACTCGCTGTTGCAATCACCTACAAACTAAACCCTAGCACAGGCGGTGGGGTGTTGCAGGAAGCCCGACACTAAATGCAGAGAAGCTTTAAAACTCTACTGAGTTCTCTTATGTGTATAGAGTTTTTCTAAAATTAAAGCAAGGTCGAGTCCTATATTACCAAGTTACACCATGGCAACCAAAAAAAACTTATGCGGTCGATACCCGGTTCGTAACCCATTACCAGCTTTTTGTACCTAGCCCAGGTTGATCCTACACAACCCATTATCATTTCAACAGAACCTTACAATTAGCTTATGTCATGCAGCCATCCACTAGGGTACAGTATACCTACCCTGATCTTAACGATGTGAGATACACTACTTAGCGACAACAATTTTAGGTGATAATTTATTATTTCCAATTCTGTCTCGAAGTCAAAAGGTGGGTCTATAAAAGCCAGATGACATTTATACACGACCACGTCCATGGTATCAGTATGGAGTAACTATTCTCGAGTTTTTTACATATCAGTTTATTTGCTCCTCAGGTGTATTTATCCTATAATGGCTTACAGTCGAGAACTGGTTTTTTCCATAGCAACAGCTCACCTTTATCAATCAGGTGAATCTAGTCGGAGAGCTACTTTACTCCGTTATGAACTTCATCTATTCCCGCAATTAGGAACCTCTGTTTCCCAAACTAAATGGTGGACATATCAGAACCGAGTGACTCGTGTAACCCTTTGGGGTCGCGAGCATTTTAGGAACAATATCAGATTGGCGATGGTAATTGAGGCTCTGGGCCTAGGGCCAGAGTATTATTACATAGAACATTCACTGAAGCCAGGTTTTTCTCTGCAGTTATACCTGCTAGGCCAATTCCTTCCACCTCATAAGATTTTTTTGTATCGTAGTTATGGTCATCTATTAAGAGGATATTTTAACAGTACTCCACACACCCGGGAGTATGGGTTAGTCTTGGCGACTCGTATTTTACCTTTAGCAGAGCGTCCAAACACCTGTTTTTACTGCGACAGCTGTTTGTATGATCATGTAATGGGCGGTTTAATACGGATGTAGATGAGGGGATCCCAAAATACTTATCAACCAGGCTTCTTTTTGTCAAATTTAATAGATGAGTCGGTTGAAATACCTCATGTAATTTTCTGTGTGTGTGTGTGTGTGTGTGCCCACCCATTCCCAGGCACCATATCCTGTGAGGTAGTAGATCCCATAGAATAGAGGCCTACTACCTCAGGAAGTGATTATATTATTTTGGAACATGCGATGTTGTAGATAGATTTTGTTCTGATTGAAGTAGACTTATCAAATTTTGTAAGTCAAACTTAAGGTAGGTCTAGTTGTGTTTTTCTAGGGAGTTGCAGATACATGCAACAAAGTCTTTTTTTGTAAACCCATTATTAATGAGCTTGGTAATCAAAGTATTGATTTCTTCATATGCTCTAAAACAGTCGGAAGAGGCATACATTATAAGAAAAAGCATTCCTAGACAGGTGTGTAGAGAATTCTTGAAAGGTCTATTGCTTTTTTTCTTTGTAAATTCAGAGGACACGAACTTAAGCTTTTCTCTTTTCCAAAAAAAGTGAGTATAAAAATTTCCCAAAAATGGGGGAGTTAAAGTAAACTCAATATTCAGGAAGTGTGTCCTGGAAATGATCCATTTATCCTGCCATAGAACTCTCTCAGAGAATGTAGGTTCAATACTTAGGCAAGGTGGATATATATCATTAAGAGTAATCTCAAACATGGGATTGTTGAGGCTACACAGGTCATCCATAAATCTGAATGAATGTGCAAAGTGTGTGAGTAACGAATTACTTGTTGGGTTATTTAATGTTTTTAGGATCCATTGGTATTCAAAGTAACAGAGATATAGATTACACATAATCGGAGAGCATGCAAAACCCATTGGGATCCCTAGAGTTTGTTTGTAGCAGGTATCACCTAATTGAATACAACTGTTATTAAGTAGCCAAAAGATATACTTATATAAATCATCCTCTTTAAAGATGAAAGGTGCAGATTTATTCGATTTTTTTACCCATCCTTTATTCCCTTTTTGTGAGATGCAAGTATACCCAAGCTCCTTTCTATGGGCAAATGCAATCTTTATAAGACAAGATAAGGTATAAACAAGCCCATATGGTCCATCTAAAGGGATATTTTCATAACATTGAGTTATGTCTGTCATGAAGATAGAGTAAATGCTTTCTGGGAGGTTGATAAACACCTCAACTGCGTTTTTTATGACCCAAAAAGGGCAATAATTTATATTTCTGAATCTCTTTATATCTCTGTGTTTGATGGCACAGATATCTTTGATTTCTAGTAGAACAAAATTTAAGCAGTGGGTGATATCATTCGTAACACAAGAGAACAGGCTTTTGGAAGCGTCAGAAATCCATCTAAATTTATGCTTATGATTCTTATATGTTGGGAAGAGTACAGGAATTTTCAGAGAGTCGGGACTATACCCGAGTCCTGATAAACCATTGTTCAATGTTGTAGCTACACAAAGCCGAGAGTTCTCAAGTTTAAGAAAGTCCTTACTATTAAGTCTTGTATTGGTAGCCTCGAATGCTAATATTTTACATATAAAGGATGCCGTATTTGAGGCTTTATCTAGGCCAATAATGAGCCTTTTCTTTTTTGTGTCAAAAATAGAGGTCTTCATTTTAGGCGTAAGCCAGGTAGTATCAGTGCTTAGCCATACTTGTGGCATAAGACTGATCTTTTTCCAAAAAATTCTTTTGAGTGTTGAAGTAAGTTGGAAGTGAACTTCCACCTCCTGTTGGAGTTTTAAGGCCAAGTCGGCCAGGCATTCAAGTAGTGCCAATAAGACACTTTGAGGATTTAGTGGAAAAGGAGGAATATGATTCAAGCCTTTACTCAAGAGGCTCCTTACTTGTGGATCTGAAATGATTTCTAAGTTAGATGTACAAACATGTAAACCAAAGTAAGTGAAGTTTTTATAGAATTTTTGAAATAGATGACAAGAGCAGATAGGTATCTCATTATTATGGAGAAATTCATTTGAATAAAAAAGATTCTTAATAGGCGGTGAGTATTTCCATCCAATCATCACATCTTTTAGTAATAAATTCGATCCAAAAATATGTCCAAAACATTTTGTGAAAATAGCTTGGGGAGTGAAAAAATCCAAAATCTTGCTCGTAAACAAGCAATGTGAGATAATCTTTTTACACGCTTCTTCCTTTGGAGGTAGGTAACATCTTCCACACGCAATCCTTTGATCCTGCATATTACATATCCAAAAGGTTTTTGATTGGTAGGTTTCTTCCCCTACCTCTCACATCACTTCTACCTCTTCCTCTTCCAAACACAGATTCACTCAAGGAGGGAGTTAAGAAAGAGGTGTAAGACGCCGTCGAAGAGACAAGAGTATTAGGACGTTTGGAAACATGAGATTCATCCTCTTCAATATTCAGTTTGATTTGCCCAACCATACTTTTGATACCTTTAAAGCCACCATAAGTGGTTAGCAGAGTACCACACCCATCCGATCCAAGCTCTTCAAGTGTGTCACATATAATTGATCTGTACTGAATAAAGGCAATGACCAGATCCTTCGCTTGTCCACCAAGCCAAGAGCAAAAGAGGGAAAGGTGAAATTATTCTGCTTTATCAGGAAAGATACTAGGCAGATTGTTGAGGGCATACCAAATATCATGGTCAAACCAAATTATGCTTGACTCGCAAGAAGCTTTGGGGTCTAAGAATCTGCAAGCACACTTAAGATAAGGCCTGAACACATTCCACACTGTCTCGGTGTAGTAATCAGCATTACTTTTACTAAAGGTCATCACCCCTTTAGTTCTTGCATATAAACCTGTATTCGAACTACGTTTTTTATCATCAAGGAAACTCATATTGAAAGGAGATTTAATCAGATCCCCTTTGTCCAAGAGTTGGATCCCTTTCAAAACTTTAAGTTTGCATTCCTCAATAGTAGTAGGGGCCAAGTTGGCAAGGAAGACCCAGGTTTCCATGGATATGGGTGCAAGAAATCCTTTATTCGGGAACATCCACAGCATGTGCTCTACCCCCAAGGATTCTACCTCAACTTGTCGTGAAGGTAAAAAAGGAAAGGCCCTAGAAACTTTCGGTACCATGTCCAAAAGCGAAGCTTCACTGAGTGAACGAAGGTCATTCTGAAATTCTTTTACCACTTCTAATGCAGCTGCATCTCTACAAAAGAGGCTATTCGGTGGAGGGACTATAGGTGTAGAGGGAGTCGTAACAAAGATAGGACTAAGCCCACAAAATTTTCTAAGAAGATTGGACAGTTCAGAGCCTTTGGAAGAGAAAGATTATAAGTCCTGAATATGTGCTTTGGAAAGTCCAGCCAGATTCGAAGTAAATTCCATCAAAAGGTTGATACCATCAGATTTATTTTTTACAAGGAGTGCTAGTACTTCAACCCATAGGTCAAAAGAAATAAGTTGGACAAGTGTAGAAGCTTCTCTATCTTGTTTACATTTTAGTACAAGAAGAGAGGCAAGGGAAAGGGGTTCCACAAGAAGAGCGAGCCCTTGGGAAAGGGAAACAATCTGCAAAAATATCAGTAGTAGTTAGAATTCCATAGTATTGGAAGAGAGGTATAGACCTGAAGATCTAACACAAAGAGTTACATCTTTTTGAATTTTACAGCCCTATGTAGATAAGGCCTAATCCTAAGTGAGATATGAGGGAAGGTCTTTTCTATTTCTTTAGCGAGTCGTAACTTCTCCGAAATTAGAGCTCTTTTTTCTGGGTCAGAGCAAACTTTAATTCTTGCGGTAAGCTTTCCCACAACCTGGTTAACAGAAGTAATAGATCATGTAAATGATAGTATTTAAAGTAAAGTGAGAAACATGAATATAAAGTGGAATGGTATTGCTAGCAACCTTTACCAGTTAGGTTTAAAAAAACCACTGAGACTGTGTGATAGCACCCCAACCTATTAGAGTATAAAAATTATACTATAATAGGCAAAAGTTTCCAGAGTCATTGTCTGAGAGAGATCAACACCAAGTCAATCTCTCTTTTGCGTTTATTGTGTGTGTAGCAGTTCTAAATCTATATATATATATATATATATATATATATATATATATATATATATATATATATATATATATATATATATATATATATATATATATATATATATATATATATATATATATATATATATATATATATATATATATATATATACGCCAATGAACACTAACTGTTCACAGACCAACAATTCTAGAAAAGTACAATGGATTTTGTACAATAATCTATTTGCAATTGAAAATAAATTTTGTATAAGGTAATGAAGATAACAGAATATAGCTCAGGAATCCGCAAACCCAAAGTCTGGGAAATTTTGCATCACAATAAGAGATCCACCATTTGTTAAGAACAAAACGTTTTAATCAAGAAAGGTATCCCTCACCTGCACCCATAGCCACAAGAAAATAATTTGTAAGCACGTGACTGTATGCAGGTGATGCTGGGCATCCCCGTTGTTATCCATGTCATCATAAAAAAAACATAGTTCTTAACTTGTATTTTGTTTTTTTAGATAAAAAAATTACTTGGCTTTCTGCCAATCTGATAAGGAAATTGATAAACCCCATAGCGCTGCTAAATATCTGATATATTTTTTGAATAAAAAACTTTATTTTACCGATCCTAAGATTTTAGGAGTATATTAGGGAGATTAAAAGAGTACTTCTTTCCTAAATAGATTGGAGACAATTTCACACTATAGAGTTATGCACGAGCAATCTCGAGCCAGATCTGAGTTTATTAAAGACCACCACTTTCTTGTCTCTTTTATATATATATATATATATATATATATATATATATATATATATATATATATATATTAAAAACTGAAACTGTTTGAAGAACCAATTTATAACCAAGCTGAGATATCCACCAAAAATCTTAAATATTTACCAATAAACCATAGAATCACTCCTTTTTGTTTAGATATACGCTTCCTTAATCAAGAAATAACAATGTTATTATGTCATGTTCAACATACTGCTACCCTAAGCCAGCTATAAAGTGCATACCAACATGCAATAGACGACTCGGTCCCTTAAAGCAAGCTCAGACATCATCCGAGAAAGAAGTGATATAAAAGTCTTAAGCTAGGATTAATCTTAAGGGAAAAAAAAATTATGATATTCTTCATGGTATCAAGTCCCTTTTAAACCAACCCATTTAGAAGCTTTTTGTTGTATATACAGCAAACTGGTAGGAAAAGACCAGTTAAAGTATACTTGATAAAAAGGTGAGCAGACATTGGCAAGCACATTTTATTGAATACCCGAGGTTCCATCATACTATGGCCAATAGAAATCGGTCCCTATGCTGAATTGCTGAACAGCAACCGGAAACTTTCACTAACATACACCACTTGTGATGCACTATGGTAAAAACCACCGAGTAAATATAAAACCAGTTATCTACCACAATCGGTATATGATGCCACTTAGTTACCACACAATATCCGAATGTAGGGCTACAAATCTGCCGCCAGAAATCAGTAACTTCAGAATAACCTTTTGTCGATTCAGTAAGAAAACCCAAATTAGTCCAGGATTTGTTACCTTACCTAGAGCACTACAAAACATCAGTATTACAACTCACCAAGGTAACAGAACCATCAGCTCACTATTTTGTGTTAATTATAAGTATAATTTCAAGCTTATTTTATTTGAATTACCCAAGGTCAAACAGCCCCAGCCAACAGAAATCTGTCAATAAGTTGAATCAGTGATTAGCAAAAGAACCTTTCACTAATCTTCCCATCTTGTGTTGAAATACGGTAAAAACGAGCGAGTAAAAAACACATATAATACCTACAAAGTATCAGCCAATATGGAAACAAATCTGAAAACAGTCTTCAGTTTATTCAAAGTCTCTTTAGACAATTCCGAAACTTCGGTACCTGCACTATGAATTGAATCAGTCTGAGGTCAGCCGATGTACACAATGCACTCCGAACTCCTTAGTATTATAGCTGACACGGGTCTCCGACCATTACTTGCTCATAGTTTTGAGCTTTTTTTATTATTATTTGTGAATTTGTGGCTCTATACAAAGACCTACTATACATACATTTCTCCTATCAAAAGTAGCTTTTAAAACAAATTAGAATCATCACCAGCTAACCTTACCTTTTCCAACCAAACATAATGCAGTCCGATCCTAAATCCTGCCATATATTTAGACATGCTCAAGTCATAGTATTCCTTAGCCGATAGGGTCAGACTTATCCCATCCAAAAAAACTAGCTTACAGAACCAGGTTTTTATTTCCCCATTCCGCTTATTTCACGGACCTTTACATCATTATTCAAAGAGAACCATAACTTGCATCATTCCCAAAGCAAACAAATATTACTACTCATATTGCACCCCATAAACCAGAAAGGTCAGTTTCCGGAACAGGGTTTATTTTAAAAAATCTAATTACTGGTTTTTTCACAGCCTTCCAAAACAGTTTCAACATAGCTTCACAGTATTTTTAGACATTCTCAAGAGCAAGAAATACTTTTTGTTAACCTGTAGATTAGGAGATGAAGAAGCTTCCACAATCTCCTTCCGATTCTTTTTCGGCATGTTGAGCACACAGTAGAAAATAGCTTCTAACCCACACAGTTTAGAATGTACGCACAGGTAAATAGAGCACGATGCTAAGTGAGTAAGAGTACTCACTTTTTAAGAGGCTTTTATATTTCCTGAACCAAATCAAAAGCAGATCCACCACTGACTCGGACCAGCTACCCCACTCGAGGGCACCCATATGGGCCATATACTCCGGGATTATCCCCAGCAGAAGATCCGATTGATCCAGACAAAGTCGCCCCCACACTCGCTGTTGCAATCACCTGCAAACTAAAACCTAGCACAGGTGGTGGTGTGTTGCAAGAAGCCCGACACTAAATGCAGAGAAGCTTTAAAACGCTACTGAGTTCTCTTATGTGTATAGAGTTTTTTTAAAATTAATAACAAGGCAAGTCCTATAGTACCAAGTTACACCATGGCAACCAAAAAAAACTTATGCGGTCGATACCTAGTTCATAACCCATTACGAGCTTTTTGTACCTATCCCAAGTTGATCCTACACAACCCGTTATCAATTCAACAGAACCTTACAATTAGCTTACGTCATGCAGCCATCCACTAGGGTACTGTATACTTGCCCTAATCTTAACGGTGTGAGATACACTACTTAGCGATAGCAATTTTAGGTGATCATTTAGTATTTCCAATTCTGTCTCGAAGTCAAAAGGTGGGTCTATAAAATCCAGATGACATTTATACACAACCACGTCTATGGTATCAGTATGGAGTAACTATTCTTGAGTTTTTTACATATCAGTTTATTTGCTCCTCAGGTGTATTTATCCTATAATGGCTTACAGTCGAACTCTGGTTTTTTCCATAGCAACAGCTCACCTTTATCAATCAGGTGAATCTACTCGGAGAGCTACTTTACTCCGTTATGAACTTCATCTATTCCCGCAATTAGGAACCTCTGTTTCCCAAACTAAATGGTGGACATATCAGAACCGAGTGACTCGTGTAACCCTTTGGGGTCGCAAGCATTTTAGGAACAATATGAGATTGGTGATGGTAATTGAAGCTCTGGGCCTAGGGCCATAGTATTATTACATAGAACATTCACTAAAGCCAAGTTTTTCTGAGCGGTTATACATACTTTCCCAATTCCTTCCACGTCATAAGATTTTTTTGTATCGTAGTTATGGTCATCTATTAAGAGGATATTTTAACAGTACTCCACGCACCCGAGAGTATGGGGTAGTCTTGGCGACTTGTATCTTACCTTTAGCAGAGCGTCCAAACACCTGTTTTTACTGCGACAGCTGTTTGTGTGATCATGTAATGGGCGCTTTAATAGAGATGTAGATGAGGGGATCCGAAAATACTTATCAGCCAGGCTTCTTTTTGTCAAATTTAATAGATGAGTCGGTTGAAAGACCTCATGTAAGAGTGTGTGTGTGTGTGTGTGTGTGTGTGTGTGTGTGTGTGTGTGTGTGTGTGTGTGTGTGTGTGTGTGTGTGTGTGTGTGTGTGTGTGTGTAGTTGTTATACTTAAATAATACAACATAAATGAGGATAATTGTCTTTAGACAAGTGATAAATAACTCAATCTTAGAACTATTTTTTTTTACATTGTTATAAGAATGAGGTCTTATTCTAGTGTAGAAGTACAATGTATGTTTCATGAGGTGAAAAGAGCTTGGTATGTCAAGGGAAGACAGTTTCTTTAAGCCAAAACAATTCCAAGAAAGGATAGAGTCCTCCCTAGATCCATCCAAACAAGACAACAAGCATGTTAGCCTTGAATGCATTTTCCAGGTGTCAACTGGCTATATCAATTGTTATCCATGTCCATCTTACAACTTTTTTAACATAAAGCAAATGTTAAAAGCTTTTTTGTAAAATACAAGGTGTGTATTATCTTTTTGAATTATGGCAGCAGTTCTAAGTAATGTTTTTATATATAGCTCCATTTTTTAATAGACCTTAAATAGATATTAATATAAATATCATTTTGATTGGAAGGCCATCACCCCTTTCGATCCAAGTTTCCTAAAATCCCCCCTTTTTTAATATCCAAATATTTTTATGTCTCGGCTTTATAACACCATAACACCCTTTGCAAAGTTGTCCTGCTTCTTGTTGTAGAAAAATAAGACACCACATCTAGTTTTAACCAAGTGTACATGGTTTCAAAAAAATCACAGGTAAACCTTAGTAGCATATACTTCATTATTAGATACAACTCTAAGAGGAACCATACATGCCTTCTGTTTATGTTCGGGTATCAAGCATAGCTAGGCCAATCAAGCCAATATAACTCCTAAAAGATAGAGATTTTCACCATGTCCATACTTTTCCATTGTTGAATTAAGGTTCTCCCAAAAAAATAACTTGAGTCTTCGCATCTTCCTCTTTAGTTTCACATACAACAATTATTTGCAGTGATCATATGCTGCAAAGATATTCATGTTGGGAATGGGATCGTGCTAGCTATGGTGGATGAAAGAGAAACATAGTGTCAATGTGTGAGTGTGTGTGTAAGCAACGTTATCACTCAAGTGAATTAGGTTCCAAGATAGAATTAGCTTGGAATCATAAACACAATATTGAGTATTGACTTAGCTTAGCACAAGCTCACCATAAACAAGCATGTAGTGCAAAATACAGTTGTGTTGTTCATTCATGAAAATGAGCTTTATATAGCTCTACATCCTTGCTCCATAGTATGTGGGATAAATCCACTCTCCTCTCCTTGACTCACACTTTAGGACAAAGCTCAAACTTTACAATCCTCCCCTTGAGGTTTGGACTATGACAAGGTGTAGAATACACACAGGATGATAAGTTGCTATCCACACAGGATGGTAATATCCACACAGGAAAATAAAATCCACAAAGGATGGTAATATCCACACAGGATGATAAAATCCACACAGGAAAAAGTCCTCCCCTACAAGTAGAGAGGCTGCATCTTCAAAATGGGTCTTCATAAAATACAATGTTGCTCTCATCTTCATCCTTTTTATCTTCTACCATGTGAGCTGATCCTTTGATAGGTCTCTTGCCTTCGTAGCTTCTGCTGTTGCTTTCAACTACTTCATGGTCTTTGACTTCGTATCCTCCCCTCGAACAAGTGCTTTTGTCCCCCTTTTTGTTGTGAAATCAGGCTTTATTCCATGCGTCATAATGACATGCAACAATATGTAAAGATATCCTATAAAAGGGTTTATGCAAAAAATTAATGCTTTCTCTTCCATCTTGGTCATACTCCGAGAGCCCAAGCATGCGGTGTTTCTCATACTCATTGTCACAAAGTCTTCACACATGGAGAGGTTTTAGCAATTTGGAGACTCTCCAATGCCAATGTCTTTCCACTTACAAAAGCACATTTATAATGTCATCCATGTAGACGAATATAATTACATACATTGAAAGAAGTTGTTGTGCTTGGCTGCAAGATCAATGTGTACTTTGGAATTTCCCTTCAATGTGAAGCTCCTCTTCACCGTCGGTGAAGCCCCTCTTCATCACAAGGAAAAACAAATGTATTCTTTGATTGCTTGGATATCTAGCCAAGCCGATGTGGAGTGATCACCTTTTGAGTTCTCAGTGCTAGATTGATGGCCGCCTTTAAAGTCCCATGTAGAGGCTTTGAAAATTTTTAAGGTTTGATGCCTTGGCTAAGTGCTCAAGGTTCTTTTGTGGGACTGGCACCTTGTGTGGTTTGGGAGGCTTCAAAGCCTTAGAATGTGAGACCGGCTCTTACAGGGTCGGGCAGCGGGAAGCTAGTCCGGTAAGCGCGGGCAAGGCGGGCAGTCGGGTAGCTTCTCAAGCAGACGGGGGAAAGCCGGGCACAAGCGGGCAGTAGGGCAAGTTATCGGGAAGCTTCGAGCAGTCAGTCCAGCAGGCGGGGCAGGTTGGTCGACGCCAAAAAAAGGCCTCTGCGCATGAATGCTCCCCAGCGGACCCGCCAGCCTTAAAAGGCGTTGTTGACTGCCGTATTAAAATCCACCCAGCTTGCCCGAATTAGCAAACTTAAATTGATCCTTGGACCCCATGAATCAACACCCCAATTTTGGTGCACTAACCAACAAAGCCCACGAGCTAGCTTGTGAAGGAGCTCCTAAAGATAGGATATTAAACTCGAGCTAGCAGGCTTCCATACACACACACATCTAAATATAGGCAATTTTGAGGGTGCGTTTAATGGAGTTCTCGGGCTTGGATTGCAGAGCTTGAAGGCTCTATGGGAAGCTTGTGAGCAGAGCTTCAAGATGAGATGATTAAAGTTCAATAAGTACAAAATTGGGAAGATTTATTGAAGATGCAAACAACTAGAAAATTGACACAAAAATGACTAGAAATGCAAAAATAGGGGCTAATTTTCTCCCCAATCAAGCTCACCTAGCCATGGAGGGTAGTGGCCTCTTGGGTGTGCCAAGGACATGCCCACACATAGCTAGATTAATGCTTAATTAGTGAGAGATGCAACTAGTTATGAAAATGTCAATGGGCCGTAACAATAATTATGAAATGCTAGTCGATCTCATGGAGATGCTAATAATTAACACACACTAATGCATAATGACAAATCTAGCTAGCATAACCTAAAGCTCTGATACAAATTGTTGGGAATGGGATCATGCTAGCTATGGTAGATGAAAGAGAAACATATCGTCAATGTGTGAGTGTGTGTGTGTGTAAGAAAGGTTATCACTCAAGTGAATTAGGTTCCAAGATAGAATTAGCTTGGACGCATAAACACAATCTTGAGTATTGACTTAGCTTAGCACAAGCTCACCATAGACAAGCATGTAGTGCAAAATAGAGTTGTGTTGTTCATTCATGAAAATGAGCTTTATATAGCTCTACATCCTTGCTCCACAGTACGTGGGATAAATCCACTCTCCTCTCCTTGACTCACACTTTAGGACAAAGCTCACACTTTACAATTCAACATAAATATTTTCACACATATCATCTCATATGTAATGAAGCAAAAGAAATATGAGATACCTTCAATAATTGAAGGCTACTTTGGATCATAAATTAAGCATGACATTGTTGCCCAACCATCTATTCTATGGGTAAAATCAAATTGCACCCACGTATTTCTTAAGTCACCTGTTTATCTTCGTTTCATCTAATTTATTAAATAAACCCTAGAACCTGGTCCCTTTGTGGATATATTAAATAGAAATAACTTGTCATCTCTTTGCACTGTCCACGAAATCTACTCCCATGGAAAAAAGAAAACATGCGCTTTTTTTGAAGTAATAAAATATTATTATATCCATCCCAAACTACAACACCTTGACTCTTCCTCTCCTAGGAAACAATTGAAGAAAACCTACATGATGCATCCTAATAAAGTTAAACCAATAATAGCTTTTAAAAATTAACAAATTCAAGGAACAAAACGTAGTTTCTCATACCCTTTGGTTCACCCTTTCTTGAGAAGCAATAAGAGTCTGTTTAACTGCATGTTGTTTAGTCCTACCTGTTTTTTTGGAAAGTGAATCTTGCAACAGCAATGTGAACAATGCATCAAACTTGACAACTTCAGGAATTCCTTGGGTCATAAGTCTCCAAGTACTAGCAAAAGTCTAGTAAGGCATGAAGAACAGTCTGCACAAGGAAACTATCTGAAATGACTTCACCTACAGAAATAAGTTGCTCATTGATATCCTTGACACTAGCAAGGAAAGTGTCCATATCATCTTCCTCATGCATAATCTTTGACTCCAGCTCTTTATGCTGTCAAGAAGTGCGGAGTGTGCGGCTAGGAAAGCGCTGGGCCTCTGACTGTGAGAGTTCGTAGCAAAATCAAGCAGGTCATAGAAGATTTGAGGCTAAAAATACACTAAAAAAGAACTAAATTCCAGCCATGAAAGATTCTCTTTGAAAAATAACCAAGATCAACTCAAAACTCTTGTGTGTGTGATGATTTGGTGATGATTGCAGTGCTCTTTTGGCGTGATAAAAACCCTATACAAACGCTTTAATTCTCCATTGTAGCCATTTCATGGAAGCTTTAGAAATTCATTATACATTCTCAAGTACCATTTGAAGAGGGGAAACCCTAATTGGTGGCCTCATAGCCTCAGATATAGGGTTGGAACAACTTGGGACTGCACTAGCATACCATAGGTGCAGGCTTTGTATCCCTTCACAAAGGAGATTATAGTGCTGATCTTTCTCTTCTAAAATGCTCCCTCACTTCTCATAGTCATTCCACCGTGAGTGATGTGGTATTTTGAGCCATTTTTTCCAATATTGGGTAATTTTTTACCATTTATTGTCATTTTTAGCCCAAAAATGCCCTTTTTTGCCCATAAAAAGCCCAAACGAGCTGGGAAAAATCCCTAAAATTGTGGAAAAATCCATTGGGCTTAAATTTCACCTTGAGCCTCATTTTACCACTTGGCACACACTCTGGATACATCTCTTATGTCCGCATATAAAACCTGCTATTTTTTGCCAAGATTACTCTTATTGAACTTTCTAGTCAAAACGAGCTTGTCACTTTCAAACACTTAACATTTGTAAATTTCTAAAGAAAAATATGCATTTTTTATGTGAAAATTCATGCCATACGGCCACGTCTAGGGCCTTGCATTCCCGGCAAGGTATGTACACGACTGCAATGGTGGCATCTATTTTCGCATATATCACACTATGTACAGCATAGCATTTGGTCCCTCATAACAAAAGCATTGAGAGTGAGGTAGATATTTTAGTTTCACATTATGCATGTGCCACAATACGACAATGCAGCAACGCAATTTTTGCCTCATTACGGCTTTCATAATGACCAGCTAGAATATCCCAAGCCTCTTTTGCAAATTTCACTGAACGAATGTGAGGAGTAATGGTGCGCTTTACAGACAATGCAATCAACACATGAGACTTTGCATCCAAATGAGCTTGTTTTCATAGGCAAAACAACTCTAGCAGTAGAAATCCTTGTAGCAAGACCTGCCACATCCTCAACATCGCCTACATCCTCAAAACCAGGGCATACATCAATGGCCTGCACAATATTCCAGATGCCCTTTGACACAAGAACATGTTGCATCATGTAAGCCCACATAGGGTAATTGACCCTATCCATTCTGTCCTCAGCAACAACAAACATCTTGAGCACATCTATGTTGTTGTCAGCCATGGAAAATGCATGCAACTGATTGACAACTGCTTGAAATGAGGAGAAATTGAATGAGATCAGCACATGCTATATAGCACAACCCGTAGTAGATTTTATGGAACCTATTATGCAGTAATTGGAACTGACAAAAATTTTGCACAAAATGAAAAAATTGCTTGTGCAGACCTAGTTGTAGTGGAAACGGAGGTCAAAAGTGAGCCCGAATCAAAAAACTGAGTAGACTAAGCTTTGCGAGCTCCCCCAGAAAAACAAATTCGACCTGTGAACGCTCACCAAAGCTCATTGAAATTGGAGAAAGTCAGCAGGCATGTGCTGGAGTAGTTGGCAAGTAAGCACGGGAGGATGCAATCTACTTTGATACCAATTGTTGGAATTAGGGTTACAAGAAAACACACACAGCTTGGAGAAGATGAAGGAAGCTTAAGGCACACAACAGAGAGTGTATTACTTAGTGTGCAATGGAAATATAGATAGCCCTAGAGTGATGGGTGTATATACAATGCACGGGGGGAAAACTTCCTAAAGAGGGGAAAAAATACCTCAGCAGTCCTTAGTTTGTTCACACACATCACTACCACATGTATATGGTAACACTGATCACCAACCCTCCAAGTTATTTTTGATTTCATGTTGGACATATTGCCTTAAACATAAGATTGCAGGGTACAATGGTGGAGATGCAAGATAGTTGTGGTGGATTGTTGAAGTTGGGGGCTTCAAGACAAGGTTTGTGAATATAAGATCAACTTAGAGCAGGAGGTTAAGTCAACGTGGTGAAGATTAATGAGAATTAATGGCGGTTAAAGATAGAGTTTACTTTTAATCATTTATTAAATAAATTGGTAGGTTAAACGAAAAGACCCACATATTTTTTTATTAATCTGTATATACTTGCATAAGATATTGTGCATTAACTATGACGGCTCAAAGAATAATGAAAATCATAATTGAAGAAGTTGTGCATTCAAACTGGCTAGTACGTCATTTAGTACATGACGGTTGTGCATGTATGTGCATTCAAACTGATTAGAGGACTGCCAAATTATAATTTCTAAATATGTACAAACTATAGTTTTATGCTTGCAAGTGGAAAGGTGTTGCGTCAAATTTGGCAAGCCTTTTGTTTCTAGAGGGTGATTCAAGGACTACATTTAATGCAAGTGCGTGTGTGTGGTGAACACAAGTGTATATGTTTAAGTTACATATACAATGTAGCATCTTTTTGAAAGAATATACAATCTAGCATTTTTTTGTTCACGTCATGATAATTAGATATTATTATGTGCAAAACATGAATTGCAATCATTTTTTAAAATATTTTTAAGTTCTTATTTGTTTACTATATATTTATTCTATAATTTAAATTAGTAGCTTGTATATAATTATTTATGTGTGAAATCTCAAATTGCATAATCAGTCTTAGTTTATATCGTATAAGTGTTTATTATATATATTCTAGAAGTGTTTAATATATATCTTTTTCTATAAGCATTTTATTTTTATTTTTTATAAGTGTTTATAAATATTTTTTGTAAGTGTTTAATATATATATCTTATTCTATAAGTCTTTAATTATTTAAAATATATACCTGCTATGTGCTTAGTTAGTTTAATTATATACCCATTATAAGTGTTTAATGTATATATTTTATAGAAAATATATGTTAAGTGATTTATTGTATATATTTTATACATATAATACATGTTTGGTGATTTAGTGTATATATTTTATAAATATAATACATGTTAAGTGAAATAAAATGAAAGTGAAGTGAAGTGGTGTGAAGAAAGAAAATGTCAAGAAGAAGAAGGAGAAGAGGAAGAAGAGAAGGTACTCATGGGTATGTGTGTGTGTGTGTGTGTGTGTGTGTGTGTGAATGCATACGTTTGTGCATTTATTACTTGCACGCATGGGTGTGTGTGTGTGTGTGTGTAAATTCATGCACCGAATGGCTATTTCTGTGTGTGTGTGTGTGTGTGTGTGTGTGTGTGTGTGTGTGTGTGTGTGTGTGTGTGTGTGTGTGTGTGTGTGTGTGTGTGTGTGTGTGTGTGTGTGTGTGATTGTGCACGTGTATGTCCACCATCAGAGCCCCAATGGCGCACTGGCTTCTCACCATGCCTTTCAAGGCATGGAGGAGCTCCATTGGGACTCCATTAGAGATCCCCCATGCCTTGAAAGGCATGGTGAGAAAGCAGCATACATGCTGCCTTCTCACCATGCCTTTCAAAAGGCATGGAGGAGCCCCAATGGAGCTCCAAATGGAGTTCCAAAAGTAGCTTGCATACACACACACACATTTTCATGCACACACACAACAACACATGAGACACATACAAGCATGCATACAAACACACACACACACACACTTGGTCACAGCATTTGAACTTGATAACATCTGGGGGTCTTCTTCTTGTGTCCTGAAGCCCTGTATCTGGCTGCAAAATATGACATTTAACCTTTTACATTCATACTAGATTTAAGCTGTTGCCTTATGAGTGTCTACCTTAGGCTTTACATAATAATTACTGCTATCTCTTGCTATGGAAAAGCACTATGGCTAAGAAAAGCTTTCCACTAAGTTGTTTTGGTAGCATGGTAGCTGTACAACCCCTCTGATTAGTGGTTGCCTTTTTTTTAGCCTTGGGTTCTGGATTTTTTACTACAGCTAGATCTTGGGGGTACTACCATAAATTATACATACATACTTATTCTAAATTTGATGCTCTACTGAAAATTGGCATAAAATTTGGCCCTATTTTGTGTTAGAGGCTTTCTTAAGGAACGTTGTTTACTAAAATAGGCTTGGACAGTGGTTAAATTGATGCTTGGACACAATACAGGAAGCTTTTGAAAATACTGCTGACTTGAAAATAAACCGGTTTTTTGTTGGGCTTCAGTCCTACTCACTGTACTTAAGAAATTACTCTATGCAATCTTTGAAGTAGTGGCTTATCATGGAAACTTATGAGAAATTGGTGTTTTGTTGCATTAATTTGATACTTATGGTGAGTATGGTGTTGAAAACCTGATGGCATTGCTAGTTATGCTCGCGAAATCTGAGTTTGGAAGATTGCAGGTGTCTATCTGGTTATGATACATACATTTTGCTGATAAATACCAAGACTATCTATTGATATCTGGCTTAATCTATCTATTGAGGTGGGGATGCTTGTCTACTTTGATTTACCTACAGCCTCTCTACTGATTACTAGCTGGCTTTTTGGGTCTTGGGTTTCTGGCCTAGTCCTGATCTTTATTCTACTACAGCTACCAAAATTATGACCTAGTCTCTAGGTTAGATCTTACTCTCATGAACTAGCTATATTTGGGTATGGTTGGAGTTGTTGGATTTGGCTCTCATTCTGACTAGTACATCCTTGGCTCTAGCTTATACTGATCTGGGATGTTTTTTCTTTTTCTCTTTGTTGACCTTGCTGGACTTTGTCATGCTGACCTTGACATGCAAAAAATTTGACATGCAGGTTGTTGCTATTTACTAGGAGTATGATTTGGCTTTTTTTTGGTTTGGCTTTATATATAATATGGTTTTTATTCTTTAAAGAGAATTGGCTTAAATTTTGATCTGGCCTTGTTACTAATCTAGTGAGTAGTGATCTGGTCTTTTTTGTGCTTTACTACCTGTGTATGGTATGGTATTATGATATGGGGGAGGCTACTTGCATTGAAAAAAACACTGACCTTCAGCTTGGTACTTAGGTTGTTGGCTTAAATATGGTCCTTTTTTCAAAAACCATTACTGATGTTACTTATGAGCATTATATTAGTAGATTGGTATTGGGGAAGTATCTTGAAGCAATGCTTAAGGATCAAAGGGAAAATGGTTGATGAACTTCCAGAGGGTTTTGAAGCATGGTTTCATCATTGGTTATGGGAGCACATTGATAAAGCTTTTATGGAGATTTGGAGTAAGCTCAACACAAAAGAGTCGGATGAAAATTTCCCAAAGCTCATGGAATCTTCATGAAGAGTTTTATTTAGGTAAGACAATTGATAGCTTTATGTGGTTGATATTCTGTTTTGCACTTAGACTTTGTATAATAAATAAGTCACTAGGTAAAGGAGCTCAAAAAAGGTTAAATGCATTTTATGTAGATGGCTAATTCAGCTTTATGATCAAACTTTGTTGGAGAAGCTGCTAGCTGTTGTTAAAATTTGGAGGGACCTCTCTTCTGAGGAGTATATGTATCCGCTATGGATAAGAGATCATGGTTTGCTTGCTTGGGAAATTGAGTATTGCCCTTGGTGGCTAGACTACACTCGAGGCACCTACCGGGCGATAAAGGGAACTTATATAAAGGTCTTTTTTTGCGTTTATAAAAAGTAAAAAATTGTTAAAGTGCTCATATTATTTAGACTTAGTTTATGAGAGAGAAACATATTCTTGTTTACTTTAGAGCACATTCTTGAAATAAATGAAGAGGTTATTGAGGAGATTGACTCAGCTTCCAAGAAATCCACCTCTTCAAATAGAGTAGACAATAGTACAATCTCCTCTTAAAGAAATGATTGGAATTTGTTAAATCCAAGAAGCCCAAGAAGTCCCCCAAACAGAACAAAATAGATGCTCAAGGTTCCATAGGTAAACTTGCTTGTAAAGATATCTAGCTGTCACTTTTGTCTAGTCAACAAGTCTTGATGAAATATTTCATTTTCAGATTATGCAGTGCCCTCCATAGATTATGATGTGGCCATTATTAGCAATATGACATATGTTTACAAAATTTCTCTCGATGAGAAATGATAAATACGTGTGAGGAGAAAGATTGACTATGTGGTGTATGTTGTCAATGTTTGAAATACATGTCTTTGATTGTATGCAGGAGCTTGGATTTTGTACATTCAGCGAATGTTGATGGGGAAAAGAGCAATGAAGTGGCCTCTCTTTTGTTTGTGTATTTTCCGAGCAATTTTTGGAGAACGAGGTATGCATTCTTCACAACTTCAATGGGAACCTCTACTCTATGATAGTTTTGGAACTTTAAATAAATTTACAATGCGTAATATGCATGTCCCTCCATGGAATCAGTTCTCTAAAAAATTGAGTAAGAAAGTGGCCATAATAGCTTCTAAGTATGTGGCAGACAATGGGTGGTACATCAACTTAAGCTCCACTAATCACTTTGGCATTGTGTCTAGCCATGCCATTGAGATGGGATTCAAAATGATGCACACCATCCTTATTTTGATCCCTGATGGTTATGTGCAAAAGATCATTAAGATTGAGAGAGTAAGTAGAGATATTTTGTTGATTGAAAAAACATAGTTGTAGTTTTCTTGAAGGTTCTTTAATTAGATCACACTCTAATTATAATTTGTAGGTGGAAACACTATTGCTAGAATTGTTTTATCATAAGGGTCAGTGTCCTATCTACGACCAACGAGGTGGAGAGAGAGCATGGACAACAACTCTTTGGATACCAAATTTGGAATACTGGTGGAGCGTGGTGATGGAGAGTACATTGGACGATGCGCTCTTGAAGGTGCCACTGAGCGTAGCCTTGAATTCTTCCGATAAGAAGATATGCATACTACTAGGTCTTGTTAGACTATGTTACACAAAGTAAATATGTGCATGTTTCTTTTCTTTTTAGATAGCTCATGCGAACATGTACTACAGAACACCTTCGTCGTTGATATCATTGATATCTTTTTTGGATGTGGTGGCTTGGGCTATGTATGCATTGAATTGTCTAGACACTGCCTCTACGTCAATAATGATCCACGGGTCTTTCAGCAACATCTTGCAAGCTAAAAGGCTCAATGTGTAAGTGATATTTCAATGGTTGATGCATATAGCGACGAGGAGACCGATTGGCAACAATACAAGCCCAGATCACATTTCCCTTGATTGCCATCTACATTGGTGTTGTCTATGGTGTTTTCAATACTTTGATATGTATGGGACCACATTAGACTAATGGTGTTTGGGTGCCACTTTTTTTGTTTAATTGAAGACATGTTTTTGGTGTTGACCATGTTTATCAATGCAATCATGATTTCATGTTTATTATGCTAGTGAGAGATTTGGATTTACCAAAGTGATATAACAACACATATTTTCTTGTGTAATTATTTTCTTCTTCTCGTGAGCATTGGGCTGCTGCACGGAAGCAAATATGGAATGGGGATTTTTTTAATTTGCATTTTCACTCCGTTATGTTGCCAAAATTTGATAGCTTGTCAATATAATCATGCTTTTTGGTGTTGATCATGTTTGGAGATGTAATCATGGTTTCATGTATACAATGCTAGATGAAAGTTAGGCAAGCTTTGGATCGGTGTGGACAATGATATACCAGCACATATCTTTTTGGGTACATATTTTCTTCTTCCTGTGAGCATTGGGCTACTGCATGGAAGAAAGTATGGAATAGGGATTTGTTTTGGTTTTCATTTTCACACCGTTATGGAGCCAAAATTTTGATAGCTTGTCAATGTAGTGATATACCATGAGATATTTTTCTTGTGTATATATTTTCTTCTTTCCGTAAGCATTGTGTTGCTACATGGAAGCAAGTAAGGAATGGGGGATTATTTTTTATATTTGTATTTTCACATCGTTATGCTGCCAAAATTTTCATAGTCTACCAATGTAGTCAAGGTTTAGGGTTTATTTGGCTAGTTGGAAGTTATATAAGCTTTGAATTGGCGTGCACAGTGATATACAACTTTTGAATTTTACTTTATCTCTCTAAAGATTTTAGAAGAGAAGTCATTCTCTCTCTCTAGGGTTTATAATCTCTTCTTCCAATGGTAACATGCAATAGGTACTATCTCACTAGAATTTATACTTTCTCTCTCTGTCAACCACACATATATGGAGTGTTATGATGATTGAAAGTTACATTACATAGATACTTTATGCTATGACACATATTTGGTTAAAAAACTCAAAAATTTGATGAAATTGTTGAAATAACTTGAAATGAAAAACTCTCAAATCTTAAATTCCCACCTGGGGGGGATCACTATGTATAGATTGTGTATATCGTGTGCGTTCAAGGACTATTTATAAAACTCTTTATTTATGAATTTTACAAATAAAATACACCCTTTTCCTATTCAATATTTAATTTTAGACCCATTCTAGGAGGAGACATGTCAAGAGAGCAAATTGATGATCTTGATCCAGTGGATCTCATAAAACCAAAAAAAATATTGATGACAGTGAGGGCAACAGCACAAAGTATCGAATTTGGTAGAGAAAAATCAACAAAGAAGACTGAAATGGATACAATGATTGAGATCGATGACAATTGGGAATTAGGCATAGATCATTACAATAAACAATGGTCCAAAGATAGGAAACTAGTTTAGAAACCCATCTAGTCATCATGAAAATTCTACTAATCTGAAGATTTTATTTCTAGCCTTCAAAGGGGGAAAGAAGGAACATATGTTCACATTCAAGCATCATGAACACTCTACTAATCTGAAGATTTAATTTCTAGCCTTCAAAGGGGGAAAGAAGGAATATATGTGCACATTCAAGCATTTGAACAATACATTGAGGTGAAGGACATAGATAAGAATGAATGGGGAGATTATTTTTTAAAACACTAAAAGAGGTATCTAGGAAGTGGTATCACCATTATCTATTGTGCTAGCTTAGATCGTACAACAAATTAATTAAAGTATTTTGCATGGATTACTCAAACAATCAAGGGGACGAAGACATAATGTGAGCTAGACAAGATAAAGTAGGGAAGATTTCCAATCAAGATCTATGTTGAGAAAATTAAGGAACTGACCACACAATTGCAGGAACCCCTATTGAAAAAAAAGAATGAGTGCTTGTTTAGATGTAAAATTCTAAGAGAACAGGAAGTTCTAGCCCATACAAAGAAATGCAATGATTTGGTTCAATGAGCCCAAAAATTGGTACATCACACAAAAGAGGAAAGGATCCACAAGAGAAGAGATTTTAATGATAGTAGTGAAACATTGACTGAAGGGTCATATTCTAGCATGACTTCTAGCTCATTTGATAGTGATAGAGATAAAAAAGTTAAAGGCAAGAAGAAAAGGTCGTGGAGCAGGAAGTTAGAAGAATGTCAAAACAGATAGCTGAGATGGCCAAAACAAGATCTTAAGTGGGAAAGATGGAGACCTGGTGTTCAAAGTGCAGATCTAGAGATCACAGGTGAGATAAATGTTCCCAATTCATGTACAGTAATTCTTATGGGCATGTGAGGAACAAGTGTGGAATAAGGATTCATCACTTCAAGAAGGGGAAGGACTTATCTATGATTGCAGTGAGGAATCCAAAGGCGATGAAACCAAATGGAGCAAGTGGCTCCAAGGAGAATGAGATTAGCACGAGTGCTAATCTTAGCACGAGTGTTGGAGGTGGAAAAGGTAGATACCAAGGGGGTATTGGACAAGGTAGAGGTAGAGCTAAATTTGGGAAAAGGAATTTCAATTGCTATACTTACCAAAAATATGGCCATTATGCAGCTCAGTGCTCGGACGCTGCCAAACCAGAAGGATCTGAGCAGAAAACACATGAACCAATGCCAATAAAGCAATGACCAGAAGCAGAGATGTAGTAATTGAGAAGATTTTAGAAGAACCTGATACGAAGGAGGCTACTAAAACCAAGAAATGGGAGCAGCAGAGAGACACATGGAAGGAAAAAGGCAAAGCAAAAGTAGTTGATAAATGGCAAGAACAATGAGACCTGGCAAAGTAGATGCTAGAAAATCCAAAATGCTTAGATGCTAGGGTAATTTAAAAACTGTAGCCTTAGC
Organism: Adiantum capillus-veneris; assembly: GCF_014529385.1. Lineage (NCBI taxonomy): Eukaryota > Viridiplantae > Streptophyta > Polypodiopsida > Polypodiales > Pteridaceae > Adiantum > Adiantum capillus-veneris. Next base: position 45,793,739 of record NC_140948.1, on the reverse strand, counting down.
CTTCAGGGACTCAGGAAGAGAAGTAGCTCAGTGAATTAAGTGAGGACAAAGCAACGACTAGATTGGATGAGTCTATGATAGATGTGATTGAGAGTCTATGATAGTTGCAGTTGAGAGCCTAATTGAAGAGGTAAGGCAAGTCAGATCAGACTTGATTGAGGCTGGAGATATTGACTTGGTGATAGATCAAAGAGTCCATTAAAAGATGAGTCAGCTACCAGACGAAGGAAAACTCAGTGGAACTGTGAGGACAACTAGTTGGAAGAAAGATCTTCGGTTTAAATAATAGTTCTATTAATGAACAAGATGAGATATAGGTTAAAGTCTATGAAAGGATCCATAAGTTGATAGTAGAATTGGATGAAATCAGAGACAGACATAGAAGTTGTAAAATTCATTAGACAAAAGAGGAAATAAAATGTTGAGGCAAGAACAATAAATTTGGCGGCTAGTAGGGACGAGGAGGTTCCAATCATTCAAGGACTACAAACTCAAGAAGTAATGGGAACCATTGTCAAGCATAATACTAGATGGAGGGGCTGGAATTGATATTCTCAATGAACATCTAAGACAAAATTTGGGGGTTCAAGACCTAAAACTAACACCATTCAAAGTGAAAATGGTTGAGCATAAGGTAGTGCAAGCCACATGATAGATTGAGAGTATGCAAATCAGAGTGGGTAAAGTAAAGTTCAAAAATACTTCTTTATCTTGGACGTACAAGAAGCGTATGGAATGATTTTGGGCAAACCATGGCTTAGAACTGGTGAAACTATACATGATTATGCCAATCAAACATTAACCATCAAGGGATCCAACTGGTGAGTTTGGATTAAAATAGACAATACAAGGAGCTGGAAAAAGGCACTAAGACCAAAGGAGCTCTCCAAGAAATATGACACCAAGAAAATTGAGAGAATGTTGGCTTCAATGAATATTTTTCCACTGCAGAGATAGAATTGAATGCTATTATGATGGACAAGGAGCTAGGTAATAAGCAGAGAAAGCAGTACCTAGATCAATTCACTAAGTCAAACACTTGGGAAAGGACAATTTAACTAGATGGGCGTGCACCAAAACAATCAAATCAGTGTAAGTTTAATTTCAAATCAGTAGATAGCAGAGCGACTTAGACAAAAACAAAAAAATTAGATCAAGCTGCTAAAAGGATAGAGATGGAGCTAGGGATTGTGGAGCTAGCAAATCCATTTAATAAATATGCATCAATTATTTGTACTAAGAAGGAAGCAGATCCATTGGCAAAACAAAAAGGAGGTGGTTCAAATTGGTTAGTTCCAGATGATGAGGAAATCGAAGAGTGGAATCTCAACACATATGAGCAACCTAGAATGGTAGCATCTAAAGCTAAAGATCAAAGAGAAATCCAGTGATTTGTTTGAAAAATACAAGGATGTATTTTCATGTGAAATCATTAATTTTCAAGAAGTCATTCTAGAAGTGTGTCAACATTGGATACCGCTGAAACCAGAGCCATACTAGTGAGACCGTAGAGGTATAGAATGAACCCCAACTGTGCTAAGAAGTTCAAGGAAGAAATTGACAATATTTTGAAGGCGGGGTTCATTACTAAAGTGGCAAGTAGTGAGTTGTTATTCCCAATTGTAGTGGTTTCAAAGAAGAATGGGAAGTTAAGGGTATGTGTGGATCATAGGAAGCTCAATGCTTAGACTATCAAAGATACCTTTCCACTCCCATTTACTGATATGCTGCTAGACAAGATTGCTAGCCACAAGATGTATAGTTTTATGGATGGTTACAATGGCTACAATCAATTGAAGATTGCACCGGAGGACCAAGAGAAAACAATGTTCATCATTGAATGGGGAGCATTCATGTACTTGGCCATGCCATTTGGACTATGTAATGCTCCCAACAACTTTCAAGAGGTGTACAATGGAAATATTTAGTGAGTTCTTGTACATATTTTTGGCAATGGTTATGTATGTTCATTGTCTTCTCTACTGTGGAAATGCATCTACTCCTTTTGGAAATGGTTTTTGAGAGATGCAAAGAGAAAAGGATTTGCTTGAACCCATTTAAATCAGTATTCATGGTATGGAAAGGCTAGCATCTAGGACATATTGTTTCGAGGAATGTCATTGAGATGACTAATGATAAAATTAAGTGTGTTCGACAAGCTAGAGTGCCCACAAATGTATCTAAACATTTGTTTTATGGGATATGTTAATCTTTATCGAAGACATATGCATATGCTTGTAGCTAAGGCACTTCCTTTATATGAATTGACTTAGAAGGGGAAGTTCATTTGGACCCACAAATGTGAACAAAGTTTCTAGTGCTTGAAGGAGGTGATCAACAGTAAGACAGTCCTTTGTCAACCATACTGGATGTGATTTTCCATGCGCATGTGGATGCATCTAGAATGGCAATGGGGAATGTACTAGCCTAGTCGAAGACAAACTATCTAGTCTACTTTACTAGCATTTGAATTAGTTCAGCTAAACAAAGGTATTCTACTACAGAGAGAGAAGCACTAGGAATGGTTTTTAAGACCACAAAGTTTAGACACTACTTGTTGGCAAAGATATTCACTTCAATGTATATCATCAAGCACTTCTCTTCCTCATCAACAAAGTAATCTCTCAGGGTAGACCGATCAGATGGATGATATTTTTGATGGAGTTTGAGTTTAGAATATTCCATAAGCTAGGAAAGACACATTGTGGTGAAAATTTTCTTTCAAGGAGTATAGAGGTCATCTTAGATATGTCACTGAGGGATGAACGAGTAGATGTCAACTTTTTTCAAAATGCAGCAATGGAAGGACCAAACTTAGAATAGCTGGATGTATATGATTTCCTTTAGTTCAGAGGATTAGGATTGGTCCCAAGAAAAAAAAAAGACACTAATAATAAAGAGTTTGAAGTTCATCGTCATTGGAGGAGCTCTATATAGGCTAGGTATTGATGGGGTACTTCGGACATGTGTGCCTATGATGCAAGGAAGAATGAAAATTATCATTGAGGCTCATAGTGGGAATGAAAATGGCACTTCTCCACTAGTATTACTTACAAGAAAATCCAACAAGTAGGCCTTTGGCGTCAGAAGCATGATGGACAATGTTAGAGCCTTTTGCAAGACCCATGATATTTGTCAGCGGATGGAAAGACCGACAACATCTGACATTACACCTTTGAATCTAGTATAGCCATTGGGAGTGTTCATGACATGGGGACTGGACTTAGTGGGTTCATTCAAGAAGGTTATTCTAGAAAGAACATGTACATTATAATGGCTACTTGCTATGTGAGCAAATGAGTTGAAGCCAAGGCATTGCCAAATAATACTGCAAAATTGATGGTAGTATTTTTGTATGAAAACATCATTTGTAGAGACAAATGGCTCATTGAAATAGTCCTAGACCAAGGCACACATTTCATGAATGAGACCATTCAAATCATGACTGAGATATTTTAAGTTAAGCACCAAAATCCACACCATACTTTCTTAGGTGCAATGGACCAACAAAAAGCAGACAATCCTGACAAAGATAGCTTAGAAGGAACCACATCAATGGGATGAAAATCTTCAAATGACATTATGGGCTTATAGAGCTGATTACAAGGTCACAAGGGGATCTGGTATTTCTTTATCAGTCAAAGTTGGGGCCCAAGAAGCCTAATCTGAAATTGCATGGTCACGACCTTATGAAGAAAATTGGGTGCTTTCTAATGGAACAATAAGGCTGAGGGTTTATCAAGACTATTATTGCTAGGTGTTGACAATGGGGCCAAGATTAAGCTATATTGTACCATATCAAAAGAGGTACCAGTAACACCAATGTAGGAGGCCAATTCAGAGTCATATAATGAACCACCAAAACCAGTAGATTGCTTAGGTATATGCATTAGGTATTATGTGGCCTCAATGATGCTATTGTATCCTCTCTTGCATATGATAACCTGGGGGTTTTGATCGACTGCTGGACTTAAGACTTTTGATTGTTGAGCTACTGCTTTGTTCTAGGATCATGCATCAAGTATTGATCAAATAAAATTTGTCAAATATTACTTCTATTCTTCTTTGATACATGTAACCTTAGCAATTCTTTTGTGATAAGTCTTTGATTCCTCTAGCTTGGAGTGATGGAGCTTTATCCTTTGTATTTACCACTTTGCATGTATTTCTTTCAACCAATACATGTGAGCTTGACTTTTCCACCCCTATACTCTCAATGGTTATCTTGTGATCTCTCTCTTGCATGCCTCGGCTTCAGCTCTATCTCATCCTTTTGTCACCAGAAAAGGGTTTATATTTTTTATGTACGCACCGAGGCCTTATCAACTAAAGCATTACTATATTACTTCTAGTATTCATAGGGTTTATATTCTAGCTTGAGTATTTAGTCCTTAAAAGATTTACTATGCTTTCTTATTTTGACCGGCCATGGTAGTAGGGCTCACACATTTAATCTTTTTCCAAACACATTTTTGGCTTTCCCTCTCATGAAAACCAATATATAAGGACTTTACACAAGACTAGATAATTGAAAATTTTGGGCTCTATGATGATTGAAAGTTTCAGTGAAGTCTTTGATGGTTATTGTGGTAATACTCTAAGAGTGAGATATGATGCTTGATTTATTGACTCAAAAGAATTGTAACATTTAATGGCCTAATAACTTATGTGTAGCGGAAATTATCATGAACATAGTGGGCATTTCATTAGAATAGATTCCTAATGAGAATTACAAGAGTGCTTGGGTGGAGAGAGCAACAAAAAGCATAACACCTAGTTAGATAGCATCAACAATACTTTCAAAAGAGAGAGAAATTAAGCTATTGACAACAGTTGAGGATTGGATTTTCATGGAGCCAGTCCCCCCTCCAAAAGGCTTTGTATTATGGTTTCTCCCATCAAGAGAGACATTGTACAATACAATTCTTTGTGTTCCTTCAAGACTAGCTAGTGCAATGAAGATGGAAGCTTCATGCACTAAGCAAAACACTTAATCAAACACAACTTGAATTATCCCCGTTCTCAGACCCAAGACCTCACACACCTTCGAAGATGGTGAGAGCTAGCAGGGTATGAGAGTAGATTGAGAGGAAGAAGGAGTATCTTACGAGAAATATGTACATCTCCTCACATAATCACTCATATTAGCATAGCTTAGCTTAGTAATTATCTTGGTAGAGAAGATGAGCATGCATTGAAGCTTGGCTCTTGGTTGGATTTGCATCCACATGCCAAGAGAGTGTTGATGTAGGCTTCTATCTCACAAGCTTGGAGTAGGTGATGAGCTCTCCATTAAAGCTTGGGAGGAGATAGAGTATTCTTTCTTCACACATGGTCCAGTGTGAGTATGTGTGTGTCAATGCCAAGCAAAAATCATCCCCCCCTCTCTCTTGGGCGATCCCTTCCTGCTAAATTGGTCTGGCTTTTGCCTCATTGGACCTCCCCAAGTCAAGCCAATGGGTGTTAAGCAGCATAAGTGATAGCCTTCTGACATGTGTCCCCCTTTCCCCTTTTGTGAGAGCTTTAGGTAATTAAATAATTAAACTAAACTCTCATTGGACCCCTTTGCCTCCTGGCCAATAGGAATCAGGCAAGCCATTGGGCTCTTGAATGCTCATTGGACCCCTTGGGAGACTGCCCAATAGTCTTCTAGGAGACTTAATTCTCATTGGTTTCTTTTATTAAATGTTTTTAAATTAATTAAACTAGATTTACTCTAGCTTAATTCTCATTGGTCCACTTCAAGGGTCTTCCAATAGGAATTGGGCACACCTTGTGGACATCTGGCCTAGGGAGCTGACATGTGTCCCTAATTCCCTTTGTGTAAAGGGAGCCTGTGTGTGTGTGTGTGTGTGTGTGTGTGTGTGGCTTTCTCTCTCATCCCCTACTAAATGGGCTCGCCCCCTCCTTTGTAGGCTTTGAAGAAGACTTTTGTACACACAATAAGCATCCAATTTTCCCTAGGGTTGACCTTTTGGACACAACCTTTGAATTTTGGAACCTTAGCATTTTGGAAGTCTTAATGGGCTGAACCTTAGGGTCTTTTTAGCCCATTGTTTCACATGGCTCTTTTGCAGATGGCCCCCCCTTTGGATCCCTATTTTCCCTCCTTTGGATCCCTATTGTGGCCGGTCTGCTAGCTTAACCAATATTCTAGCTTTTTCTCCCCTGGCCTTCCCCACATTAAATGATAAGTTTAATATGAGAAAATCATTTAGGAGAATTAGATATTGATTATTATGACATTACCTCTCTCTTGAAATCATAGTCGACCTCGACTATGGTGTAGAGAAGATGAAGCATGTTCATGAGTCCTTTTCTTAGCGGGTAGAGGATCCCTATGTTACCCTACGACATCATTCCATAATGGATGACTAGTCCATTTGGCGCTTGAGAGCCTGAGGCTGCCGCAAGCATGTCTGCACATCAGTCCTATCAGTCTTCCATAGTAGAGTGACAAGCTCTACTTGGTGTTTGTGAGACGTCGTCTCCACAAACTTGATCTAAGCATGCATACTACTTCATTTTTGTGCACAAATAAAGAAAAAGAGAGTCTTATAAGACAAAAATTTTGTTCATTTTTAACATTTTGTACATTTGCTTACTCTTGGGAAGCATTGTAAGCATTGACAAGGTTTAGGTTATCCTTTAATTGTATGCCTTGCATCCATCTAGCATCTTCAAAAGGATAATTCTTAAACTTAATAAGATATCGTCGGATAGTCTTACCGCCTCTTAATACCTTGTCTTCATGTCGGAGAATGGACTCCGGCTGCAGCACCTCCTCTTGGTCCTCGATCTCCGGTGGGTCTTCAATAGTTGGTTCTTGAGGTGGCTCTCCTTTGTAAGGCTTTAATAGGCTCACATGAAAATCATTGTGTATGAGCCAATGATTGGGCAACTTAAGTTGATAGGCCATGTCATTGATTGGCCTAAGAATCTGGAAGGGACCATAGTACCTTTTTGCTAGTTTAGCATAGTACTTTTGGTGGCCCGTAGGATTCTTGCCCGTCGTGTGCCTTAATTGAGCCTTGGGAAACTTTAACAAGACCCAATCGTTTTCTTTAAAGGCTTGGGCTCTTCTGTGCTTGTCAGCGGCAGCCTTTTGCCTTTGCTGTGAGATAGAGATAGCATCTTTAATCTTTTGAAAAGGCTCTTGTAGGTCTCGGCTATACTCATCTGCAGCGAAGATCTTCCCATGTACCTTAAGTAGCAAGGGACTTTTTGATCTTCCCTCAATTACCTCGAAAGGTGCTTTTCCCGTGGAAGTATGTACAGTGTTATTGTAAGCATACTCCACTAAGGGTAAGTACTTCTCCCATTGGGATCTTTGATCTACTTCCGTTACATAGGCTTTTAGTAGATCGAGAATTGTTAGGTTAGCTATTTCACTTTGTCCATCCGTTTGTGGATGATAGGCCGAAGATAAATTTAGCCTTGTCCCTAAATTCTCAAAGAGACCCTTCCAGAAATTACTGGTCATTCTAGGATCTCTATCCGACACTATGGACATTGGCAAGCCATGGTATTTGAAAATTTGTGAAATGAAGAGGGTTGCCATTTGATGGGCTTTGATAGTCTTTTTGACAGGTATAAAATGAGCTTGTTTACTGAACCTGTCTACTATCGTCCATATTCCCGTATTCCCATGGATAGACTTAGGCAATCCAAAGAGAAAATCCATGGATATGCTCTCCCATGGTGAATTAGGGATTGGCAAGGGTTGAAGCAATCCAGGTTGCTTCCCTCTATCAAATTTTGTCTTTTGACATACCACACATTTGGAAACATACTCTTGTATGTTCATTTTCATGGTAGGCCAATAGAAATATGTTTCAATTCCCTTTAAGGTAGACTGAATCCCTCTATGAACCGCATACGGGGGAGCATGAGATTCATACATTACTTTCTCACGCAGGGAGTTAGTAACGCATAGTCTATTGCCATAGAGAAGATAACCATCTTGTAAAGTAAATGGTTCTTCTTTCTTCCCTAATGTAAGGGCTGAAATCACATCTCTAAAATCAGGATCAATAGCATACTCATCTATCATTGAAGATAGATCATTGTGAGTTGCTATGGAAACCGCATTCACTCTCGGTCGTCTTGAGAGTGCATCGGCTACTTGATTATGCTTGCCAGCAATGTGAGCAATATGAAAATGAAATTGCGAAAGGAAATTTGCCCACCTCATTTGTTTGTCGGAGAGCTTGGTCTGTGTCATGAAGTACTTAAGACTTTGGTGATCCGTTCGCAGAATGAAAGGAGTCCCCAATAAATAGTGCTTCCATGAGTCTAAGGCATGTAGAACTGCAAGGAGTTCCTTTTCGTATATGCCTAGAGCTTGCTCAACAAGGTCGAGCCTTCGGCTCTCATAGCCTATGGCGTGCCCTTCTTGGAACAAAACAGCTCCAAGGCAATCACCACAAGCATCACATTGGACCTCAAATGGTTTTGAGAGATCCGGTAGTGTAAGCACAGGTTGAGAGATAATCTTTTCTTTAAGCTTTTCGAAAGCATTGTTCTCCTTAGCAGACCATGTATACCTAACGCTTTTCTTTGTTAGGTCATGTAATGGTCCCGCAATTTGTGAGAACTTTTCTATGAAGCGTCTATAGTATGCACACATACCTATAAAGCTTCTTAGTTCATGAAGATTCCTTGGTTTAGGCCATCCTTTTATTACCTCTAACTTGGATGGATCCATTTGGATGCCATCTTGAGAGATAATGTGACCTAAATACTGAATCTCTTGCAAGAAAAATTCACTTTTCTTTCGATTAACATAAAGTTTATTCTCTCTTAAAACTTGAAATATTACCTGGAGGTGTTGCTTGTGTTCCTCCAATGAATTAGAGTAGATGATAATATCATCAAAGAACACTCCAGTGAAGGTTCGATGAGGCCTGAACAGCTTCTCCATCAAGCGGTTGAATGTGGCTGGTGCATTGGTCAAGCCAAAAGGCATGACAATGTATTCGTAAAGACCAAATGTAGTGTGAAACGCGGTCTTTACAATGTCTTGATCAACTATCCTTATTTGATGATAGCCACTCTTTAGGTCAACCCTACTGAAGTAGGTCGATCCTTGTAGCTTATCAAATAGGTCTTCTACCCTTGGAACGGGAAACCTATTCTTGATAGTGATCCTATTTAGTGCTCTATAGTCGACACACATACGATATGTGCCGTCTTTATTTTGCACTAATAGCACAGGTGAGCAAAATGGAGATCAGCTAGGCCTAACCATGCCCTTCTCAACTAACTCATGCACTTGCCGCATAATCTCCTCTTGTTGAGCTTGAGAAACTCTATAAGGAGGTTTATTAGGCGGTGAACTTCCTGGAAGAAGTTCAATTGCATGGTCATCATTACCTCGTTTAGGAGGTAGCTCACAAGGGATGTCGTCAATAAAAACATCTTGAAACCCCTTGAGAAAATTTGATAACTCTAATTCCTTTTGGTTGCTTTTATTTTCGTTTCTTAAAGCATTAGGTTCATTTTGAGAATCTTTAACAAAAATCATGTACACGGAAATAGATCTCTTTATTGACTTGTTGAAAGCTGGTGTATGTACAATGGGGATGGTGTTACCCATTTCCTTAGCATCTATATACATGTCTTTTTCCCTGAACTTAAAGGAGATTCTCCTTTCAGGAAATTTAACATCGGCAACCATGCGGTCAAACCATGGTGCCCCTAGGATTACATCCTCATGCTTGAGAGGAGAGATAAAGAAGTCCTCTTTGTCCACATAGCCTTGGACATGAAGCCTCAATTTCCCAATTAAGGGAGTGACTGAAGCTTCTTGCCCCTTGAAGGCACTGTCTGCCGGTAGGACATCTCCCATCTCGTAGGATTGTATGCCTAGCTTGGTGGCTAACTCCATAGATATAAAATTGTGAGTAGAACCAGGGTCAAAGAGAATAAAAGCATCATGTTCTCTTACCTTTCCCCAAGCATGGCATAGAGGAGATCCTTTGTGGTGAGTTTGGTGAGTCTCCTCCTCTTGGATTTCAACCAAGGAAGCTCTAGGAGGATCCTGGCGGTTGTTCTTTTGGGGACAAGCGCGGTACACATGCCCTTGTTCGCCGCACTTGAAACACCGGTTATCTTTACGATTAAGCTCAAGCTCTTCAGGAGAGAGTTTATTCTTACCTTTGTAAACTCCCTTCTCTTTAGATTTGTTGGAGTTGCCCTTAGGAGACTTTTGGACATTGTCCTTCCCCTTAGGCTCATTGGAACCCTTGTTTTTTGGGGGCTTATTATTTCTTTTTGCCCGCGTTTGGAAATTGATTCGAGAGGCGACCATAGTGTGGTGTATTACCACCGATATGGTACGTAGTCTTTGGGAGTTGACATACTCCGCCATTTCTTCGGTTAAGCCCGCACAAAATTGTTGCTTTTGCTCTCCAAAATCCAACCTTTTGAAGACAGTGGCTTTGAGTTGTAGGTCCTAAAACTTGTCTACATATTTGTGGATGGATTCATTGGGAGAGAGCTTTAAGCTTCGCCATTCGGTGAGTACTTTGTCTTTGGCATCGGTGGCCAAAAATTGCTTCATAATGGAAGCTCTTAAAGCCTTCCATGTTCGTGGAGCTTCACCGTTGGCTCGTAGGCTAGACCACCATTGTCTGGCGGACTTTTGAAAGTGCATAGCTACATGGCGTAGCTTAGAGGACTCCATGAAGCCCTCATCTCCAAACGCCACATCAAATTGTTGGATAAAGGCCAAGACTTTGTCCGTAGCACCAAAGGTACCATCATAGGTAAGGAAAGAGATGCTCTTCCCTCCCTCTTTGAATTTTTTCAACTTGGACGACCTCTTCCATGCGACATAGGATTTCCTATGGCCTCTTCTTTTTTATGGTTCAAAGGTTGCACCATCACTTTCTTCAGAGGGTGAAGAATTTGAAGAAGGTGGAGAAGAGGGTGACCTCTTTCTCGCTTTTTTCTTGTCTTGATTTTTGTCATCTTCACCATAGCTTTCATAAGAGGAAGAGGATGAAGAAGATGGAGAAGAGGGTGTCCTCTTTCTCGCCTTTTTCTTCTCTTGCTTTTTATCATCCCTCTTTGAATTGTGGTGGGGAGAAGAATATGATGGTCTTCTCCGCTTTGGTGGTGATGGAGAGCGTTTAGCCCGCCGTCTTCGTGGAGCCATCTCCGCCGAGGTGGCGGGAGACTCGCTTCTTTCTCGTTCCTTCGGTGGAGGCTCTTGAGTTCTCCTTTGGGAAGGAGATACATCATCAAGAAGTAAATTCTTGAGCCCTTCATAAGGATTCTCTTCTTCTTCCCGAATCGGAGAGAGACCTCTTTTGGTAGTCTCACAAGGAGGCTTCCTAGGTGTTCTCTCGTCATGGTGATGAGCTTGGAGAATCCCATGAGCACGGAGCTGCCGTTGCACTTCACTTTGGAGAGATGGATTGCCCATGGCTTGTTGAAGCCTAGAAACAAGATAGTTAACAAGCATTGAATCATCATTAGTAGCTTGCTCATGAGCAAAATCAAAGTTATCAACATTAATTTCACTCTCTTTACTATTGTCAGCCATTCTAACAACTTTTAGGTGTAAACTTTTAAGGTGTACTTTGGCACTTCAAGCCCTAGTTGCTACTCCTCTTTACCCCTTTAGAAAAAGCACTCAAGCTACTGTACCCGCAGCTCGAATACCATTAATTGCAAGGAGTAGAAGAGAGGGTCTTTCAACACCAAAACAGCACCGGCTCCTGTCAAGCTTCTAATAGCTCAATAGTGGTTAAGCCGTAGGCAAGCCCCGTAGGACTCCACTATTAAGACCATAGCTCTCGACGGTGATGCCCCGTTAACTGCACGAAGGCAGGCGCACTGCAAGGCTGAGAAAATCCCTATTCTACTTACTCACAGGCAATTAATAATACCAACCATTTGTAGCTAGCTTGAGGACCTCCCTTCTTGAGCAAGAAAAGAGAAACCTTGAGCTCTGATACCAATGTAACATTTAATGGCCTAATAACTTATGTGTAGCGGAAATTAGCATGAACATAGTGGGCATTTCATTAGAATAGATTCCTAATGAGAATTACAAGAGTGCTTGGGTGGAGAGAGCAACAAAAAGCATAACACCTAGTTAGATAGCATCAACAATACTTTCAAAAGAGAGAGAAATTAAGCTATTGACAACAGTTGAGAACCGGATTTGCATGGAGCCGGTCCCCCCTCCAAAAGGCTTTGTATTATGGTTTCTCCCATCAAGAGAGACATTGTACAATAAAATTCTTTGTGTTCCTTCAAGACTAGCTAGTGCAATGAAGATGGAAGCTTCATGCACTAAGCAAAACACTTAATCAAACACAACTTGAATTATCCCCGTTCTCAGACCCAAGACCTCACACACCTTCGAAGATGGTGAGAGCTAGCAGGGTATGAGAGTAGATTGAGAGGAAGAAGGAGTATCTTATGAGAAAGATGTACATCTCCTCACATAATCACTCATATTAGCATAGCTTAGCTTAGTAATTATCTTGGTAGAGAAGATGAGCATGCATTGAAGCTTGGCTCTTGGTTGGATTTGCATCCACATGCCAAGAGAGTGTTGATGTAGGCTTCTATCTCACAAGCTTGGAGTAGGTGATGAGCTCTCCATTAAAGCTTGGGAGGAGATAGAGTATTCTTTCTTCACACATGGTCCAGTGTGAGTATGTGTGTGTCAATGCCAAGAAAAAATCAGCCCCCTCTCTCTCTTGGGCGAGCCCTTCCTGCTAAATTGGTCTAGCTTTTGCCTCATTGGACCTCCCCAAGTCAAGCCAATGGGTGTTAAGCAGCATAAGTGATAGCCTTCTGACATGTGTCCCCCTTTCCCCTTTTGTGAGAGCTTTAGGTAATTAAATAATTAAACTAAACTCTCATTGGACCCCTTTGCCTCCTGGCCAATAGGAATCAGGCAAGCCATTGGGCTCTTGAATGCTCATTGGACCCCTTGGGAGACTGCCCAATAGTCTTCTAGGAGACTTAATTCTCATTGGTTTCTTTTATTAAATGTTTTTAAATTAATTAACCTAGATTTACTCTAGCTTAATTCTCATTGGTCCACTTCAAGGGTCTTCCAATAGGAATTGGGCACACCTTGTGGGCATCTGGCCTAGGGAGCTGACATGTGTCCCTAATTCCCTTTGTGTAAAGGGAGCCTGTGTGTGTGTGTGTGTGTGTGTGTGTGTGTGTGTGTGTGTGTGTGTGTGTGTGTGTGTGCTTTCTCTCTCATCCCCTACTAAATGGGCTCGCCCCCTCCTTTGTAGGCTTTGAAGAAGACTTTTGTACACACAGTAAGCATCCAATTTTCCCTAGGGTTGACCTTTTGGACACAACCTTTGAATTTTGGAACCTTAGCATTTTGGAAGTCTTAATGGGCTGAACCTTAGGGTCTTTTTAGCCCATTGTTTCACATGGCTCTTTTGCAGATGGCCCCCCCTTTGGATCCCTATTTTCCCTCCTTTGGATCCCTATTGTGGCCGGTCTGCTAGCTTAACCAATATTCTAGCTTTTTCTCCCCTGGCCTTCCCCACATTAAATGATCAGTTTAATATGAGAAAATCATTTAGGAGAATTAGATATTGATTATTATGACAAGAATAGCTTTGAAGTATGAGATAGACTCATTCTAAATACAAGGGACACTATGTTTTAAAAATAATTCTTACATCTTTTAGCACAAATAATTCCTTATCTGAATAAAAAACGTTTTTTGGAAAAACATAAATACGTAAAAAACATATAAAAATGTTTAAAAAAGGAGGAAAAAAAAAGAATTTTTTTTTCCTTCACCTATTAAGGCAAAACTCTTGTAATTTAGGACAATAGCTAGTCTAATCTTTTAAGTAAGACATGGATTACCAGTGATAGGTTCTTTGACACCTTTACAATGTATCCTTATAAACACTTGCAATCCTAGTGTGTAGGATAATTGGAATGATTCCTCATTTTGACCAGAGAGTACAAAAATGAATTTAATACAGAATTGGTTTTGTGCAAATACCTTCTTATTGTCTAAAGCCTATTGCTTTTTGAACATGTCATTCTTTTGTATATTAGTATTATCCTTAATTCATCAACACACGTGCACGCGTACACACACACACAATATTATATTTTTACAGTATCATATGCACATCACATAACACATATAGCCACTAGGACACATGTTTGTACACACTCCTAGGCAACATACATCAAGCATAGTAAAAAAGGGAGATGATTACGCAAGATTTCTGTTTATGTTTTGACAATACTTCATTTAATGATATACATGGAAGCAACGATATTAATTGTACCCAGGATCGAATAGCAAGATGAATTGAACATTGAAAAAATACAATGTTTGAAAGCCTTTAAGTCTCCACAACATCGGGACGAATAACATGCTGGCTTGTTTAAGATCTCTCTTTATCGCTCTTTTGAAAATATCTTGTTATGGTGTATAATGTTCACCCATGCTTACACGATTATTCCATCATGTCCTTGCAAGTTTTTGGCAAAGTATTATCTTGAGTAATCTCTTTATAGAAACACTTTTGATGCTATATTTAGTAAACAATGGTCTAATAAAAAGTCCCTAGATTGGCCCCATCCTCTCATGACAATTGTACCTAGCTCACCACCTTCATTGAGATATAGAAATCTATAATAAGAAAGCATTATGGCATTTATATCTCGATGTACCTTATGAATAGAATCAATGGACATATTGCAGCTTTGGATCCCTCCTTGCTCTAAACATGGTTTTTTGTTAGTCAATATCTTTTATTGGTTCATGTGATGTTTATTGATAGCTAATGCCTTTGATAACATGCACACAAAAGATTCCTATCTTATACTAGTGAACACCTAAATTGAACCAATCAAATCTCTATATTTGTGCTTACTAAGGATTCCACTTGCCAAATTGTCCCCTTGGGTTATTTTATGAATTCACCAAGCAACAAAATTGATGCCAAACTCAGCACCATGGGGTAGACGGAGTTGTACTGTATATAACAAAAATGAGGTGAAGATCCCCCTCTTGTACCCTTTGGATACATGCACTCATACACTACACCTTTGATAGTGCATGCATGCACACACACATACCTTACACAAATGTATTGGAACCATGTTGATATGCTTGTAACTTTTTATTCATGCAGAAATCAATCGAACATACCCCGTCAGGCAAAGGTAGCAGTGGAGGAACAATGTAAAACTATTCCCGAGAAGTTTTTGGAAATATTTCATGCCATACTTGTGGAGATTGTTCTGCATATGGTTGTATCCAAAAAAAAATTGTCAAGGAATAAAGCATTTTACCCTGGTGCTATAACACAAGTGTACTCGATGATTTTCATGGGAATAAGGTCTAATGTATTCTGGGCACATGATAACATTTAAATGATCTCATGTGCTAGAGCTGTGAAGAATTAAAACTAAAAATGGAATGATATTAAATTGGATAGTATTAATGCTAAACATAAGGGGATATCTCCGAGCCGAGGCAGGCACATGGGCTCACTTTAATCACCGGGAGCGTGAGAAATAGGAAGCACTTCTGAGTGGATATATAAACACCGCGTGAGCAGTAGCATGCATCAAACTTGCATCATTGCCCATTGCGCACACATAGTCATCAGAGCACCAACACATTTGGGGTCTGGCCTGGCCCGAACCAAAGAGAGAGGAAGATACTCAGCGTAAAGCACTCCCTGAAGTGGCATCTCCCACAGCAAAACAAGGTGATGAAGACTTCAAAGGTAGATCCACACCTTGATCTAGTGAGCTTAACACTTTGAACATACACATGTGTATGATGCACTGTCTTGATACGAATTGCAGAGGTACAAACTCGGGTTCACATATTGGGGCAATAAGGATGATTATGCATGAATGGTAAGAGTATGATTTGCACATGCACATGCACACACACACACACATACATCCACACCCACACCCACACCCACACACTAGGTTTTGATGTTTTACAAAGAAAACAAACTGAAACCTTCACAGGGGCCTTTAAAAGGCAACAAAATGACTATTGAGGGGTCATGAGAGTTAAAAAGCTATTTTAAAAGGTAAAAACTCATATTGATCTGGGACAAGACGGGGGGGGGGGGAGAGAGAGAGGAGTGTTTAAAAGAAATCTTTTACTTAGCCCTTAATATAAAAGCCATTTTTACAATATTTAAGCTATTAATTTCTATTTATGATTAAAAGTGTGCAAACTTCAGCCATAACAATTAAAGTACAAAAAATAGAAATGAGTAATTATCATGTTTAATTAAAAAAATTACTTACAAAGCTTAAAAATTTTCATTTTTTAAAACTTTGAGTTATTAATTGTTTGTCTACTCATTCTTAGCGAATCTCATTAAAAAGGATCTAAAAGCTTGCCTTCTTACAATGCATCTTGTTTATCTCATTTGCCATGGAGGCTCTTAAGAATCATGCACGTCACTATATAAAAGTCTTCATTCACAAAAAAAACATCCAAACATATTAGATATATATATATACACACACACACACACACACATATATATATGTATATATACACACACACACACATACATACATACATACGTATATATATACACACACACACATACATACATACATACGTACACACATACACACATATATACATATGTGTGTGTGTGTGTGTGTGTGTGTGTGTGTGTGTGTGTGTGTGTGTATATACACACACACACACACACACACACTATATATATATATATATATAGTGTGTGTGTGTGTGTGTGTGTGTATATATATATATATACACACACACACACACACACACTATATATATATATATATATATATATATATATATATATATATATATATAGTGTGTGTGTGTGTGTGTATGTGTATATATGTATATGTATGTATATATATGTGTGTGTATATATATATATATATATATATTGTGGTGTGTGGTCGTGTAGGTAGAGTTCGGACACCTAGTGTGGCCGGACATGTTATGGTTGTAACCAACTCTCTAGCATAATATAAGGAGGTGCCCTCTCAAGGTAAAGGCAAACTCAATTTGAGCTTAATCTCGTGTACACCACATTGGTGGAGGAGATGGGCTGTTAGGAATCCTTCTTTCTCTTCTTTAGTTTCTTGGGTTCCCCAATTCATGATGGAGTTCGCCGTTGATACTGGACAAGAGAGAGCGAGAGAGTACTATCTCTTTGCAGGGAGTTTTTCTGCAGCATCCTTGCACCTCCCACATTTTTGTTGCTCCCCTTATCACCGAGCCCTTCTCTTCTCAGACAATGAAGACAACTCTCAGCATCCTAGCTGCCTATTCTGTAGAGTTTCGCCATGGCAGTAAGGCGCCCAACAAGAAGAGCATGTCACGCAGCCTACGGGCTTTTCTGATGTTTCTTCAGCTACAGCAGGTCGCCCACGCTTCTCTGTCCCTGCTCTACGCCATTCAGTTTTGGCTGCATCATGAGGAGCTTCTCTCTTATGGCGAATCTGCATCAATGACCATACGCTGTTGCTCTTTCACTCGTAGTAGAGGCAGTAGCTGCCACTCAATAGCTTCTCCATCATGAGCATCATGATGATCACCTTGTACGTGAGCCTCTCGATTGTAACTGACGTGGTACGGATCCATTTCCTACATCAAGCGGCGCCCAATGCATACCTCTTCTTCACCTCATTTTGTCCAGGTAGTGTTGGCGTCAAGGCCTTGGTATTGCTCACGAGCCCAACATCTGTAGCTCTACTTTCTTGTTTTCATAGCTGCTTCTACGGTGACGCGTGGATAACACGTGCTTGGAATCTACTAATTGCCTCTCAGTTTGCTAACCATAGTCCACTGTCGATGACCTCCCCTATAATCTTGCTAACCTCATGCGATCCAAATGCAGAGTAGAATGCTACATGCTCGTAACATGTCTTTCTTATTCATAGTTGCCCGCTTTCATGGTCTGGCCAATTTAGTTGCTTGCACCATCAAGGTCAGCTCTAATGATTTTCAGCAAGCATGCAGTTTTTTGCAAAGAGACAAGTTCACTCCGAAAAGTGGAAGTCCATCAAACTGCAAAGAGTTGTGCAAACAGGCGTCAGCTTGCTCCTCCCAAGCCAATGGTTAATTATGGCCTCTACGCTGATGACCCCTACGATTCTTACCCTTGCATGAAACTCAAATCCTCCGCCTGGAGCATGTTTGCAGTTGTCCATGATACTGATGCTCCCCCGCAGCCCATGCAACCTCCTCAGGGAAAATCAATGGCGATGGTTTTAATGCAGCTCAACTTTCATGACTGTTTTGTTCAACAATCCACATTTAATTTCCCTGCACAACAGACATCAAGTTAAATTTGCACTTAGTTGGAGTTTTCTTGATGGCAAACGGAGTTACTGCAACTTGGTTGCAGAGGTGCCTTTTGCTACTGATTTCAGTTCTTGGACTTTTTAGTTTTTGTTCAAATAAACTCACAATCACACCAAATCTCTTATGGAAATGAATGTATGTCACAAAAATTTCGCACCCAATCCTCAATTAGTCCTTCCTCGTCTTGTCAATTACATTGGGATAGCGACCTAATGTTTGCATAAGAGAGATGTTTGAGTTCCATGTCTTGAATGATGAGGAGTCTAGCCCCCAAATTCAATCCCTAGCCCCTAAGCCTTTGTATGATCACTCCCCCCGCATGAGGCGTTGGAGTTGATCCCTTCCTATCAAGTCCGTTCTCAGCCCAAATTGTAAAAAAGATGTCCATCTTTTTTCTCCCTAAGAGGGGAGGTGTGGTGTGTGGTCGTGTAGGTAGAGTTCGGCCACCTAGTGTGGTCGGACATGTTATGGGCATAATATAAGGAGGTGCCCTCTCAAGGTAGAGGCAAACTCAGTTTGAGCCTAATCCCGTGTACACCACAATAGATATATGTGTATGTGTGTGTGTGTGTGTGTGTGTGTGTGTGTGTGTGTGTGTGTGTGTGTGTGTGTGTGTGTGTGTGTAGAGAGATATATTTAAAAATCTACTTTAAAAGAATGTTTGGTTTAACATTTAGAATATGAGATGAAATTTGACATTAACCAATTTTTGGCATGTACAGAAGGTAGTGCCTTAACCTGCCTCATTCTTTTTCTTGTACTAGAAAAAACTTTACATTTTTGGTTCTTATCGGTTACAATTAGAAATCAAAACCCTTCACCACATATCTTAATTTCAAACACAAATTGGAAAAAAATAATAACTCCTCTTAAAACATCTAAAATGTAAAATGAAGGGTCTAGAAAATGAAAAGCTTCTTGCCATTGGGAAGTGAAAGACTTTTATTCTATATAAAGAGATGGCTTTGTCTATATACAATGTGCAAGGCTTTTTTGGAATTTAGTTTACTTTCTTAATTTTAAAATGATTTGTGATACACAAAAAACAATGCAAGCTTTTGAAAATTTTCATTTGAAAGGACATGATTTCTTTTTCAATTCTCTTCGACACTTAAATAAGCTCTTCAAAGGCACACATGTCTAGCAACAAAAATTGAACGACCTTCATGGCATATGGATACTAAGGCTTTTAAAAGCAAAAAAGAACATACATACACAAAGGACACTCCCACTCTCAAAATTAGGAGAAAACAAGAAAACTTGTGGTTCTCCACTACTTTTTTTTAATATCTTATTATTATTATTATTATTATTTTGTTTAGGAAATTTTTTAGATGTGACTTTCACCCAACCCTCAAAGTTCAATGGTGGCCCTAGTTTTCATTTTGAAGGCTCATTCAAACTACCCTTTCACTAGATGCACAAACAAGTGAAAGAGTTATGGTGGCCTTCTATAAAATTATTAGGTTGAGTTTAAGTAGAATCAATGTTCAAGAAAGGATTGCATCAGCTTACCTTGAGCCGGTTGAAAATCAAGACTAGTTGGTTGCAAACCATGGTAAAGGGAAGAAAACTAGTGAAATATGTGAGAAAGTAGTTCAAAGACCCTGCAAATTTTAAATTTATGCTAGTATTTCCGGTTCGCTTCTTTGGTGGGGAGGAAACTCAACCGAATGGCTGCTTATAAAAAGAGACTTTTTTGAATATTGATTAGAATTAAGTTATAGAATGCACGAAAAGTCAAACCATGTGAGGCTATGAAATGAAATGTGAAATAAAAAGAACTATATATATATATATATATATATATATATATATATATATATATATATACACACACACACACATGTGTGTGTATGTGTCCATAGAATTTACTAGAAATATGCAAGTCAAAGCTTCAATCTAACAATCAAGAACTATAGAATGCCAAGACATGTCAGGATGTGAGATGAAAGTGAAATAAAAAGATTCACTTACTATTTTAAAATTGAAATAAAATTTAAGGTAAGTTTAAATCATCACTGAAAACATTGAAAGTATACCTAATCTAACTCTCCTCTAAGGCTTCTTTTGGAAAGCCAAAAAGAATGTCATATAAGTTCAACCGTTGAAGGCCTTGAAGAGGCTCTCATTTTCTTTCTGTACAAATTGGAAGGCTATAAATAGGATATCCAAATACTTTTTTGAATATCTTCCACTTGTTTTGAAATGTAGTGGCTGCATTGACAAGAAAATATGTAGGACCATTACCTATACTTTTTCTTTTAAAACAAAGACAAAAGATGAGAAACTACTTTGCCAACCTCTAGCTCTCATGCACACCAAACAAAAGAAATTTTTGAGACACACACATACACAACTCCCTCCTAGCCATTGATTTTGGCTTTTTACAAGAATCCTTTGAGTAGAGTTGAGCTAAACATACTTTCAATGTTTTCATTGACGATTGGGACTTACCTTAAATTTCCTTTTGTATTTACTATATTAAATGGGTCTTTTTTTCCTACTCAATAAGGCCTTAAAGAACAAGAAATTAAGGAGTTCATTCATAGGAGTTTTATTCTCTAAATGGTTATGTGAAGTATGATTCAATGATTTTTTTGTCTTTCTAAAAGAAGCCTTAGAGGAGAGTTGAGCTCTCCTCTAATGTTCAATGTTTTCAGTGATGATTGGATTTACCTTGATGAATGTCCTTTTGGATTTATATATTAAATGGGTCTTTTTTGCAAACTCAAAACATCTTTAAAAACAAGAAATTAAGGAGAGCATTTATAAGATTTTGATCCTCTGAGTCTTGAATAGTGATGTGAAGTATTGACTCAAGGAAATTTCTTTCGCTATTTTTATTTGTGAAAGAGTGCTTTTAATTGAGGGTCTCATAAAGATCTATTTTATTAAATTTTTTATTATTTTCTATTCTTGTAGACCTACCCTTGCTTATGCACTCAATTAGATGTTTTTTTGTTTAAATTTATCATTTTATTTTATTATTTTTATTTGATTTTGTTTTCATTCTATTTTGTTTTACAATGCCATATTTTTTGTTGTTTAAGTGGGACTCTTCGTAATATAAAAATAATTTGTGATTATGTATATAAAATGGACAATATGATTTTATGTTAAAACACAACAAAAATGATGAATTTCAACATACTCCCCAAAAATCTCTTCTCCTCTTACTCTCTCGTGAGACATCACCTTGTTATTTTACCCTCATTGCACAACTTGATATGGATTGAACTTTCTTGCATTGTATTATTTTAGAATGCCAAAGTGAAGCTTCACCTTGTTTATTGCTTTCATAGAAAAACCTTAGTAAGATGGGTTAGGGAGACTTTCATTGTTTTGAGTGCATGATGGAAACTTACTTTAAATGTTTATTTCACTTTCATTTCATAGCAAGATATGTCTTTACTTTTTTGCATTCTATTGTTTTAGAATGTTAAAGTGAAACTTCACTTACATAATTCTAGTAAATTCTATGGAGATATATTAATGACTTTTCTCAATTTCACATTTTATTTCACAGCTTGACTTTTCTTACATTCTATAATTAATTCTAGTCAATATTCAAAAAAGTCTCTTTTATTAAGCAAACGTTGACTGAGTTTCTTTCCCAAAGAGAAGCGAACCAAAAACACTAGCATAAATTTCAATTTGTAGGATTTTTGAATTATTTTCTCACATATTTCACCAGTTTTTTTTCCCTTTACCATGGTTTGCAACCAGGTAGTCTCCATTTTCAATCGGCTCAAGGCTAAGCTGAGGCAATCCCTTCTTGAACATTGATTCTACTTAAACTCAACCTAATGATTTTATCACGTTTTAATTATTTTAAAAAGCCATCGTGATTCTTTTACTATTTTTTTATTTGTGAAAGAGTGCTTTCTTTTAAGGGCCTCTTAAAGATCTATCTCCTTAAACTATACTATTTTTTTCTATGCTTGTAGACTTACCTTTTCTTATGCATTCAATTAAATGTTCTTTTCTTTTAGTTTATCAATGGGTCCTATAATCTTTTGGCTTTCTATAAAAAGTCTTAGAGTAGAATTCAGTTAAGCATACTTTCAATGTTTTCAATGATGATTGAGATTACCTTAAATGTTATTTTGATTTTAAAATACTTTATGATATTTCTTTTTCACCTTTCATTTCACATCTTGACGTGCCTTGACTTCTCTTGGATTTTATTGTTTAAGAATGCTAAAGTAAAGTTTCACCTTGTATAATTCTAGTAAATTCTATACATACATACACACACACAAATATATATACATACATACATTCACATATATATATATGTGTGTGTGTGTGTGTGTGTGTATATTAAAGAGTAATTCTTATTTCACCTTTCATTCATTTCATAGCCTCACATGGATTGATTTTTCTTGCATTTTTTTTAGCTTAATTCCAGTTAGTGTTCGAAAAAGTCTCTTTTATAAGAGACCACCATCCAAGTTTCCTCCTCTCGCAAAGAAGCAAAACAAAAATACTATCAATTTTTTTGAAATTTGCAAAATTTTTGAAATATTTTCTCACATATTTCACTGATTTTTCTTCCCTATGCTATGTTTTATAACCGACTAGTCTTGATTTTCAACCGGCTCAAGAATAAGCTAAGGCAATTCTTTCTCAAACACTGCTGGAAGGGTCACGGTGGCTTTTTAAAACAAAAAGAAAGTGATAATATCATTAGGTTGAATTAAAATGGAATCAGTGTTTGGGAAAGGATTGCCTTAGCTGAGCCTTGAACCGATTGAAAATTGAGATTAGCTGGTTGCAAACCATGGTAAAGGGAAGAAAAACCGATGAAATATGTCAGAAGATAGTTCAAAAATCCTACAAATTTTAAATTTATGCTAGTATTTTTTATTCGCTTTTTTGTGAGGAGGAAACTCGACCGACAGTCGCTTAATAAAAGAGACTTTTTCAAATATTGACAAGAATTAAGCTATAGAATGCAAGAAAAATCAAGCCATGTGAGGCTATGAAATGAAATAAAAAGAACCCATCAATATTTATATATATGTGTGTGTGTGTAAATATAAATAATAATTTTATATATATATATGTAGATGTGTGTGGGTGAGTATGTATATATGTATCTATAGAATTTTACTAGAATTATGCAAGGTGAAGCTTTACTTTAACATTCTAAATCAATAGAATGCAAGAAAAGTAAATACATGTCACAGTGTGAAATGAAAGGTGAAATAAAAAGATCCATTTACTATTTCAAAACTAAAATAACATTTAAGGTAAGTCTCAATCATCACTGAAAACATTGAAAGTATGCCTAACTTAACTCCGCCCTAAGACTTCTTTTGGAAATCCAAAAAAGGTAATGCCAAAAGACGAGGAAACAGACTGCAACTTTGTTGTCTTTTATCATTCCCTCTCCTTCTCACATGTACACACACACACACACTTACAATATTGTCTCTATCCAAAACATAAATTGTTGTATCTAATAATAGGTCACTCTACTCTTCAACAAATTGAGGACATATGAGGATAAAAGGAAAAGAAGAGTGATGGCCGAAAACCAAGAGATACTTGAGGATACACAAGCTTGAGTTGTACTACATTAGAGCTTGAAAAAATATTTGCTTACTTTCAATTTAGCATAATTCTATAATAGCTACATATTCTGCAAATCCAATCAAAGTGTAAATTGTAGCACTATATCATTCATCAAGGTACCCCTTGGACATCATAGTCTTGGAGGTGATTTACAGTATGGCATTACTTCTTGCCACAACTTCACAGGTGTTGTTTAATTCATCTTTTTGTCATCAATTTTGAATTTGGTGAAGTAATTGTTGCAATTTTTATAAAAATGTTTTCATATGTATTCACATGCCTA
The DNA here is from genome assembly GCF_014529385.1 of Adiantum capillus-veneris. NCBI lineage: Eukaryota > Viridiplantae > Streptophyta > Polypodiopsida > Polypodiales > Pteridaceae > Adiantum > Adiantum capillus-veneris. The sequence continues at coordinate 45,769,518 of NC_140948.1, read as the reverse complement.
GGGGTACATGTGGGCGCATGCACACACACACACACACACACACACATACACAATCAAATAACCAAACACCCTCACTTGAAAATACACTATATCTACAGAAATGCATGCATATGTATATACTCCTGTGTACATGTGCGTTCGTGTGTGCGCATGTGCACACACGATCACTCATTCAAATGTAAGTAAGCAAAGCTAGATATTATAACTAAATATACTTCTAATCCACATGCACTCACGCGCACGCGCTCACACACACACACACACACACACACACACACACAATAAGACATTTTGACATAGTGCATATGTATATTGGTTTATTCTTTACATCCATACAAAATTGAAATTTAGGGTTTTGTGATAAATACAATAGGGTATTATATACTAAAAATGTGGTGATGGATTTTAAATCTATAAGTCCCATGGACACACCCTCTACATTTATAGACACATGCATATTCACATTAACATATTTGTTGTGAATTCAGTGTCTTGAGAAGATGGTCTCAACTTGTGTGATTACAAAATAAGAATTGTGATAAGTTCTACTTATCAAGATAAAACTCATCTCTATTAAATGGTGAATTCTCTCTCTCTCTCTCTCTCTCTCTCTCTCTCTCACACACACACACACACACACACACACACACATGCACACGCACGCACACGCACATGCACACACACTGGATAGTTTACCTCATTATTGGAGAATGCAAGATGCTACGCATTGCTAGATGTGAAAACTACAACACGTGGATGGGGGCCTCTTTATACCTGTCACCCATTCAATACATGATTACTAACTACGTGTTGTCTGGTTGGTTGGCAGGTGACTCTCTCATTCCTCCATTCTTGAATTTTTGAAACGTAATGAATTCTCTATTTGAAAGATTGATAAAGATATGCTAATAGAATTTCTTGGTGGGGGGGAGGGTCCAAATGGTGGACTCAGCGTCCACCATGTTGACCCTTCCCTAGGGATGGGGGAGGGCCACACACACACACACACACACAAAATAAACTAAAAAAGACCTCATGTATGAAAATCATCACGCACATACACACATACCCATGTTCTATAAAGAGTGAGTTAGCCATCACCACTATTTTTTACTATTATTATATGAAATTGTATCAATAAATTTTAAACTTATACCAATTTATTTGATTCACAACAATGGTAAGAGTATGATTTTACACATGTACACACACACATGCTCAATCGGATCGAGGCTAACTTGAGGCAATCATTTCCTGAACACTAATTTCAATTTAACTCAACTTAATGACTTTATCACTTTCTTATTTTTTTAGAAAGCCACCGTGACCCTTTCCTTTCAGTTGTTTGAAAAACTTCCACTTGTTTTGAAATGTAGTGGCTGCATTTACATGTTTCGCATTTACAAGGAAACATGTAGAACCATCACCTACTCTTTTTCTTTTTTTTTAAAGACAAAAGATGGGAAGCTACTTTCCCAATCCTCTAACAAGTGAAAGGGTCACATGGCTTTCTAAAACAACAAGAAAGTGATAAAATCATTCGATTGAGTTCAACAAAAAAATTAGTGTTTAAGAAAGAAATGCCTCAGCATAGCCTTGAGCCCATTGAAATTTGAGACTAGCCAATTGCAAACCATGGTAAAGGGAAGAAAAATTGGTGAAATATGTGAGAAAATAGTTCAACAATAATGCAAATTTTTAATTTTTGCTAGTATCTCTTGTTTTCTTCTTTGTAAGGAAGAAACTCGACCAACGGGCGCTTAATAAAAGATACTTTCTCAAAAAAAAATTAGAATTAAGTTATGGAATGCAAGAAAAGTCAATCCATGTGAGACTTTGAAATGAAATGTGAAATAAAATGAACTCGTGTGTGTGTGTGGGGGGGGGGAGTGAATATAAATGTGTGTGTGTGTGTGTATCTATAGAATTTATTAGAACTATGCAAGGTGAAGCTTCAATTTCACATTCTAAAACAATAGAATGCAAGAAAAGTCAAGACATGTCAATGTGAAATGAAAAAATCCATTTACTATTTTATAACTGAAATAACATTTTAAAACAATAGAATGCAAGAAAAGTCAAGACATGTCAATGTGAAATGAAAAAATCCATTTACTATTTTATAACTGAAATAACATTTAAGGTAATTCTCAATCTAAAAACATTGAAAGTATGCCTAACCCAACTTCCCTTTAAGGCTTCTTTTAGAAAGCGAAAAACTTCTTTCTCTAGCTCTCATGCACACCAGAAACAAAAGAAGTTTTGGAGAGAGAGAGAGACACACACACACACAACTCCTTCCTACGCATTGATTTTTGGCTTTCTAAGAGAAGCCTTAGAGGAGAGTTGGGTTAGGCATACTTTCAATGTTTTTAGAGATGATTGAGACTTATCTTAAATGGTATTTTAGTTTTAAAATAGTAAATTGATCTTTTTATTTCACCTTTCATTTTACATCCTAACATGTCTCGACTTTTCTTGCATTCTATTGTTTTACAATGTTAAAGTGAAGCTTCACCTTGCATAGTTCTAGTAAATTATACACACACACACACACACACACACACACACACACACACACACACATTGATGAGTTCTTTTTATTTCACATTTCATTTCATAGTTTCACATGGTTTGACTTTTCTTGCATTTTATAAATTAATTTTAGTCAAAATTCGAGAAAGTCTCTTTTATTAAATAGTCGTTGATCGCATTTCCTCCTCACAAAGAAGTGAATCCGACATACTAGCATAAATTTGTAAGCTTTTCCAACTATTTTCTCACATATTTCAATGTTTTTTTTTTCTTTCTCATGGTTTGCAACCGGCTAGTCTCGATTTTCAACCGGCTCAAGGCTAAGTTAAGGCAACCTTTCTTGAACACCGATTCCAATTCAACTCAACCTAATGACATTATCACTTTTTTAGTTTTTTAGAAATCCACCTTGACCATTTCAATTGTTAAAAAAAGGTATTGCCAAAAGAGAAAAAAACGGATTGCATCTTTGTTGTATTTTATCATTCTCTCTCCTTCTCACATGTACACACACACACATTCTTACAATATTGTCTCTATACAAAAGAGAAACTGTTGTATCTAATAATAGTTCATTCAACAAATTGAGGACATATGAGGATAAAAGGAGAAGAAGAGTGATGGCTGCAAACCAAGAGAGCCTTGAATATACACAAGCTTGAGTTGTACTACATTGTAGAGCTTGAAAGATGATTGTTTAATTTCAATTTAGCATAATTCTATGACAGAGCTCTACATATGTTGCAAAGACAATCAAAGTATAAATTGTAGGACCATATCATTCATCAAGGTACCCCTGGGACATCATAGTCTTGCAGGTGATTTACAATATGGCATTACTTCTTGCCACAAGAGTTGTTAATTCATATTTTTGTCATCAATTTCAATTTGAATTTGGTGAAGAAATTGTTGCAATTACTGTACAAATGTTTTCATATGTATTCACACAACCATGGGTACATACGTGTGCAACACATACCTACGTGCACGCATATACGTGTACGTATGTGTGTGCACGCACACAAGACAATTAAAACACACCCTCATTTGAAAATACACTATATCTACTCAAATGCATGCACATGTATTTACTTATGTGCCCATGTGTGCTCGTGTGTACGCGTGTCTGCACACACATGTAAGTAAACAAAGCTAGAGATTATAACTAAATATGCTTCTAATTCACACACACACACACACACAATAAGACATTTTGACATATGCATATGTATAATGGTTTATTTTTTACATCCATACAAAATTGAAATTTAGGGTTTTGTGATAAATACAATAGGGGATTATATACTAAAAACATGGTGATGGATTTAAATCTATAAGTCCCATGGACACACCCTCCACATCTATAGACACATGCATATTCACAATAATATTTTTGTTGCGAATTCAGTGTCTGGAGAAGATGTTCTCAACATGTGTGATTACAAAATAAGAGATTGTGAGAATTTCTACTTATCAAGAAAATTTTCATCTTTAAAATGGTGATTCTTTTTTGCTCTCTCTCTCTCTCTCTCTCTCTCTCTCTCTCTCTCTCTCTCTCTCAATGGATAGTTTACCTCATTATTGGAAATGCAAGATGCTACACATTGCTAGATGTGACAATTATAACATCTGGATGGGGGGCGCTTTACACTTGTCACCCATTCAATACATGATTAATTCTAGCTATGTGTTGTCTGGTTGGTTGGCAAGTGAGTCTCTCATCCCTCAACTAGGAATGCTTATGGCAGAAAGCAACTCATAGAAAATCCAATTTCTTTTTGAAATTATCTCTGTAAAATTGATTAATGTTATGTTCTTTTGTAATTTATGATCATAAAGATAATTTATTTGTATTGAAAGTTCAATCTAAATTGTACTCAAGCATATGATTCCAATTGTGGTTGGGATTAAATACATAAACACACACACACACACACACACACACACACACACACACACACTTACATAGGATCTCAGGTGGTATGGATGAATGGATCAAATGAATACCTTTTAATGCAATAAGTAGTTATCCTATATGTGATACATGAATCTCACCTATTGAGTATTTTTTGGGTTGCTCATGCACGTTGCTATATTGACTTAGCAAATCCTTTACTGGCAGGGCAATTGACATCATTTATCCCACTCACTTGCATGCTCAACATGATGACTCGCTACTTCTCTTGTTCTTGGATATGAATGTCCACATGATTTGCTTGATTCTCATGAGCCCTTATACTAGGTATCTCATAAACCACCCACCATGGAAAGGCTACTAACTTTTCTATGGTTGGTGAAAGGCTACCTACTAATTCTTTACTACTATTTCAATGACCCATCTTGTCACATGATCATTCATCCAAGTCATAGGTGGTATTAAACCTTATTCATTCAATCAACTTACTTCTCTTTGGAATTTTTTGCTCCAAAATACTCCCTTCACTATTTCCCTCAACTACCCTTTGCTTTCAGGTGCACATAACAACATCTTCCAAGGACATCAAGACTTATTCTCTATACATCCTCTACTCGTTTTTCCCCTACGCTACTCAACAACCACACAAGGTGATTCTCTCTCTCTCTCTCTCTCTCTCTCTCTCTCTCTCTCTCTCTCTCAATCTATCTATCTATCTTGTAATCACCCCCCCCCCCCCCACACACACACACACACACACACACTTACATAGGATCTCAGGTGGTATGGATGAATGGATCACATGAATACCTTTTAATGCAATAAGTAGTTCTCCTATATTGATACATGAATCTCACCTATTGAGTATTTTTTGGGTTGCTCATGCACGTTGCTATATTGACTTAGCAAATCCTTTGCTGGCAAGGCAATTGACATCATTTATCCCACTCACTTGCATGCTCAACATGATGACTCACGACTTCTCTTGTTCTTGGATATGAGTGTCCACATGATTTGCTTGATTCTCATGAGCCCTTATACTAGGTATCTCATAAACCACCCACCATGGGAAGGCTACTAACTTTTCTATGGTTGGTGAAAGGCTACCTACTAATTCTTTACTACTATTTCAATGACCCATCTTGTCACATGCTCATTCATCCAAGTCATAGGTGGTATTAAACCTTATTCATTCAATCAACTTACTTCTCTTTGGAATTTTTTGCTCGAAAATACTCCCTTCACTATTTCCCTCAACTACCCTTTGCTTCCAGGTGCACATAACAACATCTTCCAAGGACATCAAGACTTATTCTCTATACATCCTCTACTTGTTTTTCCCCTACGCTACTCAACAACCACACAAGCTGATCCTATCACTCTCTCTCTCTCTCTCTCTCTCTCTCTCTCTCTCTCTCTCTCTCTCTCTCTCTCTCTCTCTCTCTCTCTCTCTCTCTCTCTCTCTCTCTCTCTATCTATCTATCTATCTTGTAATCACCCCCCCCCCTCCCCACACACACACACACACACACACTTACATAGGATCTCATGTGGTATGGATGAATGGATCACATGAATACCTTTTAATGCAATAAGTAGTTCTCCTATATGTGATACATGAATCTCACCTATTGAGTATTTTTTGGGTTTCTCATGCACCTTGCTATATTGACTTAGCAAATCCTTTGCTGGCATGGCAATTGACATCATTTATCCCACTCACTTGCATGCTCAACATGATGACTCGCTACTTCTCTTGTTCTTGGATATGAGTGTCCACATGATTTGCTGGATTCTCATGAGCCCTTACACTAGGTATCTCATAAACCACCCACCATGGGAAGCCTACTAACATTTCTATGGTTGGTGAAAGGCTACCTACTAATTCTTTACTACTATTTCAATGACCCATCTTGTCACATGATCATTCATCCAAGTCATAGGTGGTATTAAACCTTATTCATTCAATCAACTTACTTCTCTTTGGAATTTTTTGCTCCAAAATACTCCCTTCACTATTGCCCTCAGCTACCCTTCGCTTCCAGGTGCACATAACAACCTCTTCCAAGGAGATCAAGACTTATTCTCTATACATCCTCTACCCGTTTTTCCTCTATGCTACTCAACAACCACACAAGGTGATTCTATCTCTCTCTCTCTCTCTCTCTCTCTCTCTCTCTCTCTCTCTCTCTCTCTCTCTCTCTCTCTCTCTCTCTCGTATCCCCCCCCCCACACACACATTTCACTTTCATATGTGGCTTACTATTTTGACAATGGATACTTTGCTGATATTTAACACTACATGGATGGTAGGTATAAGCTTAAAAAGGGTTTAAGTAGGACATGGATAACAATTGATAGGTTTGTTGACACCTCTATATGTATTCAAGGTTAAAAAATCTGTTGTCTTGTTTATATGGATGCAGTTGGGACTCTATCTTTACTTAGGATCTTTTTGGATAAATTGTTGTCCATCATTGTCGACCATCAATGTTGAACCTAGCCTCTTTCACTTTAAAATAAGTTGTTCTTGACTATCTTATGTACAAAACACTAGAATGATACCTCATTCTCACTATGATGTACAAAAATGAATCAAAAACTAAGTTGTTTTTGTGTTAATCATTGTCCTTTGTCTAAAGCCAATTGTCTTTTGATTTGTTATGTTCTTTTGTGTATAACTCTATCTAAAAGCAGCAACACACATATATTAAACACAAGGTTCTTCCAGAAAGTTGGGAAGCCAAGATGTTGGCTTTGGAGATTTTTGTGTATAGGCCTTGATGGAACCACTGTTTATAATTCCTTGTTAGCTTGATAGGTGTTAGGTGGTCTTTCCTTGCCTATACATGGGATTCCTGCCCACAACTGTTGTAATCTTTGACTCTACTAGTTTTAGGTTGCAAGTTAATCCAAAATTACTTTCCCTTGTGTAATTATTCAATTCTTATGATTTCAAGAACATTTTACCTATAAAGAAACTACTCTTGGATGGACGGTTCATTTGAGGATAATTTATAGAAATTCATTAAACCATGGAAAACTTCTATGACTAACTAAGAACGACATCCATATTATTCTATACTGGCTAAAGAAGCCTTAATAATGGGACTAGAGTATAATCCTCTCTGTTAACATTGTCACTTATATCTCTGATGAAACTCATGGATTTTTTGATATGATACAACTATTCGTCTTCAGACTTGACTATTCTGTTCTCATCAACTTGATGATGCAATAGGCCCATACTCAATGTGCCTACTGCTGACTCATTGAGTATGGTGCCTGGGTTAGGGTGGACACACACACACACATGTCACTTTCATTTGTGGCTTACATTTTTTAGAGTGGATACTTTGTTGATATCTAACACTACATGGGTGGTAGGTACAAGTTAAAAAGGTTTTAAGTGGAACATAGATAGCAATTGATAGATTAGTTGACACTTGTAATACGTATTCAAGTTTAACGAATTTGTTGTCATGTTTATATGGATGCAGATGAGAAGTCTATCTTTACTTAGGATCTTTTTGGCTAAGTTGTTATCCATCACTAGCGAACCTGGCCTCTTTCACTTTAGAATAAGTCTTTCTTGACTATCTTATGTACAAAACACTAGAATGATACCTCATTCTCACTATGATGTACAAAATGAATCAAGACTGAGTTGTTTTTGTGCTATTTATTGTCATTTGTCTAAAGCTAGCTATATTTTTGAACTGTTATGTTCTTTTGTGTATAAGTCCAAAAACAACAACACACACATATTAAACACGAGGTTCTCCAAGAAAGCTGGGAAACCAAGACACTAGATTTGGAGAGTTTTGTGTATAGGCTTTGATTGACCCACTGTCTATGATTCCTTGTTAGGTTGATGACTGGTGTTAGGTAGTCTTTCCTTGTCTATATATGGGATTCTTGCTCACAACTATCGTAGTCTTTAACTCTGTTGGTTTTAGGTTGCATGTTAATCCAAAATTATTTACCCTTGTGTAATTATTTTGATTCTTATGATTTCAAGAACATTTTACCTATAAATGGAACAACTCTTGGATGGACGGTTTGTTTGAGGACTATTTATAAAAATTGGTTAAATCATGGAAAGCTTCTATGACTGACTATGAACAACATCCATACTATTCTCTACAAGCTAACAAAGCCTTAAAACTCCGTCTAGAGTATAATCTTCTCTGTTAATATTGTCACTTATAGCTCCAATGAGACTCATGGATTTTTTGATATGATATAACTCTTTGGCTTCAAACTTGACTATTCTATTATAAAATCTAATATCTAACCAATCCAAATGATTTTCTCTTATTAAACTGATCATTTAATGTGGGAGAATAAACGGGAACAAGGGTTAAGATATAGACATGTGCTTATAGATCTATCTCAACACGGGGCCAATGGTAAAGGGGCCCAAATGAGAGATGTTCTATCAAAGAGCAAGGCTAACCAATGGAGCATAAGACCTTAGGGTTAGCTTCATTGAAGACCTCCAATAATTAGTGTAAAAGTCCTTTGACCTTAGGTAAGCTAGGGAGCTTGTAGCGGGAACCCAGCCCAAGCTTGAGGTGCTTGATGACTGAAGTGCTTGAGTTTCTTGAGGTTCTTGATGATTGAGATGCTTGAGGTGCTTGACATGCTTGAGATGCTAAGGCTATACTTGAGGTGAGAACCCAACCTCAGCTTAAAGTACTTAAGGGTCAAGCTTGTAGTGGGAACTGGGCCTAAGCTTGAGGGGCTTGAGGTGTCAAAAGTCAAAGATCCAATCCCTACAAGGAGGGGGCGAGCCCTACATGAGGGGAAATGAGAGAGAACACCTACACTTTCACACAAGGCATACTTGGTACAAAGAAAGCATAAGGGACACTTGTCAAGTTCCTCCTCATGTTGCCCTCATGGTATGCCTGAAGCCTATTGGTTGGCCACCCAAGGGGTCCAATGATAATTTAGGAGATTTAATTAATTGTCTTTCCATTTATAAAGTCCTCTCTCTCAAAGAGAAAAGGGGGACTCTTGTCCCAAGGCTACCCTTGTTGCTTGTAATGCCTCCTGCTTGTGATTGGCTAGGCTTGGAGAGGTCTAATGAGCTTCAAGCATGAGCTACAAGGGGGGGGTCAACCAAAGAAAGCTAGGGGGTTTCTTAGGGGGCATACTCTCCCAGACACACACTCACACACACTCTCATTATGCATTGTGCAAAGTGCAAGATATCCCTCTCCTTCTCCAAGCAAGTAGAGGTTGAGAGCCTACACCAACACTCTTGGCTATGGATTGCAAATCCAACCAAGAGCCATGCTTCAATGCTTAAGCTTTCCATCTTCATTACTATTCTATTATGTATGCTAGCAAGAAGAGTATGATAAGTGAGGAACTAATTTTTTCTCCTATGAAATGTTTCTTCTTCCTCTTCCCGATCCTCATTCCCTGCTATCTCTCTCCACCTTCGAAGGTGTTTGAGGTCTTGGGGCTGAGGATTGGGATAGTTAAATCTTTTTTCAAAGTTTATGTTATGCTTGTGATCCATGAAGCTTTCCATATTCATTGCATCACCTAGGTCATAAGGAACACAAAGATTGTATTGTAACAAGTCTCTCTTGATGGGAGAAATTATAATACAAATGCCTATTGGAGAGGAGACTGGCTCCACATAAATCTGGTCCTCAACTGTGGTCATGTTCTCTAAATTCTCTCTCTTTCAAAAGTATTGTGCATGCCAAGTTAACTAATTGCTATGATTATGTTCACCCACTATGCTCACAAAGTAATTTCTTAAAAGTATTCTTATTAATTTCCGCTACTCTCAAGTTAATAGGCCAATTCCATTACATTGGTATCAGAGCATTTGGTTTCTCTTTTCTTTCTTAAGAAGATAGGTCCTTAAGTAGCCTATAAATGGTTGATGTTGTTAATTATATTAGGATAAGTGGAACTGGGATCTATTATCGGTTTTGTTGAGCCCACTATGTGGGATATGGTGCACACCTTGGGAGCTTTGGACTTAATAATGGAGTATTTTTACACTTGCCTACGGCTTTATCATTATTGATCCATAAGAAGTCCAAAAGGAGCTAGCCCTCGGCAACTCTGCTATGTTAGACTTACTCCACTACTCTCTATAATTAACCACTTTGAGCTGTGGGTGTAGGTACTTAAGAGACAATTTTCAAAGGCTACAAGGAGTGGCAACTAAGATATTGAATGGCCAAATCATACACTAAGTACATACATAAAATGTTGTTAACATGGATGACAATAACCAAGAGATTAGAATGAACATTGATAGATTTGATTTTGCACATGAAGGTGCTAATGATGATGCCCCCATGTTTGTGAATTATCTCGTAAGTAGGTTGCAGCAAGCTATGGGCAACCCTGCTTTGCAAGCCGACGTTACTCAACAACTTCGCGCTTATGGGATTTCCCTTCCTCTCCAAGAGGAGAGAGAGCTTAGGAGGCCTCTTGAAGAGACTCCCAAAAGAAGACTCTCTCCCATACGAGAGGAGGGATACAAAGAGCAAGAAAGCAATGAAAGTTTAAGTTCCTCTGAAGATATGGCTCCATTAAGACGGAGGTCTACACTATCGTCCACTCCTTCCAAGAGGAAAAGTTCAACACACAGTCCTTCTCCTCGTCACTCTGAAAGGGAAGAGAGGAAACAAAAGAAGAAAAGGGCATGATAATAAGTCTTATGTGGTACATCATATGGTCTTGTGAGACACTAAACGGCCATCGAGTAATTGCTTCACTGCAAATTTTTGTGTGAATATGCGTATATGGGAACACATCGAATAAGTGTATACATGGCATGCTGTTTTTGTGAATGATGCCATGTGATGATCATAAGCATTGGTCTAGCAGCACCTTTAAATTATAGTATGAAGTGGTCAGCTAGATCACTTATCCCTTATTGAGAGGTTAATCTGTATCCTACATTGAGCACCAATAATGAGTTGGTTTGGACGGGGCATATTGGCAACATAAGTTTAAACCATCCTTTTATTGAAACCAAAAACATAAACGGTTTAAAAACTTGGTAGCTCACAATTTCAAAGAGAACATACACACATAGATTTCCAAACTCTTGGCGTCAACTCATCTTTGTCAAGTAATTTAATGGTTTTTATTGAAATAGTTCAATGATTACTATATTTGCTCTCATTAACTACGCGTTTGGGTTTCTTTCCATGTAATAATGGACCATTTAGTCCATCCAAAGAGTTCTTCCATGTAATAATTGGCCATCTAGTCCATCTAAAGCATGAGATTTTCAGTTGCTCAACATACCGACTATGACATTTCACAAGTTATAAATAAATTTATAGGATCTCCAATTTATATATGTCATTCAAAGTCTCTACCAAATACTGTGTTTTTAGATAAATATGTTAAGGATAAGCATACTCAATAGCAATACTTGCATGTCTTGTATAGTCACTAAAACACACATTTCACATTTGATTGTTATGAAAAACCTACGGTAACCTAATGCATGCTTAGCCAATGCAATGATTAGCATGAATAATAAACATGTTGCTATAAGGATGACTGCCATAATGTATGCTACTAGCCAAGTTAAGCTTGATTTTGTAAAAGATAAGCTTGCTATAGCTAGGGACACTGTAGCAAATCTTAAACACGCATGTACTCAATCGTATCTCTCTCATCAATCCAAAACCAAAAATTAATCATTGGTAGGATAGGATGTCTTTATATGATGTGACATCAATAACACATGGTGAGATAGTCAAGTACTTGTCCTCCCACATAAAAAAGGTGAATGTTCTAACTATCTTGTTCTTGTGGATAGTGGTAGACACCTTTTTCCTTGCCTTCATCAAGTACCAAGAGTCTTGAGTCTATGCAATGATGTAATTATAAATTGTTTGTAGTTCAACAAAAGACTGTTTAATCTTTTAAATAATTAAAAAAGGGGTTCTTACTCATGCTATGTCATTTTATTTAAAATGATCTAATCATTCTCTAGTGGTAGTGATTGTGTTCTTTAATCTTTAATCATAGTAGTTTAATCATGCTCTAGTGGTAGTGATTGTGTTCTTTAATCATGCTCTAGTGGTAGTGATTGTGTTCTTTAATCTTTTTCATAGTAGTTTTCTTACATTACAATCTCTACCGGAAGTATTAAACTACGAACGTTAATCTAAAACTCTAGTCTTGGTTCTACACAAAGGGAAACCGAACATAAACTCACATACATGTACAACCAAAGACAAAGAATATGGCTCAAAATACTTGCCCAAAATGTAAAGGTTGAACCGAACTCCCTATTTTTTAGGGTACCAAAACAACACCCTAAAACCCCTTGGCTCCCTCATGCCACATGCTAGGTTTATAAGAACTTTTAGATATCAGATTGATGCATTGACACCTTCTTCAAATTTTTAAAATTGAAATTAAATACATCAAATAGTGTATAATGATCAAGCAAGTATTTCATGAAAAATAGCTAGTTTCCAAAAGAGCTTTTTTAAACTCATAGGTTGTGGTTGGAAAAGTCTTCCTACATTGGTTTTTATATGTTGGCACTCCCTTAAGCACAAGTATATTCTGTTGGTATACTTTGCAGTATCCCTAATGCAGCTGAAAAATGTAGTACAAAGTCATATTAGTAGTCTTGACCAAATTTGGGTACCAATCTATTTGTACTTTGGAATTTTTCGATTCCTTATAAGACCCTCAACATGAAGATTAAGGTTTTATGAGAAAAAAAAAATCCTTCATTCAACAAATCCAAACGAAAGAAAATCACTAATTTTTTAGATGTTATTCCAAAACATTTTTTATTGATGATAGGGATCACTATTTTCTAGATAGTGGAAAGGTACATGCATATTACATATGCTAACTAGTTAGCCCTAAGGCTTGTCTCTTTTCATAAACTTACGAATGTTTGGATAGTATCTTGAGTTATCTTATCTTGAAAATAGAATGTACTCATGTTCTTAATTTAGAAATAGTGTCTAGAGAGTTTTCCACCTCTATTCACTTTCTTTAAAATTCAACCTCAAATCTATTTGGAGAAGACATAATTTCAACATTCTATCTGCAAAATTTCATTTAAAAAAAGTGATCAAGCTTTTGGAGCCGCTATCAATACATTTTTGGGTATGCTTTACCTAATTTTATACTCTTATTCTACCATTTTTACTGCCTTTGAAGAGATTAAACCAACTTATTATTTAATACTTCCCTTATGGATCTAGCAGATAGAAACTCTTCCAAACATTCACCATTGCTAAAAAGCATAACCATTGGCCTAGTATTAGGCTCAATGTGACTCTCTCATCAACTTGATGAGGTAGTAGACCCATTGAGTATGGGCTATTGCCAACACTGAGTATGCTGCATGTGTAAAGGTGGATGCATGCGCATGCACGCACACACACACACACACACACACACACACACACACACTCTTAAGTATTGATCAATACAATTGTGGCTCTACACCAGAACAAGACTAGCTTACAAACTAAGTCTCACTACCTGACAAGATCAACAAGTTTTTTCTCCCATGGGTGGGGCAAGTACTCTATACACATGAGCAATCCGGGACCCCTTTGTATGACGGCTTTATCTTTGGAGGAAGTGAAAAAGTCCCTAAAGCATGTAGTTTTTTGAGTGTTCATTAAAAACATGTATGAGATTCATATAAGAGGGAGTCCAGCATGCACATGTCTAGATTTTCAAAAGTGATAGAAGATAAACAAATCATTTTTGGCATGCAAACATATGTATTATGTGTACGTGAAAGTGCTCAAACTTAAACCTAAGGAGTCCATGATTATTCATTAGCCAACCCTCTCACCAATGGATATCGTCTTTATTCTTGGACAACCAAGGAGGATTTCTCCCCCCGTTTAAATATTGCTAGTTTGGTATGCATCTTTCACTATACTAGATAATTGCTCTATCATACTCAAGTTTTTTTCATCATTTATTTCAATTTATTCCACTTGCAATCATCTATCTTAGAAATAATTTGTTTACGCAGCGCAGGATTTCAAAATTCAAACTTTGACTTTGGTCTCCTATGGTAGATTAGTGAATGTACTTACATCTGCAAACTTGAAAAAAATGGTATTATCTCTATTTGGCATGATTTTTGACTCTATGGCATGCATATGTTGTGGACTTTTTTGACTCTAATGGCATGCGCTACGAACGTATATGACTCTGATGGCATAAATTGTGGTCTTATTTGCTTTTAAAAGTCTACACGATTTTTGGCTCTAATGTGTGTGTTGCAAAAAAAAATTGCTTTACAATGTTGCTCTAAGAATATATATATATATATATATATATATATATATATATATATATATATATGTATATGTATATGTATATTTATTTATTTATTTATTTATTTATTTATTTATTTATATGTGTGTGTCTGTGCACATAAGCAATTCTTCAACTCAATCAAGTGTGGCTAGTGGTGTTTTTAAGTATTGTATTATGTGCAGGTCCCACCCCTAATTCTTTCAAGATAAATATTGAAACAGGAAGCAAGAGGTTTGAATTAATACATCCATAGAAATATATAAGATTTGTTTAGTGCATCATATAATAAAATAAGTCCTTTACAATTATTAGGCGTAGGCATCAAACTTGAAAGTACAATTTATTGATTGCTATTTCATAATTATTTAAATATATTAGATAAGAATAAATCTTGCGTCAATCCTGCACCACATTTGAGCCAGAGATATCCACTAGATTGATGGTATGTTTTCACATGAGCAGATGGTCAATTTGAGTTAACAAAGTGGCTCTTTGCGTGCTATCAATGTAGCCCCATGTCTCCCACTCTGCTAGAGCACTTTTCATTGTTTCATAGCCTTGCTCGAGTTCCTAGTCTCCAATGTTGCGAGCACGGTTTAGATGGTTCAACATTCTGATGGCTTTGTTTGTGTCACGCTCTCTCTACGTGAACATATTTTTTTCATCAAGGGGTGCATTGGGGGGAAGCTTATGAAGTTATTTGTGTCTTTTTCCAATGACCTCATTCCGCGTAGTTGCATACCCTATAGGCATTGTGATAAGAAGAGGGGAAAGAAAGAAAAACCGGCACAATAAAGTCACATATGCTGCATATGTTGCCTGACTCTATACCGTTTATACAGGCTGAAGCAACATGGTCTCAAAAAGAATATGCTAGTGCCATTAGTGGCGCCGGGTCTCACATGTATGTGTTAGTTCCATGAAGGGTCCCAATTCTCAAAAAGCATTTGCTAGTACCATGAGTAGTCCCAAATCTCAAAAAGTATCTGCTAGTGCCATGAGTGACCACCACTGATTGCTTTAGTGAGCATGCAAGAATATATGCTTGATATATCCACTATGAGTATTATGTCCCTATCATTGCACGAAAAAACCTTTTGACTATTATGAAAATGATTTTCTCTCTTGCTTGTCGCTTCCACTTTGGCATTCTCTCTCTCTCTCTCTCTCTCTCTCTCTCTCTCTCTCTCTCTCTCTCTCTGTGTGTGTGTGTGTGTGTGTGTGTGTGTGTGTGTGTGTGTGTGTGTGTGTGTGTGTGTGTGTGTTTCGTCAGTACTCTCACATCCCTATCCTATCTCTATTCCATAAATATGTTTTTCTCTCTCCGTCTATCTCTCTTCTCTCTCCTTCCCTTGGCACTTATTTCATCTACCCCAATTCCACCATAGAGAGCGTGATACCAATATGAGACACTGGGGACTAGCACATGCAACTCTCCACCCAACCATTCCTAATGTAATCCCTTGGTCTGCTAGATATAGGCTCCCCTCTACCACATGTGTATCATGTCCTTGGCCCTGGCCCCCCCTACCCTAGCTCTAACAAATCAGATTACTTGTCCACAAAGGGACACACTTACATGTTTAAAAGACACGACTTTAGACCTCAAGATAGTGTGTACAAAACTTCTTTAGTATTTCAAAATTTTGTACTTCAAAGTAGAAATGGCTAGTGCATTCTAGTTTTTCTATACATCAAGAACTCAAATTTACAAAATTAGGTGTCGTTGGTATTCATCTTGGATGTGGAAATGGAAGTTACCCTAAGGACATTCAAGAAAGGATGGAATTCTCACCTACATCCATGCAAAAAAAACAATCAACCAACTAAGTTTTGAATGTGTTTAACAAGTGTCATTGAGCCTATCCATTGTGATATATGTTGAACTAAAAACACCTAGACAAACTACTAACCTATGCAGTACAGATCTTTTGTGATTTTAAGTATCAGGTATATATGATGAACCATCAAGAGCCATTAAGTCCGTCACAATGCATGTTGAGATTTCAATCCTTTTTTTAACTATTTGCATTTCATCTTTTTTTGTTCATATAGACCTGCAAAAACATATTGCAACAACAAGAAATCTATACATATAAGCCTATCAAAGCCCATAGTTCTTTTTTCCAAAACCTTTGAGTTTATAATGCTTAAAATCAAAGGATACACATGCATGTATGACATTACCATGTGGATGATACGTGAATGTTAAATATATGACAATGTGTATGTGTGTATGTGTCTATGTGTGCATGCCCTTTCCCATGCACCATACTCAATGAGGTTTTAGGCCAATTGAGTATAGGGCCACTACCTCATTAGTATGATGAGTATGTAAGTAAAACTTGATGTCGGGCTAGTAGGTATCTCTAACAACAACCTTAGTGAGAGTGTTGCTTAGTTTCTCCCAAAATTTGTATAAGAACAAGCAATGGTTATGTGAACATTGTATTCAAGTAGGATTTTTGAAGCTTTGTGAGCAAGTATTAGACAATGTTTCTCTAAACATTTCACTCCAATAGGAGTTTTAAAGCTTTGTGAGCCAGTATTATAGTATATGTATTGTAGGAGTTTTAAAGCTTTGTGAGCTATCGTTCTAGTATATGTATTGTCACAACTTTTCAGTTAAGAAGAAATCCTTCTTGAGTGAAAGTCAAATTGGTAATTCCTACATCTGAAAACCAGTTATGTCAAAAGAAGATAATGATTGTGTGTGGAATCCCATCACAAACAGATTCCTTACTCCCTAACACGTGTCTACCTCCTCAAAATGATTTATTAATAGTGGGCATCAACATCTCTCTATGATAAAGTGTACTAAGGTGGCATTGTCCCTGCTGACTCAAGAAAATTAAGTTACCCTTGTGTTTATATGTGTGTGTTTTTTAGTATAATTATATTACTTATCCACAAAAGAATACTTTTACATGTTCAAAAGACACATGACCCTCAACCTCAAGATAGTGAGTACAAACTTCATTTGTATTAAAAATATTTTTATTTCAAAGCACATATGGTAGGTGCACTCTAATTCCGTTATATAGCAAGGGTTTAAAATCATAAAAGTAGATATTATTGTCCTTCATCTCAAACATTACTTACCCTAAGCATGTTTAACAAAGGATTTAACTCTCACCTATGTCCATGTAAGAAAAACTATCAAGCAATTAGTTTTGAATACGTTTAATGGGTGTCATTGGGCCTACTTGTTTTCATTCCTATCAATCTTTAAAACACAGACTACAGTGCAGATCTTTTGTGATATGAAGTGTTAGGTATAAAAACTTGTTTAATTACGGTAAGCCATCAAGTCCCTCCCAATGCATGTTGAGGTTTCAATATTTTATTTGAGTAATCTTTGCATTTTATCTTTTTTGATCATATAGACATGCAAAAATGTATTGCAATAGTAAGAAAGCTATCAATATGTCAAAACCCACAACAATCATATTCTTGTCCAACAAAAACATAGTTCTTTGTTCCAAAACTTTTAAGTTTACAATGTCTCAAGTCAAATGATGCACATATGTGTGTAACATCATGTTTGTATATATTTTTGTGTGTGCATGCCATTGCTACATGGGTGTTACATAAATGTTAAATAAATGTATGAAAATGTGCATGTGTGCACGCGTTGGTGTGCTTGTGCATGAGACACCCCAAAACGCCAAGTGGATGTAAGCAACCCTCACATGTGAGCCTCTTTTGAATCTAGGTTTTGAGTCCTAAGTATAATATGATACCTTTTGAGTGTTGCTCCCTTATCATGCACCTTGCTAACTTGCAGGGATTTCACTGACGTGATCACGATCGTGTGATTACATGAAT
The DNA here is from genome assembly GCF_014529385.1 of Adiantum capillus-veneris. Taxonomy (NCBI): domain Eukaryota; kingdom Viridiplantae; phylum Streptophyta; class Polypodiopsida; order Polypodiales; family Pteridaceae; genus Adiantum; species Adiantum capillus-veneris. The sequence goes on along the minus strand of NC_140948.1, from coordinate 45,750,929 downwards.
AGCACAAGTCATTACATTAATTGTTAACGTGATCTTGATGATGACTTGCAAAAACGAATAGAGCCGGTCAGTGTAGGGTTAAGGTGGATAGGTTAGTGTGCTATTCATGGCATAAACATGATTAGAATAGAGTTATCTTAGGGTCTTGAAATTGGGCACACAATATAGTAGAGTATAATTGCAAATGAGAGACTTGATATTATTCAGCATAATGTGTCTCTATATAGGCATAAACAAAAGAGACAGCCTTTTGACACATGAGCACAAGATGTGGCTGCCTATGCACAAACAAAAGTGGCTTTTCTTTACACATGGATTTTAAGGGGTTCTTCACATGGGTTATTGACACATGACACTTTTCTAGGTGGAAGAGATTGTTCACACAAGAGATGCAACAAAATCCCGCATCCCAACAATCCTCCCCTATGTGGGTTTTGGTTGCATATCGCTCACACAAGATTATCCTCCCCTCAAAACACACTAGGGTGAGGCACACAATTCACAAGCCTCCCCTTGAATACAAACCTACCTCCCCTAGACAGAAAAGGGTGTAGGCACACACACAAGCCGTCCCTGGCACAAATAGAGGGTAAGGTACAATTGAGAGAATGCTCAGTACATGTCGTTTGTTGTCTATTTTCTCCCCACATATACTATAGAACTTGTTGGTTTTAATGCCGTTCGTCGTTGTCCTTGCCACATTTTGATGTTGTTGTCGATGTTTTGATCCAATGTTGTTGCTAAAAAATGCAAAGGAAGATAAATGCACATATATGTACAATAGAGGAAAAAACACTTGAAAAATAGCCCTCGAATTATTTATGTTATGCAAAAAGGATCATTTTGAATATGTTGGAGAAAGTTCCCCAACTGCTATTCCTTCGTCTTGATGTCGTGAGCTTCGTGGTGTGTCGACATTTTCTTCATCATTTACACGTTGATGTTGATCTTCTTTATTCATCTTGTTGGTCTGTTTTGACAAAGATACAATCTCCATGGCGAATGGTGTACAATACACATACATTGCACTAGTGGTGCTCATTGATGATTTGTGTTATTCCTTTGATGATTTTCTTATTCTAGTCACATGTAGTGCATCACAAGTGATTGATGCATGTGTAGGTATAATATATATCAAGGCAACGAGCTTGAGTAGAAGCCAACCTACCTGCTGCGAGTAGTGTCGGTTCTATTTGAGTGTTGCTAGCACTGATGACATGGACAACCAACTGCAGATGACGAGGCTAGAGATTGTGTGATGGCGTTTGGTTTGGTGGAGCACACAGATAGAGAAAAAAACCAAGAGCCTCCACGTGAAGTAAGTCGGGACTCAGTCCACCTTTTTTTTTTTTTAATGGCCTTTTTCAGAAGGTGGTTCCCATCACAAAGACAAATACACACACACACACACACACACACACACTACTTTCTTTCTCTCTCATACACAGATAAATCTGTCAAGATAATTAGCGATAGCTAATTATGGACAAATTTGGCAAATAAGAGCTTTTATCGAAGCTTGTGTAGAAAATGCAAGCACACAACCAATAGAGATGAGGCTTTTTATATTTTGCAATGGATTCAAGATTAATATGCACATAATTACATAAAATCGATATAACTAATGATTATATAATGTGCCAATCACGAAGCAAATATGAACAATTGTTAAAGTCCCTTCCTAATCGATTAGTATGGGAAGTGGCACGAATAGTACATATCCCATTACCAAAGGACTTTAAAAGAGGAAAAAAAATTAACAATGTGATTAACGCCATGATTAATATGCAATGTAGAAGGGGTGTTTACTTAGCAATTGCAATGGCTAATAAGAGAAGGCATCAATGCAATCTAGCATAGGAAAATTAAATGCCTAGGATCTAATTAGATTAGGAGATGTTAATCGAAGCCATGCTCTGATACCAATTGTAGGGTTAAGATGGATAGGTTAGTGTGCTATTCATAGCATAAACATGATTAGAATAGAGTTATCTTAGGACCTTGAAATTGGGCACACAGTATAGTAGAGGATAATTGCAAATGATAGACTTGATATTATTCAGCATAATGTGTCTCTATATAGGCATATACAAAAGAGACAGCCTTTTGACACTTGAGCATAAGATGTGGCTGCCTATGCACAAACACACGTGGCTTTTCTTTACACATCCGTTGTAAAGGGTTTTTCACGTGGGTTATTGACACATGACACTTTTCTAGGTGGAAGAGATTGTTCTCACAAGAGATGCAACAAAAAGCCTGAATCCCAACAGTCAGCCCACCGGGTTTAGTCTTTTCCTTGCAGACCCGCCGGGCTGTTTTATTTTCCCGATGGGTCCGTCGAGAGTAAGAAATTCTTCGACGGGCTGACCGGGAAAATAAAAAAACAGAACGAGCATAATTATATATGGTAAAACCTCTTCTAACTTTGGTATTCTTACTAGGCAAATCCCTGGGGAGTGTATCTAAGCACCGGATACAATCATCTCCTTGTGAATTGACCTAAGGTTATAGAGTCACAGGTCCTTTTTTTGGGTCGAGCATGATTCTTAATACGATAACCACTTCTAAAAATATTTTCATCCTTCACCAAACATAAAGGTACAAAGCCAAAATAATTGAGAATTTGGAGAGTCATTCTCATTGCAACGAAGACATTGATCCATAAGAGGGCTAAAGTTGGCTTAGAAGATGAGCATATGTAAATGTGAAGTTGATAGTCAAGGGTCAGATGTCCTGTACTAGTGTACTAGGTATATAAAGATCCTTGAAGTCTTGTATTTTACACCATTATAGATTTGAGTTGATATGCATTGTCACTGCACAACATGAGAGCTATAATCCTTAATTGGATGAAAATAGTTTTTATCTATTGGATTGGATGCATAAGGAGGCTATAATCCTTGATTAGGTACAAGTAGTCCTCATTTGTGTAATTGTATTGAAGATTTCATTGCCTTGTTTTATGAATTGGTTTATAGAGGGAGTGCATTATGTATTATGAAAGATTGTTAGTGCATGAGATGACCAATCATAGATATTATTTCTTTAGTGTGTTTTGCAAATAATTATCATCATTTCAATGTAGAAATTTATTATTCTTTGTAGCATTTGAAACTAGATGTGTCTTATTGTTTGCAAATCGAAGAGGATGTATAACTAATTATTAAATTTATAATTGCATTGACAAACTCATAGCATTGTTGTATGCATAATGTTATGTAGAGAGTTGCAATGTGTATGTTTGCTCACAACATATGTGTTTGATATGTGGATTGACTAGAGTGCATTGCAAATTTCATGGTAGACGGCAATCATTGGAAGGTCGCCTGGACAAAAATCAATGATTTTGGCCCAAGCTTTTCAGCCCCTTCGTATCATACGATACAAAATGATCTCTTGGATAAATGTTACATCAAGTCAAAGAGCGTGTTTCCAAATTAGTTCTTGGGACTATATATCACTTTCAAGCTGCACAAGTGTGAGTGACGGTTGGTCTAATATTCCAAGAAGACCACTGATCAATGTAATGTTGGTTTGGCATCAGGGAGAAACGTTCATAAAGACGGTTGACAATTTTGGTGCAATTAAAAGTGGCAAAGACATTTATGAGATCTTGATTAATATAATTAAAGAAATTTATATTGAACATGTCGTTCAAGTAGTCGTGGACAATGCAAAGAACTGTAAAAATGCTAGAGATTTAATAAAAAAAGTTCTTTTCATACATTTTTATTAATGGTTGTAATACACACAGTTTAAACTTGGTGCTGAAGGATTGGTTTACTAGTGAAGAAACCACATGGTTCGCCAAAATAATTGCGACAAGAAGTTCATCTTGAAACAACAAAGAGTGCTCGATTTGTACCGAATGCACATGTCAGTGATGTTGAAACTTCTTGCTGAAACTTGATTTTGCAAGCACTTCTATACATTGGAATCACTCCTCCACAATAAGTACGATGGGATTGGCACTTTCAATTGCACGACCTTTCACAAATGGAAGCTTAAGTAGAAAGAAAAAGTGAAAGAGAAAATTACATATTTACATGGGTCCATAAACAAGCCTGCTTGATGGAGGAATGTAATGGCTACATACCATGTAATGATGCCCGTTATGTTAGCAATTCACAACCTTGATTAGAAGGTGCCAAATATGGGCAAAGTCTGGATGACATGGTGGTGAGTCCAACAAAGTCTTGAAAATCCTAAGGAGCTAAAAGAGTGTAGTAGAGAAGGAGTGGCGACTACCATTCTCTGTCAAACAACACAAAATTGGCCAAGTATTTTCATGCAAGATGAAAGAGTGCTCATAGTCCACTCCATAGTGTGGCTTACATGCTCGATCTAGAGTATCAAAATTTAAATATGATGTCCAATACAAAAGTGGTCAGCAATTTCTATTACGTGGTTAATATGTTCTACTCCAATGTTCAAGACCAAATTGATTGTATCAAAGAAATGAGTTCATTTAATTAAAAGAAGGTCGTTTTGCGAATGATTTTGTACATTCAATGGCAAAAGAGAAACCTGCATGAAAGTGGTAGATGATGAATGGTGGAGAGAATTACTTGACCTTACGTCCCTTTGCAATGAAAGTACTAGCACAATGTGCAGCAAACTCAGGCTTGAAGAGAAACTGGAGTATGTACAATTATTTTAATAGCACTATTCGCAACAGATTATTAGCAGACAGAGCATAAAAATTAGTGTATATATTTTACAAAAAAAAGATATTTCATCACATCAAAAGTGCTTGCTATGAAGAGGAAATGCCAGTTTGGGTGTATGATTGTCAAAACAAAGACGAAAAAGAGTTCAATGTTGGTGTATCTCAATGTACTATAGATGAAATAGAAGAGAATCTGACAATAGATGTGAAAGTTGAATTACAAGAAGACCCATAACACTCAGACTCAGAACAAGATAACAACTTCACATATTCAATATATCTTGAGATTAGAATAAATATTGTGTCAAAAACCATTATTTAAGAGCTTGTTTCAACGTGTTTTGATCATATACAATGCTTCATAGTAACGAGTATACATAATTTGTCAATTTCAATTGTTGTGCTCAAAACCTGCACCTTCATCACCAAATAGATTTCTAATTGTGCTAGGGGTATCTTGGCGGGCTTGCTTGAATTTATACTCATTTGTCATGCCAAACATATAATATATTCCTTCTGGAATATCTTTTGAACAGATTGCACATCGGCTACTATTTTGCATTAAACGAATTAAACACAAGAGGTGATAATAATGGCCACATGCCAATGTATAGAATCCACTCCATCCGTCAAAATTCTTGTAGCATACTGGACACTGGGAAGATGAAGATGCATCTGATTGTGATGCGGCAATCAACTCTGGATGCACGACGAGGTGACTAATGTATGTGCCTTGTACAGGTAGAGGATGGACTTGTTGTGTCAAATTTTGAACATCCTGGCTTAAGCGATGAATACTTTTCTCCATGTGGACCTGGGATGCTTGGGTGTTTGGGTTGCTATAGATAGCTGTGTTATTTTTTGCATCTTTCTCTTTCAGTTGTGTTGTTGAAATATCTTTCTCCTTTTTAATTGTACATCGGCCCCTTCAACTATCAATGTCAGCTCCTCCCATGTGAATGTGACACAATTCTCCTTGATATAATGGGTGGCTATAGTTGTCTCCTTCAAGGAAAAGTGTATTGGTCATTGCTGCAAAAAATGTACATACAACATTTTGCAAAATATAATACACAATCGGCATTGTGCAATGGATGGCCAAAAACTTCCAAGTAGATCCTCTCGACGTTATCTTTGATCTCTTGATGAAGGCACTTCGATACTTTCCACCGTCCTTTCTTTATCTCCGCATCCTCACATGGACATATTGTTTTAATCATATCCTTGGTCACTTTTTTATTGATATTTTTTCACCGTCCTTTCTTTATCTCCGCATCCTCACATGGCTATATTGTTTTAATCATATTCTTGGTCACGTCTTTCTTGGTGAAGGCACTTTGATACTTTCCACGTTCTTTCTTTATCTCCACATCCTCACATGGCCATATTGTGTTAGTTGTATCCTTGGTCACTTCTTTCTTGATATATTTCCATTGAAATGGTTTGGATTTGCCCATTTTGATAGTCGATGAGCAGTGAGCGTCGCTTGTTGTGCCAACATACCGTGCGCTAGAGATTTCATGCGCTGAAATGCATTAATAGCCACTTGTTGTTGACCATCTGGCACCATTTGTGTACCGCAAGCTTGTCCTTCATCAACCATAGTATCTTAGAATTACAATGGACAAACAGACAAATTAAATATCTTTTGTCAAAAATTTATTCTCACGATTCAGCAGTCTCAAAGATACCACAATTGGTGTATCTTAGTTTAGTCAAACATTATTTAATTGATGAAAAAAAATCACAACTGATCCAATTGAACCACAAGACAATTGACTAAAGACATACAGCTCCAAATATAGTTTAAATGAGGTGAACCGCCTAGAACCCAGAACATAGACTTCAATGTAAATAAAATACCCAGACAACAATACAAAGTAATGTGTTCTGGAAAGAAAGAAATGCTTTTAATGGTTTATAATGTGCATACACTAAAAGAGTCTACTCCAATCCTTGCCCCTTTCACTAGGGCCTCGTGAGGAATGCCGATTAGATGAGTGCACTTGGCATTCAATGTTGTGTGCATAATTGTGCCGGTGCCACTGGCATTTGATTGACCACCTACGGCCGCTTGCGCATCTTGGGCCATCTTCAATTTCTTGGGTAAGGAGGTTTGGTCTTGAGCTTTCACCCGCTTCATCTTGACCTTCTGCTCCTCCCATTGTTTATCCCACAGCTCTATTTTTGTAATATCAAAAGGGGGAGGAAGATCTTCTTTTAAGTCTTTGCAGGACACTTTCATAGTGCGAGCACTGTCTTGACCTTGTGGTGGGGGGTCAAATTCTTGAATCCCTGTAGGAATCAGCAAATCATACTGGCCTTCGCCTCGCAGCCTGCACTATGTGTTCTCCCAAATAGCGCTAGTGAGATCTTTAATGAAGACATCACTTTCATTAATCTACTATATGCGACCCTCTGCACAAGAAGATATTTTCAAAATACATTCTTTACGAATGGCACGCATAATAATTGTGTTTTGCTCTAGCGTCACTTTTGCAGTGCACAATAAAAAACAACATATCAGAAACAGTTTCATGGGTGTACCGAAACTCTCATAGTAGTTCAAACATAACCATGACTTGAAGACTTTTAAAAAATGTGCACGATTATATTAACACATATTGATAATTATTTTCACTTTAAAATGTCATGTATAATTGTGTAAAATGCATTAGAAACAAGTAACTCTGAAGAAATCCATCTAGATCAAACAATACAGGTTAAAAACCCAAAACATTCTAGCATATTGTGATAAATTATAAGATATGGGTTCATATTTTACACGTTGCACTCTCACACTGGTTCAAACAAACCATAACGGTGACTTGAAGACTTTCAAAAAATGTGCACGATTATATTAATACATATTGATAATCATTTTCACTTTGAAATGCTATGTCTCATCGTGTAAAATGCATTAGAAACAAGTAACTCTTAAGAAAACCATCCACAGCTCGAACAATACAGGTTAAAATCTCAACACATTGCAGCATATTGTGATAAACCATAAGACATGGATTCATATTTTATACGTTGCACTCTCATACTAGTTCAAACAAACCATAACCGTGACTTGAAGACTTTCAAAAAATGTGCACCATTATATTAATACAAATTGATAACCATTTTCACTTTAAAATATTATGTTTAATCATATAAAATTTATAAAAAAACAAGTAACTCTTATGAAAACTATCTAGATCGAACAATACAAGTTAAAACCAAAAACATCGTCTTGCTCTTTAAAAAGATTAAAATGAACGTCTTACATGCAAAATGTGTGCATATACCTTTTCAAATTGAAAGTATATTATTTTTAGACATAGAGAAATAGCATAGTGTGAATTTTATAGAAAATGTAGCATTTGGTTTTGCAAGAATCTTATTCATTATTGTAGATACTGATGAGGTTGTATAAAAGTGATATCATATATGTTATATCTTTTATGACTTCTATAAAAGTAGCATTAAAAATAGCAACAATGATTGATGAATAAAACTTTCTTTTGAATATGGTTAAATAGTATATATTTTCACAAGAACACTAAAAAATGACAATTTCAGACAATTCAAACGTTTGTATATAAAATACTCTTCACGGTCGCGTTAATGAGATCAAATATCCATATATTTAATACTTTTTTTAAAAAAATTGCACATACATATACAAATTGTATGGTGTTCATATGGCCGGGTTAACGGCTTGAACGCCACATTTATGCAAAAACAAATGCTTCTAGCAAAAGGCAGTAAATTAGCCGTGGTACCAACCGAGTGTTGCACTAATCTAAAGAGCAATAATGGTTTGTACGAACATCATATGGCCGCGTTACCGATCGATACCCATATGTTTTTTTGGCAAGGGAAAGGGAAGTTGACTCACTATAAAGATATTAATATCACCGCGTTACCGATGTAGTACCCAAACAATGAGCCAATACTTACCGCACAAGGACACCATATTTACAGCAAAAGGCACGTTACCTCACAACGCGGACACACATACACACACAACACACACCCGGGCCGTGTGGGCAGATACTTCGTTGTTGTCGTGCACTGCGACGCAAAGCATGCTCCCACACGACCCCCTCTCTCCTCTCAATGTATGTGCGAAGGTGGTCATCTCTCTCTCTCTCTCTCTCTCTCTCTCTCTCTCTCTCTCTCTCTCTCTCTCTCTGTGTGTGTGTGTGTGTGTGTGTGTGTGTGTGTGTGTGTGTGTGGCTCAACAAAGAACACCACCCAGCGAGCCCATTCGAGGCCCTATATATATTTAGTTGCGGCCCTTCCGGGCTTTAAGATCTCCCCAGTGGGCTTTTTGTAGGTTTCCAGGTTGCTCCGAACCAGCTTGTTTGTGATCATGTTAAGTGTGATTATGTAAATATGTTAATAAGACCTTGTGATCACACAGAATGTTAAGTAAGTATGTAGATATTAAATCCCTGTTGCTAAGAGCCGTTGAAGTACATGTGAGTGAGGGCATGTCCATTTGAAGCACCATCATTACCCATCATCACCTTCACACTCCTTTTGTTTTGGTCAAATTACATACACACGTACATATTATGGGGGATTGGGGGCGAACAGGGGGTGGGGTGACTCTCATTAGAAATGAATGAGACTAAACAATGTTTCCTTTAATTCTCTAGCTTCCCTCTTAATCATCACGGCTTGAGTTCAAGACTCGTGGGATATATCTATGAGGTCTCTAAGGGATTGTTCAATAATGATATTAAAGTTTCTCTTCTTCTCTCTTGGCAATGTTCCATAAATTATTTCTTTCTTTCTTTTTCTAAAGCACAATTGTCAAAGATCAATATGAGTTATGCAATCTTCGGGTCTTGTAAATCAAGTTTTACATCTGGGAATAAGCTGCCATTCTACAATTGATTTTGGTGATAAAAAAGTTGCACCTTCTTACTTTTCTTATCCACGCCCCGAAAGAGAGAGAGAGAGAGAGAGAGGGGCAACATGTTCCCTCTTTGAAAATTCTTAAAACGATAATGTATTGAGAAGCAAAAGAGCCATTTGAAAGATTTGAATGTTTAAATATATGGTGTGCACAATAATGGCTTACTTTTGAAGGCTTCGACGCCCTTTGCAGGCACGTTTACCAAGAAAAACAAAAGCACATTTCCAATGTTGGTGCTCTTTCCTTGGTCATTGTTCAGTCCAACAAAAAAATGTTTTCTTAAATGTCTGCAAAAGTTCATTTATGAGTATGGTATATGCTTTTAGCTTTCTTTTGATCAATGTAGATGTTTGTTGTCTTTCCTATTAGTTAGGCACATGTAAAACCTCATTGGAATCTACAAGTCCGTGCTAATGGAAAAGCACGATGTATCGGGAAGCGAATGACCAAAAAGTCTTGATGGCAACCATGATTAGGTGGCCATGTAGAAAATTGCACTACATACTTTGATAGTAAGAATCAATTCATGTTTAAATGCTATCTTCCTCTAAAATTACCCCTGTATTTACTTTTTAGACATCTCGCAAGAATAGCTCAATTAAAATATTACTTTCAAAATCCTAACCTTGAGAGTAAGATGTGGGAGTATTGATGTATTTACTTCATGTTTTGCATTAAAACGTATTGATATTAACAAGTGACAAATAGGGAGCAAATTGTTGGCTGGTGGCCGAGAAATTCTGCGTGCTGATGTGCTGCTCTCTCCAAGCCCTCAAGCGGCGTTAGGTGTTGGTCATGGCTGAAGGGAATTACGGAAGCTGATGTGGCGATCATCAATCGGCTCCAAGCTTAAATTCCAGCCAGGAATGGCAAGCAAATAGACAGCTAGGATGTTCTGCCTCCCAACTCTGACAAACATCGGGAGGATGAGATTTGATATGTAGGACACTAGAAAGAGAATATAATGCAAGGGAAAGAAAGAGAGCTTTTACTTGTTAGTGTGCTTAATGGCTCAATAGTTCTCACCATGAAGAGCCTAGGTGTGCAATCATAAAGAGCCTAAAATGATGTGACTAGAGAAGTTGATTAACAAATGCCATTAGAAGAGAGGATATGGTTGGCTTTCATTGAGAATGGAAATTTTTGGGAGCCTATTTGCATTCCTTGCTCACATGCTGATCAAGGGGAAATTTGAGCTGAATACTTGAAATTTTTGTCGTCTATAGATCACAAGAAGTTTTGGACAAATTCTCACAACAATTCACACATTGTGATTTACCTCAACATCATGAGCTTCTGTGAGGGAGGCACCGCATACCTAGCTAGGTATGGGGTGCCTCCCGAGCAGAAGCTCATGATGTTATGCATTGTATGAAAAACACTGGAAAAGACTCCATTTTCCTACATGAGAAAATTTCTAAATCTTCTTGTGAGAGCCGGGCACAGAATTTAAAGAAATCATTGCTAGAAATAGAGAGACATTTTCCTTTGCTCCCTATTTCTTGAAGATTGATGAGCATGTGGTCATTCCTTTCTCAATGGTCTATTAGAGTGCTAGACGCTCACACCAGCCTCATATCCCCAAAAAGAATTAGCAAAACCAGGTTCTGCTGTACTAAAAGCGTTTGCAGCCTTTTTGTGTCTTTTATTTTAAACAAAGCGCTATACGACCATGCTCGTAGGGAACATTAAAAGGAAAGAGTATTGCCAACTCACTCTGTTTCAAAAAAATCCTGTAAGAATCAAATGGGTACAAACATATAAGAACCCTGTTTTGGTGAGAGTAAAAGATTTACCCTGTTTAATTTAATTTATGAAGGTAGGAAATACACACACACACACACTCTCTCTCTCTCTCTCTCTCTCTACGTGTACACCAAAGGAGTCTCCCAGCTCGCTACATATCATCACCCGTTCCATGGGAAGGAGTTTTCTCTCATTCTAATGAGTAAATCCAGGGTTTGTAAAACTCCGTAGAATCTCTTATCTCACTTGTCCCTCTGTTTAATATCTTCTGATGAGAGTCTGGAAGCTTACAATGATGGAATTTGTCAGCAATGTCTTGTACCTGTTTACCCCCCCAAAATACTTTCCAATGACTGCATAATAGCTCGGCCGTCGCTTTACTTTCGCCCAATAACGAGATAAATTCTTCCTTTTTTTGTTGATGTACTCCCTACTCACCCCCAATAGCTCCATCCACCCCAGTAAAGGCAAGAACATAACATCCGCCATCGTAAAGGACTCGCCGGCCAAATACTCGGAGCTTTCCAGCTGCTCTTCAGCCATGTCTAATAACCTTTCCAGCTGCCTTTTGTTCTGCTCCAATGCCTCCGTATCTTTCATCATCTCGTCCGTTGCATAGGCTCTCTGCAATTTTGCACGGAGATTGCTTGCCAATGAAGGATTCCGAGCCATTTTGGAGATAATGACTCGGCGCTTGAACCTGCCAAAGTATGTCCGCACCTTCAGCGGGATACTGCTCAAGGTAAAAAGTTTTGGTTCCCATTCATCAACTATACGCATCCACTCGTGCACTCTCTCCTTGTTCACATCATAACCCCCCAATGGCTCATTGAGGGAGTCTATAAACCTGGAGCAAGCAGAGTGCCGTATTCAGTAGCATACGTATACATCCACACACACACATATATATCTATATACATTTATTTATTTACATATATATTTTTACACACACACACACACACACACACTATATATATATATATATATATATATATATAGAGAGAGAGAGAGAGAGAGAGAGAGAGAGAGAGATGCCTTCATGAAGTTAGAAAAAGTCCGAACTTACAAATTATAAGAGGCAAAAGCAAAACACACAAGAGAAAGAGTCAAGGACAAAAACTAAATCGCCTTACTTCTCTTTAAACAAAAAATAGATAAAAATGAACCATTTTACTTGAAACTGCTTTTAGAAAAAGCTTGGGAAAAAAATTTAGCAACTTTACTCGTAATTGGCTCATTTTTGAAGCCAAGTACAAGCAAAGAAAAAGTTAAATGGAGCAAATTAGTATGAAAAGAAAATGTGCAAAACTTTTGCAACTCATTGAACACTTACTGCACAATTGCAAGCGTATCTGTCAAAATGAGATTTCCATTCTGAAAGACGGGCATTTTCCCATCTGGACTGACATGGAATAGATCAGCATTCAAGTCTTTGCCTTTTATGGGATTCAAACTGTGTGAGATGTAATCTATGCCCTTCTCTTCCAAGGCCAATCTTACTTTTTGGCTGTTCATCGAAAAAGCATGGTGATACAGCTGCATGTCTCCAGCTTATCCAGAAAACACACATGAGAACTACCCTCGCTTAATTATCTGTTCCACTGTTTGAAAGAACGAAAGAGCTTCAGGCAAGTTCAAAGAGTTGCAGAAGAAGGATTCAGCAGGCTCCTCTATTAAGCATGGTTTGACTCAGATAGCCTGTTGTAAAAAAAACATTTACACTATCACTACTTTGTGTTGATATATGCAATACCATAGATAACTGGAAAAAGCGACTAAATTTCGAACCACACGCACAATGCAAGAAATCAAATGGTATCTGTGTGTCTTTTTCCACTGGAGCTCCTATGACATGGAGATTCTTAATAAACAAAAGCAATGACATGGAGATTCAAAATCAATGGTGGGTAGCAATGTCATTGAAATTTAAAACAGTCAAAAAGACTTTGCAACCCTTCATGAGATTCGAGAAAGGTTCCACATGTGACAACAATCCTTTTTCACATTCTACATTTGGTATTTCTACCTAATTCCGAGCCTTCATCGTTATTTTATCTTTCCCTTCCGTTTTGGACTTTCTTGGTATTTCTTAATACTATGTATTGAATTAGAGCCATTAGGAGATACTTAATCTGCAGCTAGTGAGAGCCAGACAATCACATGACACAATACAAACAATCACATTTTCAAAATGTTTAAATTTTATCTTTCCCTTGCACTTTGGCCTTTCTAGGTATTTCTTAATACTATGTATTGAATTTAGAGTCATTAGGAGGTACTTAGTCTGCAGCTAGTGAGAGCAGCAGACAATCACATGACACAATAGAAATAATCACATTTTATGTAGGGTGAAACAGTTTCTTGTGACAAATTTCCTTGGGAAACAAATAATGACCATGGAAACGTAAGGAATATAGAGAATGACTGAGCTTTTTAAGTCCAAAAAGGGAGTTTCCCTTGAGTTATGGAAACAGAGGTAAAAACCACAAAGTTGTGTAAAAGGTAAGTGACTCTTAAGCGACCTCACCGGCTCCCAAGTCATGACTGACAAAGGAAACTTGATCAAAACCAGTCAGAAATCGAGGATGCCTAAACAAACCAACCCCCCCCCCAATACAAGGGGAGTCCATGGTCACCCGCAACCCATATGATGAAAGGCTGAAAATATGAAAAGTTACCACACTATATGTGGGCACCCTAGACCAAAGCAGGTCCGATTGGACAAAGTTTGGAATCACCAGTGTTTGGCCTCACAATGCCGAGCATAGCTACAAAGAAAACTCATTCCCTAATATCACCCACAACCCATATGATGAAAGGCTGAAAATATGAAAAGTCACCACACTATATGTGGGCACCCTAGACCAAAGCAGGTCCGATTGGACGAAGTTTGCAATCACCAAAGTTTGGCCTCACAATGCCAGGCATAGCTACAAAGAAACCTCATTCCCTAGATGTGGATGTAAACACTCCTCAGCAACAAATGCAGATGGAGGCTCCTATTCCGCCCAAGAGGGACTCAAATGAAGTCCCCCTCCGCCAACCCCACGGAGCCCACCATCCAACTTGCTGTAGCGCCAACGGAGCAAGCGAGCCTTGTAGCAAAGGTAGAGCGCCTTCAGCCCACCTCTTTATTTGCAAGATTGTCGACACCCGGCCAGAAGAGGCGAGGTGCGCAATCTCCTCCAGGCCCGCCTTCTTGGGGAGGTGGGAAAGATCATCGACACACAGCTCCTCGGACTACCAAATTGAGTTTGAGACTCCCGAGATGGCTTCTAAGGTCATCTCGATGACACTGGCCATCCAGGCAGTCAAAGCTCATTTTCGACAGTGGCGCCATGGTTTCGACCCAGCTCTGATGTTCTTGCCGAGGAAGCACATTTGCCCATTTCAGTTTACTTTCCCAGCTTGAGGAGAGAGTACCTCCCACTTATATCCAAGATTGGTTTCGAGATTGGGACAATCTTGTAGACCCCGCGTACAATCACTGCCAAGGCAGCAAGTATACCTACCATACGCATTTCGGTTTGGGACACCCCCCCTTTCCCCCAAAGGTAGTCCTACCTACCTAAGGTGAGTGGTGGATGGTTCCACCAAAGTGTGGAGTATTCGGGACTCCCAAACAAACCAATGCTTCATATGCAGACAAATGGACCATCTTGGGAAGGCTTGTCCTTGCAAGAGAACCCAACCCGCACCACACACTCAACCTCCCAAGGCTGCCAGGCACAGCAGACAAAGACCTAGATTGTCACGTGCACATCTAATCCTATGTGCATGTGGACAAGCTACTTCAGGTCTAGGGTTCAAGTCAGCTTAGGAAGTGTTCTGACACCTTTGTGAGTCTGTTCGCAGGCCGTTCATGTCCAGGCACTTAAGAGTAGTTGCATATCCTACGGTTGCACACATCAACATTACATTTAGAAACCATCATGAGCATTTTACAGTGCACAGAACCCATTTTCCTTATTTTAGCCATTTTTCACTTATTATTAATAAGTGACTTTGTTGCGAAACTAGGTAGGGCAAATCGGCTAAGGTAATATATAAGCTAGCACTTTCTGGCAGAAGAGGCAGCGGATACACAACATCTGGCAATGCACCTTCTCAGCAAGACCGGCAAGATCTCTTAGCGTTTTCCAACCATCAAGACCTCTGGCGTTTTTGCAACAAATTGCCTAGCATTTCTGCAACAGATACAATATCAGGCCTAGCGTTTTTGGAACAGTAGATTGCCCCTAGCGTTTGCAGTTTCTTGGCGACAGAACCAGTTTTTGCATCAGCGTTTTCCATTTTCAGCACTTAAGACTCCGCACAGCAGCCCCAAACCTCGCAGATTTCACCTTCTCACAACAGATCCTCGCCGCACGGTCAGTTCAGCCAGCGTTTGCAGATTCAGCCCGCTGTTCGCAGATTTCAGCATCTGCGTTTTCAGCACATCGTCGTCGCGTCGTCGTCATCGCCGTCGTCACTGACATAGAGTCAATATTCAGCAGATAGCAGATTTGCAGATTTCAACCCCTAGCGTTTTTAGTTTTTAGCCCGTCTCGTCGCCGTCATCATTGTCATCGACATCGTCGGCAAGTCCATTGCATCTAGACCATTGTACCAGATTTGTGCAATCAATAGCATAGACCTCTCTCGCCATAGAGAGTGGGGCCCTTGGAGGAGGGTTTGACAACATTCTGGTGTCGGATTCTCTTCTCTCTCTATCTCTCAGTCTCAGCACCTTCATTCACAGTGTCTTACACTTTGTTTGTGATCATTTGCACTCTCTCATTAAAGGAACAGAAGGCTCTTCCTTCCGTAAGTAAAAGGAACCCTTGGGCACAGCTCGGAGCACTCATCCTGAGCAAAGTTAAACATTCACATCCGCTGCACCTTACATTGGTATCAGAGCTTTGGCAGTGTTTCTGTATCACTCAAGGAAAGAACCACAAAAAAAAAAATTGCTTGTTGCAGTCGCACGTAACCCAAGTCCACTTGGGCGTGTCGATTCCTAATCGTGTTTTTGAAGAGTAACAAGAATCCCAAGAAAGAAGGGCTTGTCCAGCCTCCCCTTGTTCCTCTTTTCACTCATTGAGAGCGAACCGTGCACTTAGCGGCCGGCCAATCGACGTGAGGTGGGACAAAGCAACCTTGGTGTGAGCGCAAGGCCGCCAAGGGGTGCGCCCGCAGGGAAGAGTAGAGCTAGGGTAAGAGAAGATCCTTCTCTAACATAGATTGTAAGCTAAAGAAAGACCTCAAGAACCTCAAGAACTCGAGGACTCAAGGACTCAAGAACCCAAGAACCTCGAGAACCCAAGTTCCTTGTGGACTTAAGTACCAAGAATTCAGTATATGGTCATCACTTGAAGCAATGGATACTTCGCGTGACGGTAAGGAGCATGGAGGTGGCGAAGAAGAACTTTCCCCACCAAGAGGTTTTTCCGACCCTCCCCCCTCCCCATCTACGCCAAGGGTTGCACCAAATCCTATGGAGGCTTTGGTCAAGACGATGATGGACATGATGTTACAGCAAGAAGCGCAATGCGCCGCCTTGGAGCACGAGCGCGACGAAAGAAAGGCAGCCTTGGATCGCCAGCGTGAGCAAGCGCGCTTGACAACCGAGGAAAGAAAGGCAACCTTGAATGCGAGAGTAAGCAAGCGCGCTTGGCTACCGAGGAAATAAAGGCAGAATTGGATCGCGAACGCAAAGAAAGAAAGGCAGAATTGGATCGCGAGCGCGAAGAACGACGGTTAGCCTTGGAGCGTGAGCGCGAGCAAACGCGCTTGGCGGCTGAAGAAAAAAGGGTAGCCTTGGAGCGTGAGCGTGAGCAAGCACACTTGGCGGCCAAAGAAAGAAAGGCAGCTATTGAGCTTGAGCGTGAGCAAGCACGTGAAGCCCAACGCACAGCGGCCAAAGACAAACGAGCGGCCTTGGTGTTAGAGCGTGAGGCGCAGAGAGACCAACGCATGCAAGAGTTAGTCCTACAGGTACTTACCTCGAAGCCTGAGCAGGTCAAAGATATTGGTAGTTCATCAAGTGGCACAAGCAGAGATTCATACTCCAACAACCCCGTCACAGAGAAGTTGACATTCAGTAAGTATGATGGTAAGATGGATGCTAGTGTTATTCATTCTTGGTTGCATCAATTTAATGCTTATTTTGCGACAACTAAGAAGACAGGAAACAGCAAGGTTTTGACAGCAGCCATGTACCTTGCCGGTGATGCCATTAATTGGTACCACGCATGGCAAGAGGCACAGTTAACCGCGCACCTAGAGGAAGCCGAAGATGGCGTGCCCCTTTCTTTCAATTGGGCCGACTTCTAAGACAAGCTCAAGGCACGGTTTATGCCACCCCAATACCTAGCGCGGTTGAAAGAAGATTGGCGCAATCTCAAGAAAAATGGTATGCTAGTCATGTCTTTTTCTAACCGTGTTTTGCAGCTCGACAGCCAATTACGCAAATCGGACGATGAGCGCAAGAGGCATTCCTTTTTGGGTTGGACGACTATATCAAGTTTGATGTAGAAGTCTTCGACCCCGTAGATCTCAACAAGGCGGTAGCAATTGCTCTCTCCCAAGAGATGAAGCACAACAAAGGAAAGCTTAAGGAGAACAAGGCTTCTCACAGTACCTCTTAGACTCCTCAAAACGGTAAGAACGGTAAGAATGGTAAGAATGGTAACTCTTCTAACCAATCTGACTCTAGTCTTTCGGAAAAGAACACTCAAAATGAATCTAAGGGTAAAGCTAACACACTTGCTAAACCTAACCTCTCCCCAGATGAAAAAGCAGCACAAGGAATCATAGGAGGATACATCACGTCAGAAGACCATGTCATTTATTCAAAGAAGGTCGATGTTATCATTGTCACGTCAAGGGTCGTTTAAAGAAAACAAGTCCTAAGATTGAATCTAACAAACCTAAAGAACCCACAGAACCCACATCCTCTATTAATGCCATAAATGAGAACACTCGTGTGTCCCAAGTTTCCCATGGTAGCTGCCTAGGGAAGAATGGTTTTACCAACACACTTTGCACACTTCGAGAGATGCCACATAGCATGAGTGAGGGTTCGATCTATCTTATCCCCAAGGAGGAGAGCTCTTTGGGCAAGATTCGGCAGTGGCGGCCATCACCATTCTCAACTCAGCCCACAAAATTCTAGGGAAGGCTCTGAGTTTGAGAATTCAGTCGCTATTAGAGAGCGACATACATGAGACACAAACACGCTTTGTCAAGGAGCAACGCATCCTTGACAACATTTTCACCTTTTGGGAGGCGATTGCTGAAACCGGCCTGTTCAATTCAAAAAGGGCGGTAGACTTTACTTTAAACCTTGATTTAACTCGCCCAATAATCGACCACAGCGTTGTTCTTGGTACCAAGGAATCCCTAAGAGGACATCACAACCTTCCAAAAGCATTATGAAAAAGTCCTCATGCCCCAAATACCCCTGACAATGCAACCGAAGTTTGCCAATGACAAGTGTAATGGCTACGTCCCTGCCGGGTGCCGCTAGAACTGCCTCCGCAAGTGGTCCCATCCGGTCGGGAGTGATCTCGAGCCGCGCCGCCAATTCCGATGAAATGAAGTTGGCCTTGGCTCCTCCATCAAAGAAGATCAGGGCCTCTTGATCTTTCACTTTGCCCCAAGCTCGGCAAAGTTCTATACTCTCGTCCATGGTGTTGGGATCGATACCCACACAATCTGGAACCAGTCCTGTTTTCATCTTGCCTTTTCGTCCACATTCCTCAGCTGCTCTCGAACTCTTAGGCCTGTCGTCGTCCTTGTCATTCTGTACTTTCGGTGCCTTTTTAGGGTACTTCGCGTAGATATGTCCATGTTCCCCGCATCCAAAGCACTTCCCCTCCTTGATGAAGCGAGCTCGCTCCTGAGGAGTAAGCTTGGGTCGTGCATCCTTCTTCTCTGGGTTGCTCTTTCTCTTTCTACTTTCATTCCCAGAAGTCTGTTCGGCTCGTTGTGTCATGGCCTCATCGGTGGGATAGGTCAGACTGCCAGAGTGAATGGCAAAGCCCCGCTTCGCATGACTCATCAACTCCTGAATAGAAGCTGACTTCTCTTCCAAGTAGTGATCTCGGATCTCTGTAGGTAGACCCAAGGTGAAACGCTCAATCTGTTCTTTGAACGAGATCTTCTTGAATGAAGAGGCGGGTAAAAAAGAGCTCCAGAATCTCTCACAGTAAGCATTTATTGTATCTCTCTTGGTCATCCGAAGATGGTTCCAAGCAGCTCATATATCGCCTTCATACTCTTGCGTCAACCAAGAAGAAATAAAAAGCTTCTTAAATTTCAGCCATTTAACTGGCGCAGTCTTGTTTAAAAGAAGCGTGGACCACCAAGTTCGAGCATTCCCCTTAGAGTAAGAGGCAGCTCTCCGAATCTTGGAGTGCTCTGAGTAGCGTCCTCCCTCGAAAGCGATGTCAAATTGCTACATAAAAGACAAAGCCTTCGAAGCATCTGAGTATCCTAAAAAAGTGTCAAATTTGATGGACTGTCCACCTTCCTTATACTCTCGGACTTTCTTGCTTTTATCTTCCAGAAAGTCATACTGGTTCGCTTTATAAAAATTCTTCTTGTTCGCATAAAATTTTCCATCATCAGAGTCTGAACTATCTGTAGACGAGTCCTTAGTAGAACTGTCAGCCCACTGGGCGAGATTTAGGCTTTTTTTCCTTTTTCTTGCCCTTTCCAAAGCGTTGTTACTTGCTTCGCTTTTTGCCTTTTCTGTCTTCTTCGCTCAAATCTGAAGAGCTAGAAGAACTGTCAGAAGAAGAAGAAGAAAAAGAATTGGGTACTCCTTCAAAGTGAACACGCTTCTTCTATTTCTTTGCTTTGTCAAATGTCAACTGACGACCCAAATAACCCGGGAAGTTAGTGCCTTTCTTCTGCTTTTTGGCTTTCTTCTGCACGTCAAAAAGCTGAGCAATCCGTGCATCAACCACCTCTTCTAATTTCTTCTCTGAATATTGCTTGTGATTAGAAGGTTTCTTGAGAGCGGGTTTCGGGGGTGGTGTAGTGGTTTTCTGCCACTGCGCATGCACTTCTTGAAAAGAAGTCTCGCTCATATATTTTGCCAATTTCGGGTCCTTCGCAAAACTGAGCATCATCTTTGTTGCATCGCCGATCAATTGACAACGCTTCATCTCTCTTTCCTCCGCCTGAGTAGCCCGAGGCAGGCCATACTCTCTGCCGGAATCTTCGTTGTGATCCCTGCCCGCATCTCTGGATGCAGAGGGAGTCGACTGATCCTTGCGTGGAGCCATAGGTGCCGCGGAAAAAAAAGTGGGGTGGAGCCATAGGTGCCGCGGAAAAAAAAGTGGGGATCGGATTTCCCGTAGAAGAGAAATCGGTCGTGCTCTGATACCACTGTAACAGACTTGGACACTCCAAGTCAAGACTCAAGAATCAATCACGACAGCACCAAATAACCACTTCAAAACAATTCACAGATCACAATAGATTTGCACTGGCCCGGCGAAGTTCCGTGCCTAGAGATATTGGCCCCAAAGACTGGCGCCCCTTTCGGTATTTCTTTATACATTAATCAATGTCAAAGTACAAGAGAGAGGTAAGGGTTTCACTCTCAGACTCTGCGTCTAGATGCTCTGCAGAGTGAACCCAAAACCACTTATTTAAAGTTCTTACAAGGGATGCCCAAAAGCAGAGCCCCAAAAGCTCCAAATCAAAAGCAAAGTGTTCTCTCTCTCTCACACAAGAGAGTTTTTAATAAAATAAAGCAAGGGAATTTCTCTTTCTCTCTCTCTCACGTCCAATTTGCATCGCCAAAAGCTGAGATTTCAGCGCCATAATTTCCGCTTTTTTCGTACGGTGCCACGTCAGCATTCCAACGCATTATCCGGAAATCATTTGCTGCTTTTTAGGGTTAGGGTTTAGGACAGGTTTTAGGGTTAGGGTTAGGGTTAGGGTTTCTGGCAGATTTTAGGGTTTGCAGGTTTTAGGGTTAGCGTTTGCAGAATTAGGGTTTTCAGCAGCGATCAGGGTTAGGGTTTCCCGCATGCTCTCGGGCAGACACGTCATCACTTTGTGACACAATCTGGAAGTGAAACTGTGACAAGATGTTAGTCCACCACAATTGTTTTTCCGAAAGCTGCTTCTGTGACAAGAAGTAGCGTAAACTCTGATGATCAGTGAAGACCATAAAATCGGCTCCGAGTAGGTAATGTCGCCACCGAGTAAGAGCATGGATAACCACCAAAAGCTCTTATAAATCTGTGTTGTCAATTCCGGCCTTAAAAAAAATCGGCTCTCATAGGCAATGACATGGCCTTCTTGCGTTAAGACCACACCCAAACTACGACCACAAGCATCACAATATACTTCGAATGACTTTTGCAAATCCGGCAAAGTCAAAACTGGTTCCGTAGTCAATTTCTCTTTTAGAATCTGAAAGGCAGTCACCTCTATGGGTCCCCGCAAGAAAGGGACTCCTTTCTGTGTTAAGATATGCAATGGGGAAGCAACCTTTGCAAACTTTCAAATGAACCGCCGGTAGTAAGAACATAAGCCCAAAAAGCTTCTTACTTCATGAACATTCTTCAAATCGGGCCAATCATGTATAGTCTCAATCTTGGCCAGGTCCATCATCTGTATTGCTGCTGCTGAGACGATGTGTCCCAGAAAGTGTATCTCCAATAAGAAAATTCACTCTTCTTGGCATTGATCACCAACTTGTGATCTCGCAAGGCTTGAAAGACCCGTAGCAGATGATGTCTATGTTCTACCTCATCCTTGGAGAAGACTATAATGTCATCAAAGAAAGTGCCAACAAAAGATCTGTACTCTCTGAAAATCCTGTCCATCATTCGGTTAAAAGTCGCTGGAGCATTGGTAAGGCCAAAAGGCATCACCAAAAATTCATATAAACCGAAGCTCGTCCGAAAAGCTGTCTTGTGGACATCTCCCGGCACGATTCGGATCTGATGATATCCGCTTTTCAAATTGATCCCGCTGAAACAAGAGGATCCTTGTCAACATCATTGATCCTCAGAATCGGAAATTTGTTCTTGATGGTGATTTTATTGGGAGCTCTATAATCAATGCACATTCTCCAAGATCCGTCTTTCTTTAAAAACTAACGACATCGGAGAGCAGTAGACCCTTTTCCAAAAGGTCTTTCACTCGGTTCATAATCTCTTCATTCTGGGCTCAGCTCACTCGATAAGGTGGCCGGTTCAGTTGTGTGCTTCCAGGTATCAAATCAATAGCATGATCCTCAGAACGAGATGGTGGCAACTCACCTGGCCAGCCCTCAGAAAATCAATCGGCATGAGTGTGGAGAAAATCTTGGCGTTCTTTATCAAGTTCAGACATGTTTGTCCTGTGTTCATCATTTAACTCTTTCAAATAGATCGAGTAAACAAACAGACTGGATTTCATTAATTTCGAAACGGCCAAAGCCGATACAATAGAGACAGACTTGCCCTTCAATTTCACTCAAGTAAATTTTTCGACCCTTTTCATTTGTCAATGTCGCTTTCTTCGCCCGATAATCGACCACGGTATTGTTCTTATGGTACCAAGGGACTCCAAGAAGGACATCACAACCTTCCAAGGGCATTATGTAAAAGTCTTCGTGCCCCAAATACCCCTGACAATGCAACCGAATTTTGCCAATGACAGGTATAATGGCTACGTCCCGTTCGGGTGCCGCTAGAACTGCCTCTGCTTGTGGTCCCATCCAATCGGGTGTAATCTCGAGCCGCGCCGCCAATTCAGGTGAAATGAAGTTGGCCTTGGCTCCTTCATCAAAGAAAATCAGGGCTTCTTGATCTTTCACTTTGCCCCAAGCTCGACAAAGTTCTGTACTTTCATCAATCGTGCTTGCGTCAGTACCCATGCAATCTAGAACCAGTCCTGCCTTCATCTTGCCTTTTCTGTCACATTCCTCAGCTGCTCTCAAACTCTCTGGCCTGTCTTCATTCTATTCTTGCTATGCCTTTTTAGGGCACTTTGCGGAGACGTGCCCATGTTCCCCGCATCCAAAACACTTCCCCTCTTTGATGTAGTTGGCTCTCTCCCAAAGAGTGAGCCGGGGTCGTGAATCCTTGTCTTTCTTTTCTTGGGAACTCTTTCTCTTTCTACTTTCATTATTAGAAGTCTGTTGGATTCTCTGAGTCAAGATCTCATCAGTGGGGTAAGTCAAATTGCCTAAATGTATCGCAAAACCTAGTTTCGCATGACCCATCGATTCTTGAATAGAATTTGACTTTTGTTCCAAGCAGTAGTCTCGGATCTCTGTAGGAAGTCCGCAGCAAAACCGCTCAATCTGTTCTTTAAACGAGACCTTCTTAAATGAAGAGGCTAGTAGAAAAGAGCTCCAAAATCTCTCGCAATAAGCGTCCAGAGAATCTCCCTTGGTCATCCGAAGATGATTCCAAGCAGTTTGTATATCTCGTTCATACTCTCGAGTCAGCCAAGAAGAAATAAAAAGCTGTTTGAATTTCAACCATTTAACCGGAGCTTCCTTTCTCAAAAAAAGGGTGGACCACCATGTTCGAGCATTTCCCTTGAAGAAAGATGTAGCCCTTCGAATCTTGGAGTGCTCTGAGTAATGCCCTCCAGAGAAAGCTTTGTCAAACTGCTGTATGAAAGCCAAAGCCCTCGGAGCATCTCGGAATCCAAAAAAAGAGTCAAATTTAATTGATTGTCCACCTTCTTTGAATTCTCTTACTTTCTTACTTTTATCTTTGAAAAAGTCATATTGGTTGGCTTAATAAAAATGCTTCTTCTTTGCATAAAACATGTGATCGTCGGAGTCAGGACTGTCTAAGGATGAGTCCTCTGTAGAACTGTCAGAAACTGAACGAAATTTAGGCTTCTTTGCCTTTTTTTGCCCTTTCCGAAGCTTTGCTTTTTGCTTCGCTTTTTTGTCTTCTTCGCTCGAATCAGAAGAGCTAGAAGAACTGTCAAAAGAAGAAGAAGAAGAAGAACTGGGTAGTCCTTCAAATCGCACACGCTTCTTCTGCTTTCTCGCCGATGCAAAAGAAGATTGATGACCCAAATAACCCGAGAAGTCAGTTCCTTTCTTGTGCTTTTTCTCATGCTTTCTGGATTTGTTGTTTGCGTCCAAAAGCCGGCTAATCTGTGTCTAAACCACCTCTTGTAATTCTTGCTTTGTAAACATCCTCGGAGAAGGAGGTTTCTTGATTGCCGGTTTGATGGGTGGTTTTGTGGCCTTCTGCCACACTGGGTGTGTACTTCGGCGAGGGATTGTAGAGTCAAAAATTTTGCAAATTTTGGATCCTTCGCAATTTTAATCATCTGCTTTGTTGCCTCGTCAACCAATTGTAGACATTCCATCTCTTCAATCTTGAACTGAGTAGGCCGAGGTGGGCCGTACTCTTCCTCTGATTGCTCATGAGAATCTTCTCCGTGATCTCCTCCCGCATTCGCAAACGCAGAAGAAGTCGACTTATTTTTGTTGGAATCCATAAGTGTTGCGAGAAAAGGATCGGTTTTGCCGGTAGAAGAGAAATAGATCGTGCTCTGATACCTCTATAACAAACTTGGACACCCCAAGTCAAGATTCTACCACGACACAGCAGAGATTCACTTCAAAACAGTTCACAATTCACAATTAGGTCGACACGGCCCGGCGTAGTTCCGTGCCTAGAGATATTGGCCCCAAAGACTTGCGCCCCTTTCGGTATTTCTTTTTGTATTAATATATGTTCAAAGTACAAGAGAGCGGGTAGGTGCTCACTCTCAGA
Source organism: Adiantum capillus-veneris (assembly GCF_014529385.1). Lineage (NCBI taxonomy): Eukaryota > Viridiplantae > Streptophyta > Polypodiopsida > Polypodiales > Pteridaceae > Adiantum > Adiantum capillus-veneris. The sequence continues at coordinate 45,725,854 of NC_140948.1, read as the reverse complement.
CTCTGCGTCCAGATGCTCTGATAAGTGAAGCCCTGCCTGCTTATCTATAAGTACAAGGGATTGCCCAAAAGCAGAGCCCCCAAAAGCATTAAACTCAAAAGCTTATAATCTTAAAAAGTAATTGTCCCAAAAGCTGCTAAAATCAGCCAGTGCAGTTTACGAAAATCCGTAAAACTGCCACATGTCATGTCAACGCGTTTTCCACCGCAAATCCCGAAATTCGGTACCATTGGCCACGTCAGCCTGTCAGCGCATTATGCGGGGATCTCCATCTAGTCTGCCACGTGTCACTGCTACAGTGTCCGAGGGCCAACCACATCATCAGTTTGTGACTGTCTCTTTCGACAACATGAAGAATCAGTATGCAGATTCCGAGTTTGGTAAGCAATGGTTGCAGGCTCTTTTTGAAGTTCAAAGATCGAGGAACCCACGAAGCCGTGTGGGTTGATTAAGACTTGTTCAAAGATTATGTCACGTGCACACTTCACTTGCGACACGTGGACATGCTGCTACCATAGTCTAGCATCAGTCATAGCCTAGCTTAGGACTGAGCCTAGCACTTTGTGAGCCTCTAGCAGGACGTGCATTTCTAGGCCGGTCATAGTTGCATACCCTCTCTTGCACAAGAACAGTCATTTCATCATGCAGGCGGCAATTTATCACATGAACCACCTCTTATAAGTCATTTTATTAACAGTGAATTTTGGAATTCTTTTTTGTAAGTTTGTTGGGAAGCTTGCCCTACCCAGCATGTAATTCCTATATAAGAAACCCATTGGGTACTCAGTAGATCAACCTGGCGTTTTCAGTTTTCAGCCAAGACAACCAGCGTTTTGCAATTCCACTCCAAATCAGCCAACGTTTTGCATTCTCAGCCTTTGCACGACTCGGCGGTTGCAGATCAGCCCCGCAGTACCACCACAGTAGCAGATCCATAGCAAAGTATCTAGCGCAGCGTCACCATGAAACGCGTTTCGACAGGTCGGGACAGGTAAAACGTTTCGGGCCTTGAAACGTTTCGCTCACCAAGTGAAATACAAGCCGTTTCACTAACAATAAGTTACCATAGTTTTAGTTTCAAAGTTACTAAATGCACGTTTCGGTCTCACGTTTCACTGTGCTCTCATTTTGGACTGAAACGTTTCGTGGTGAAACGCCGCGTTTCAGGGTGAAACGTTTCGGCCTTGAAACGTTTCGCGGTTACGCTGATCTAGCGCTTTCAGTTTCAACCTTGACGCCGTCGTCGTCGACACCATCATCGTCATCGACATCGTCATCGTCATCGTCATCGCACATCCCTATCTTGACGATGACACCTTTGTCATAGTCATCGCACATCCCTATCTTGACGATGACACCTTCGTCATCATCATCGCAGTCCCAGACTTGACGAGGACACCATCATCGTCGTCGTCAACATAGACCAACAATACCCGTCGTCGACATCATCGTCTTCGACATAGAACCATCAACGACTTCACCGTCATCGACACAGTACCGTTGTCGACGAAGACCCTTAGTACCTCGTCGTGGACTTCATCGTCTTCGACATAGACCTCATCGTCGACCTCCTCGTCTTCAACATAGAACCTCAATACCTCACTACCTCAGTACCCAGCATCAATACCCATTAGCATCAACATCTCCGCATTTAGTCATTGTAGGAGCATTGTGCAAGAATAAAGAAAGTACTTGCTCTGGCGACAGAGCAAGGGGACCCTTGAGGGTTGGAACCCGACATCCCTGTGTCGTCTCTTCTCTCTCTCTCGTCTCTCTCTTTCTTTCAGTTCAGTTCAGTTCTTTCAAGTGAAGTAAAGTGTTCCTTGTGTTTGTGTGCGGAGTACTAGATCCGAGCAAATGCGTATTCTCTTCCGCTGCACCTGACAAATTACCCAGAGTTGGCAGACTACAAGGAAGCCATGCAGCTCGGTACCAGTACCTCACTTTAAAAAGGAGCGGATGTCACGTGCACATCTAACCCTATGTGCATGTGGACAAGCTATCCCAGTTCTAGTGTTCAGGTTAGCCTAGGAAGTGTTCCGGCACCCTTTGAGCCTGTGCATAGGCTGTGCAGGTCCAGGCACTTAGAATAGTTGCATACCCTCTGATTGCACACAGCATCATCATTAGCATGACATTCAGTACCCATCATCAACATTTTCCAAACCATAGAACCCTTTTCCCAAAATCCACATTTTTTACTTATTTATTAATAATTGACTTTTGTTGGAACAGTAAGTAGGGCAATTTGCAAAAAGAACTATAAAAGAAACCCATTGGGCACTCAGTACAAGCAGTAGAGGCAACACAAGAAGTTCCAAAAACTCGCAGAGCCTCGACTCAGCAGTACCGAATGTGAAGCACATCAGCGTTTTTCAGCCACCAGCCCCAGCGTTTTGCAAGTTGCAGATCAGCCCCAACGTTTTTCAGATTTCAGATCAGCATTTCAGATCAGATCAGATCAGCAATTCCAAATCAGATCAGATCAATTCCGCGTTTTCAAATTTCAATTCAGATCAGATCAGTCCAACGTTTGCAAATTCAGATCAGACCAGCATTTCAGATTCAGCCTCAGATCAGATTCCAGATTTCCAGCCAGATCAGCCCTCGCGGTTTCAGTTTTCAGCCCGTCCTCGTCGTCGCCATCATTGTCGTCGACATTGTCGGCCAGTCCATTGCATCTAGACTATTGTACCAAATTTGTGCAATCTAAAGCATAGATAGAGAGGGGGGCCCTTGGAGGGGGGTTTGAGAACCATCTGGTGTCGTATTCTTTTCTCTCTCTCTCTCTCTCTCTCTCTCTCTCTCTCTCTCTCTCTCTCTCTCTCTCTCCGCACTTTCATTCACAGTAGCATTCACTTTGTTTGTTGTCATTGCACTTGCACTCTCTCTAAGAAGAACGGAAGGCTCTCCCTTCCGTAAGTAAAAGGAACCCTTGAGCAAAGTTCGGAGCACTCATCCTGAGCACTATCAACATTCACTTCCGTTGCACTTTACAGTACTTGCTCTGGCAACAGAGTAAGGGGGCCCTTGAGGGTTTGGGACCCAACATTCGATATCGTCTCTTTTCTCTCTCTCGTGTCTCTCTCTTTCTTTCAGTTTAGTTCAGTTCTCTCAAGTGAAGTAAAGTGTCCCTTGTGTTTGTGCGGAGTACTAGATCCAAGCTATATCCTTAAATATTGCCGCTGCACCTAACATTAGTATCGGAGCTATGTGCGTGCTTCGGCTTCGCGAACTCGAGGGAACAACCAAGACCCCAAGCAAAATCAAGAAAAAAAATTTCTCGAAGAATCTCGTGCCCCAATCCCAAACCTATTACCCACTCCCACCCTTAGTCCATTGCGCATCAGGCATGCTCCCATCTTCATCGCTATGTCTTTGAACGAAGATCGAAATCGGATACATGAAAATCCAGATCTTGATTACCAAGATCAAGATCCACGTGCCTTGTATGCGGATATGGAAGGAGATGGAGAAAGGACCCTTGACCCTCTTCTGCATTCGCATTCGCATTCGCATGTAAGCGTGCATCCACTTCCATCGACATGGATCCCTTGGAAATACCTCCAAGCACCCTTACCTTTCAGCTTCACCCGCAATGTTTTCACGACAGGACTATTCAACAGTTGTAAGCCTGCCTAGCAACTCGTGTGGTCAGTGTTTACATCGCACCAAATCTACATCCGCAGTATCCACACGTTTGGAGGAACCTTCATCAGTTGTGCATCCACAAGCATCGAAAGCAGTCAACATCAGAAGTAAGAAGGAATCCAAAGATAGAAGTTCGGCAGTTGTGCCTCAACCTTTAACAAGGGGGGACGTCACATGTGCACTTCACTTGCACTACATGGACATGCTTCTGCTACTGTCTAGCATTAGTCTTAGTCGCTTAGGACCTAGCCTGGCACCTTTGTGAGCCTCTAGCAGGACTTGTATGTCCAGGCCGGCCATAGTTGCATACCCTCTCTTGCACAGTACAGCATATAGGTATTTACCACGTGTGAACCGCCCTTAGCATGGCATTTTTTGATAAGTTATTTTCAGCATTTTATTAGCAAAATCATGGGGCTTTCTGGCTGCTGCTCGACCCAGCCTCTGATTGGTTTATAAGCAGCCATAGGCAGCGCTTGGAAAGCAAGAAGCAGGAGGAGGAGAAGTACCAGCAGGCCTCTCAGCCTCACCTGGCGTTTTCAGCCCAGATCGCTAGCGTTTCCTCATCCTCTCACCAGCGTTTTCAGCCCTGTAGCATCAGCGATTTCAGCCCAAAACAGTCAGCGATTCCAGCCTATGATCGCCATCACATTCAGCCCTAGCCTCGTCATGGTAGCAAATTCTAGCCATCGACATCGCTAGCCCTTTCAGCATTCACCCATAGCCTCGTCGTCGTCAAAGCGTCGTCGACACAGTACCCCAACATCTAGCACCCCTTGTGTTCTGGCTTGGCTCCTGCCTAGCTCAGCATAGGGTTCTTCAGTACCCACCAATACCCGCAATACCCCTCGGTACCCCTCAGTACCGCAGAACCCCGCAGTACCCTAGTACCCTTCAGTATCCTAGTACCCTTCAGTATCTCAGTAGTACCCAGCATCAATAGCATCAGTACCAATACCAAGCATCAATACCCTAGTACCCAGCATTAGTGGCATTAGTACCCATTAGCATCAGCATCTCAACATTTAGTCATTGTATCAGCATTGTGCAAGAATAAAGAAAGTACTTGCTCTGGCAACAGAGGAAGGGGGCCCTTGAGGGTTTGGACCCGACATTCGGTGTCGTCTCTTTTCTCCCTCTCTTGTGTGTCTCTCTCTTTCATTCAGTTCTCTCAAGTGAAGTAACGTGTCCCTTGTGTTTGTGTGGAGTACCAAATCTGAGCTAAATCCTTCAACACTTCCGTTGCACCTGACATTGAGAATTTTGTTCAGAATTAACAAGGGTCACAGGAGGATTAAGAGAACCCAAGTAGTAATGCAAAGCCTCCTATAGTTCACAAGGTCACCATGTGCCAACTAAAACGAGCAAAACCGGAATAGACTTTAGCACTTCAACACAACTTGAGAGAGAGAGAGAGAGAGAGAGAGAGAGAGAGAGAGAGAAAATCCAACATTGATAATAGCCACATCATCACTTTTGTGACATACCCTCCTACCCCTTAAAGAAAAAGTAATCGCCTGCGAGTACACCTGCAAAATTCAAGCCAATTCCAAAAGGACAAAAGTCCAAGTCTTTTCCTAGATACTTGGGTCAAAACATCATCGACATGCTCAAGTTAAGGACGACTTTGCTCACTTCTAGTGAAGAAGACAAAGGAGATCAAGGAAATGAAAGTATCAAAAAATCAGATCTCGAAAACACTTTAGCAATTCAACGGAGGATGATTCTATGACTTCTAACAGTCCTAATCATAGATCATCTGATAGTTCTAATGATAGATCTAAAACTTTTGGATTGAAATTCAAAAGAAAGAAGAACCCAAAAGGCAAGATATGACAAACTAGAACCTCGAAAGGGCAAGAAGAAATTTAAGGATGGTGGCCAAAGCATCAAGTTCGATATTTTTTCGGGCCACAAGGATACCCATCGAGCTTTATCATTTATTCAGCAATTTGACACCGCCTTGTCAGCAGACAACTTTACAGAAGCTTCCAAGGTTCGCAAAGCCACCTCAAAGAGGATGCACACACATGGTGGTCGACACTTTTACTAGCAGAAATGCACCTCATAACTGGAAGTTCAAGAGGTTGTTCTCATCAATTTGTTTGACTCCCCATTCTCAAGCTGATGTCTTGACAGCATGGAACCACCTCAGAATGAAAGAGGAAGACACTTTGTCTACTTTTAGCAAAGATTCGAGAATGCTTTCCTACTTGCAGCTTCTTTCCAAACAGTTACTCAATGTTCTCAAGTTCCTTGACTTACGCTACGGAAAGGCTACAGAAAAAGATTCTTCAAAAGGGAAGAAGAAAGCCAAGAAGCTTGTACAAAAAAAAAAGCAATCTACAACCCCCTCAGATGTTTGCCAAGAAAAAGGTGGAAATACTACAAGCAGGGAAAGTGCTTTGGGTGTGGTGAAGCGGGGCATATTTTAGCAAAGTGCCCTAAGACGGAGGAAAAGCCAGACAACAAACCAAAAAATTCTAAAGCAACACATGAAAGACCAAATAAGGGGAAAACGAAGATAGAACTTATACCAAAACCCTGTTTGCATAAATGGCTTGTATAAGGTGTTTGACAAATATTACAACACTTCGGCTAATATGATAGGACCCATCGTCTGATCCGCCACCGAATGGTTGAGTGGATTGGAAGATACTAGCCTCACATTGCACCCAAAATATGAGTCCACATTGCACATTTTTGTACAACTCACCTGAACTTAAAAAATCTAGGTGATAAATTGTAAAGCTGACAAAAAAGGAGCCCTTCTTCCTTATTTTCTAGTGCTCAACTTCGAGGAAACCATCACAAACTGGTGACGTGGCTGCCCAGTACATACACACACACACACCCTCTCTTGCAGGAACCCCCGCTGGAAAATGCTGACGTGGCAGGTTCGGGGCTGACTCCTACGCAAATCAGTTTGCTTTATTCTACGCAAGGCAGTTGCTTTAATTTTTACAAGCAAGCTTGAGAGAGAGAGAGAGAGAGAGAGAGAGAGAGAGAGCCTTGCTTTCTGAGGGCTTTTAATTTTAAAGCTTTTGGGCTCTGCTTTTAGCATCCCTTGTAAATCTATAAAATAGTGGGCTGGGCTCTCACTTCTCAGAGCATCTGGACGTAGAGTCTGAGAGTGAGTCCCGACCACTCGCTTGTACTTTGAGTTGTAGATTAATACAAAAAGAAATACCCAAAGGGGCGCCAGTCTTTGGGGCCAATATCTCTAGGCACGGAACTCCGCCGGGCCAGTGTCGAATCAGTTGTAAATTGTGAATTGCTTTGAAGTGTATTCTTGTGGTGTCGCAGTAGAATCTCGACTTGGAGTGTCCAAGTCTGTTATAGTGGTATCATAGCATGCCGATTTCTCTTCTACCGAGAAGTCCAATCCTTTTTACGCGGCACATATGGCTTCAGACAGAGATCAGTCGACTCGCTCTGCACCTGGAGATGCGGGAGGAGATCACGAAGAAGATTCACGCGAGGAGTACGGCCCGCCTCGGCCTACTCCGGCGGAGCTTGAAGAGATGGAGCGTCGACGACTGATCGACGACGCAGGAAAGATGATGCTAAATTTTGCGAAGGACCCAAAATTTGCAAAATTTATGACTCAAACCTCCTTCGACGAGGTATATGCGCAGTGGTAGCAAACCACAGACCACCTCCCAAACCAGTACTTAAGAAACCTCCTACCCCAAGGATGTTTACTTAGCAGGAATTAGAAGAGGTGGTTGATGAAACCGGCCTGTTCAATCCAAAAAGGGCGGTAGACTTTACTTCAAACCTTGATTTAGCTTTCACCCATTATTAGTCGTCTATTATACCTGCGCTATAGTGACACAAGAGAGGGGAATGGGATACAGATGCTAGAATGCACCTGTATGAGAAGACCGACACTACATTGGCCCCTAACTTAGGCGCCCCTTTCGGTATTTCTTTATTCTTCCAAAGAGGGAATAAACGTTGTGGATCCCTACAAGCTGCCCCGCACAAACTTGGCTGAATTTCAACTGTTCCGGCCCGATTTCGGCAGCATAACTATACTAGGACCCTTCACAGTCAATATTCCCACGCATTGAGTGACTTTCCCGACGCATACGGGCACTTTGCAAGACCTGACGAGAATCTGCAGCACGCTGAATTCTCTGTTTTCAGCCCCGAAAATGCGCTAGATCGCCTGTACAGCGGTCCCCTTGCGTCCCCGAACCTCCTGGGGGTATTAGGGTCCGTTTAGGGCCAAAACCCTAAACCTGCAAAAATACACAGCAGGCTGTAATTTACTGTTTCGGGCTCCGTTTCGCGTGCCGGTCGCATCCTTAGCAAGTCCTCGAGCTCCCGCACCTGTAGGGCTACTTGCCCTTTGAATCGGACGAGATTTCTAGCGTGAAACCTCTCCGAATTCACCTGTACCTGCGGGGGGATTAGCCGCTAGCTAATCCAGTACCTGTGCAAGAGGCTCTTGCCTCGGCAATCGCGCATGAACCCACACAACTGTACATTGGTCAAATGAAGAGCCCACTAGAGGGGCATAACATACTGCCAAAGGGGAGAGAGAGGGCAGTGCGTAGCGTGCAGGGCATCACTCCTGGCACCGCACTGTGCATAAGAGAGAAAGCAAGCACTCCATAGCTCTTAACCTGTGACAAATCTGAAAATGAGGCTCTCTCCCTCCTAAATTCAGCGCCACTTCTTGTTCCATGAGGCAAGTGCACCAGAAGGTGCCACCTGGCACATTTACAAGCATTTTCCCGTTTCGGGGTTGCCGTCTAAAAATATCCCAACCGGTTGCCCAGTTGACTTCACGGCAGAGTAAGAAAATGTTCCCCTTGTCATTCCGGAGGTAATGACATCAACACATTTTCAGGTCCCAAAATAGCAGTTCCCTAAATTTTAGGAGATGCTGCCATTGTATCTTTCTAGGTCATCCGACCCTCTTTGTACACTGCGGCCACATCCAGAACTGAAATGTAGCCTCTGTAGCAAAGGATTCCACTTTGGCTAGTCAATGACCCCACTTGGCTAACCATAGTCCTTGTCCAACCTTAGTGCTCTCTTGCCCTCAGGCCTGGACTCCCTCTGGACAATTCCACACTAGCTATGCAATGCAGGGCAGTTAGATTTCCCGAGGGGTGTTTCCAAAAAGTGAAAGTAAATAGATAATAAGAAAGAAATCAACAAAAAGGATAGATAGTAGTCACACGTTGGTGACATACCCCCCTCTTGAAATCTCAAACGTCCTCATTTGCATCTATGTCGTACATGCTTACTGTCAACACTGATGTATTTAACACCTGTCGACACATATACGACACATACATGCTCATTGTCAACCCTGGTGTATTCAACACCTGGTCGACTCATGTATTGCCTGCGTGTGAACCCTGTCCCAATGACATAGTGGTAGCTGCGTACTCTGCCATTGCTTTGAGTCACTAACTTTCCAATGACAAAATGGTAGCTGCACATTTTGCCACTGTCTTATAGTACACGTTGGATCCCGTAACACTTTCGAGCATACCCAAACCGACAGTTTAAGAATGCAGTTACACATGTACTCTTCAATAGAAGCAATCACTGTATCCTTGACAAACTAACAAGAAATACTCACTTCTATAGCACTAACCAAACTTTTGGACATTCCATAAGAGCAATTGCCAAACTGACAATCTGTACAGCTCTAACATTGATGTAACAGGTATTTGATTTGAGCTCACTTTAAATACCATGTACATCATTTGTTTCAAAAGCCATTGTCACACTGACAATCCATTTAGCTTTGAGACTCAAGGGGTCAAGGTAGGTTGCAAATTGAAGGCTTCCAGGTAAAGTGATAACACAGTTGGTGACTCTGCAAGTTCACCTTCTTCCATCCACTTAGCATCCATTGGTGGATAGTTTCTGAACTTTACCAAGTAACGCCTAGCAACCTTGCCTTTCACTTTCCTTTCTTTGTGTGCCAAAATCTGTTCAAGGACCAAGATCTCGTCAAGTTCCTCGACTTCCGGCTGATCTTCAACTGGCATATCTTCTGGCACATCACCCACATAGGGTCTGAGAAGACTCACATGAAATGCATTGTGAATCTTCCAACTGTCAGGCAATTTCAGCCTATATGCAACATCACTGATTATGTCGCATACTTGAAAAGGCCCATAGTAACGCATGCTGAGCTTTGGAAACAGTCTTTCCTTGCCCTTCATCTTCTTTAACCTTGCCTTTTCAAAGCGTAAAAGCACCCAATCACCAAGTGAATATACCACTTCACGACGGTGACGATCAGCTGCTTTCTTTTGTTTTGCCTGAGTCCTTTCTAAGGCCACTTTGACCTTCTTGTACATTTCATCCATGTCTTGAACATACTTATCTGCTTCAAATATCTTGTCCTTTGTATGCAGTATGGGAGGAACTTTCTTGCCACCTTCAACTATCTCAAAGGGTGCCTTGCCAGTTGATGAATGCACTGTATTATTGTATGCATACTCCACCAATGGCAAATACTTCTCCCACTTTCCTTTATGCTCTGACACATAGCACTTCAGCAGATCTAGGACAGTAGAATTTGCCTCTTCTGACTGCCCATCTGTTTGAGGATGAAATGACGAAGAGAATTTGAGCGTGGTGCCCATATTCTCAAACAAGCCTCTCCAGAACAAACTTGTCATGCGTGGATCACGGTCGCTAACAATCGACTACGGCATGCCATGATACTTGAAAATATTGCTCATAAACAAGCGTGCCATCTGATCTGGTTTTATCTTCTTCCTGACAGGAATAAAATGAGCCTGTTTGCTGAATCTGCAAATAATGGTCCAAATACCATCGTTTCCTGTCTGCGTTCTCGGAAGATCAAAGATAAAATCCATAGCAATACTTTCCCATGGTTTATCTGGAATAGGTAGTGGTTGCAATAACCCTGGTGCCTTTTGCCTGTCAAACTTGACCTTTTGGCATATTACGCATTCTCGCACAAAGGCATCCACATCCCTTCTCAATGTAGGCCAAAAGAAGAATGTCTCAACCGCTTTAACTGTAGCATCGATACCACGATGCCCTGCATACGGTGGGACATGACTCTCTTCCATAACTTTGCGTCGCAATGGCTTTGTGGCACACAATCTGCCATGCATCATCATGAACCCGTCTTTAAGAAGATAGTGTTCATGACGTTGTCCATCCATTAGTTGCTCGAAGACCCTTGCAAAATCTTCATCATTTTCATACTGTTCTCTCATATCATCAAGTTCATGATGATAAGGAATTGACACAGCTGAAATTTGTGGCTTCCTTGACAAGGCATCAGCCACAACGTTCTTCTTGCCTTCCACATGCACAATCTGAAAATGGAACATGGACAAGATATTTGCCCATCCCATATGCTTCTCAGATAACTTTGTCTGTGTCAAGAAGTATCGCAAGGTCTGATGGTCCGTTTGGACAACAAAGTCTGCGCCTAGCAGGTAGTGTTTCCAACTTAAGAGCGCATGAATCACAGCCAGTAACTCTTTCTCATAGACCTGCATGGTCATCTCTGGCCCTTGCAAAATTCTGCTCTCATAGGCTACTACCCTGCCATCTTGCATTAGCACTGCACCAATGCTACTACCGCAGGCGTCACACTGGACCACAAATGACTTCCTAAGATCTGGCAACACAATGACTGGATCCGAAGTCATCTTTTCCTTTAAGAGATTAAAAGCTGAAATCTCTTTCTGTGTCCATCTAAAGGTGACTGCCTTCTTTTGAAGAGCATGTAAAGGTGAAGCAATCTCAGCGAAATTTCGGATAAACCTTCTGTAATAGGAGCATAGTCCCAAAAAGCTTCGGACATCATGCACCGTCTTCAAATTTGGCCATGACTTGATCGCTTCAACTTTTGCAGGATCCATTCTCACACCATCCTTTGAGACAATGTGTCCCAGAAAGTGAATCTTTTCCAGAAAAAACTCACTTTTCTTTGCATTGATGAGCAACCTATGACTGCGTAGCTCTTTGAACACAATGGCCAAGTGATGCCTATGCTCCTCTTCATTCTTTGAGTAGACTATCATGTCATCAAAGAATGTACCAACAAACTGCTGGTGTGGACGGAAAATTCTGTCCATCATCCTATTGAACGTAGCAGGAGCATTTGTGAGACCAAAGGGCATCACTAAAAATTCGTAAAGGCCAAACGTCGTTCTAAAAGCAGTCTTGTGCACATCCTCTGATCTAATGCGGATCTGATGGTACCCACTCTTTAGATCTATCCTGCTAAACATAGCTGCTCCTTCTAATTTGTCCATAATATCATCAATTCTAGGTATAGGAAACCTATTCTTGATGGTATTCTTGTTCAGTGCACGGTAGTCGATGCACATACGCCATGAGCCATCTTTTTTCTGCACCAACAACACTGGAGAACAGAATGGAGATGAACTGGGCTGAATCAGCCCCTTTTCTAACAACTCCTGAACTTGGCCCATTATCTCTTTCTGCTGAGCCGCACTAACCCTGTGCGGAGGCTTATTTGGTGGGCTACTGCCTGGCACCAAATCTATCGCATGGTTCTCGGGTCTCTCTGGCGGTAATTGAGACGGTAATGAATCGGAAAAACAGTCACTATACTGTTGTAAAAACATTGACCTTTCTTTATCTAGCACAGATAAATTTGATTCATCACAATCTAACACTTCAAGTGCAAAAACCAAGTACGCAGAAAGATGCTTTTTCATTACAGAAGTAATGGCAGAAGCTGATACAGTAGGAATAGACTCCCCTTTAAGCTTTACATCCAGAATGTGAGTCTTTCCCCTGCTCTGTACAGTGATCTTTTTGTTGTAGGCATCCATGATTCCCTGTACACGAAACAACCAAGGAATACCTAACAACACATCACATCCATCCAATGGCATGATGTAAAATTCTTCAGCATCTACATAGGACTGGATATGTAGACGCAACTTTCCAATGATGGGTGTCACAGCCTCTGTATGGCAAGGACATGCCAAACCTGCCTCTGCTGTATACCCCATCTCTTCAGGTCTGATTCCCAACTTTGAAGCCAATTCTGGGGAAATGAAGTTGGCTTTGGCACCTGGATCAAAGAAGATGAGCACTGTTTGATCCCTGACCTTTCCCCATGCTCTGCAAAGCTCACTTGCATCTGAATTTGGCTTGTCGCCCACCATATCTGGCACTAGACCAGCCATGGGCTTCTTTCCTTTCTTGTCTTCCTTGTCATCAGAGTCAGCTGGCCTTTTCTTTGTAGGACAATTGTAAGCAATGTGGCTAGGCTGCTCACATATAAAGCATTTGTTCTCTGTCCTCGCGACCTTCTTTTGCTCTTCTGACTTGCGAGGAAAACGTCTTTTCCATTTCTTTGCAGGTCCCTTTTCTGATTCAGCCGTAGCTTTGTCTTTCCCTGCATTGGCTGACTCCTGAGTCCCTTTAGGAGCCTCATTGGGAACGTGCTTCTTGGCTGAATTTTTCTTGCCTGATCCTGCCTTGACGCCAGTGTTAAATTCACAATCTTCTCCCTTGAGCAAACCATTCCCAGTGTTTGCTACCTCGATGAGCTGCGTCAAAGTAGTGACTTTTGTCTTCGTCCAGTATTTTCTCAATCCTTTGGGTAGGCCACAACAGTATTTTTCAATCTGTTCTGTCAATGGCACAAACCTATAGGAAGTTACTGGAAGTAGAGCTTTCCAAAACTTCCGATTGTAATCATCCAGATTTCTGCAAGTGGCAGCATTTAGCTGGTGCCATTCTGTCATGACATCTGCTTCAAAGTCATCAGATAACCATGCTGCTGCAAAAATCTGCTTGAAGTAAATCCATGTGGACGGAGCTTGCCCTTGAAGCAATAAAGTTGTCCACCATTGTCCCGCATTCCCTGTCAAGAAAGTGGCTGCCTTGCGGACCTTTGAAGCCTCTATAAAGTTTCCCCCTGCATAGGCCTTGTCAAACTGCTGGAGGAATGAAAGAGCCTTCTTCCTGTCATCAAACCCTGTAAAGGTCGTGAATGTCACACCTTTGCCACCTTCTTTGTACAGAGTTGGCCTCTCCAGCGGCGTTAAATTGTCATATGGAAGTGACTGAAACATGGGAACACTATTAGGGTTCATCTGTGTTCCTTGGCCGCTATTAACTTGACCTGGAAATGCCATATTTGGCTGCTGATTTGTAATTCCAGCCATACCAAAATTTGCTTGTGGCATCCCAAATTGGCCCTGAGTGCTCTGAACCCCTGGTTGCATACCCATGACACTGTACATGGGGTTAAGCATCATCGTTTGAGCACCCCCAAACACTGTTCCTGGCATGTAAAACTGATTTCCAGGTGCATGACCAGCCATGCTCTAGAATACCGATCCACCTCCAAAATAGCAAGGGTGTACTGAAGGTGGTGGGAAGACCTGTTGCATAGCCTGTAGGTTGCTTCCCTGGCCATTAGAACCAGCTATAGGCTGCTGAAAGGTGGCGGGCTGAACTGGTACAGCTTGAAAGACTGGCATCTCAGCCACCTGTTCTTGCACCTTAGGCATAGGTTGTGGAGACTACATGTTCTCCGTCAAGTGTACAAGTGTTTCCATTGATTGTGCGGTATGAATCACCTGTGCTCGAGCCTTAACAGGCTTTTGAATATGATCCAATGACCCAACTTGCTGAGACGGAACAGGAGGTTGCAGAAAGGCTAAAAACCTCGGATTCTGCATTACTTGTGTGAACATAGCCACAGCAGTAGCCAACTGGGTCCTGAATATATCGTCATCTGTCTGTGGTGGTCTTGAGGACTCACCCACTTCATGTGTCTATTGACCCTGCGAAGAGGAAACCTCTTCAGTCACATCATCTGGTCTGTCAGCCATAATTGCAATTCCCTGTGTCTGGTCTATGATCCCCTGTGTCTTCAAGCCTAAACTGACCAAGGCTCACTTCTATGGGAAAAAGTGATTTTATCCCGTCGATGGAACCATGAAACCGGCCTGTTCAATCCAAAAAGGGCGGTAGACTTTACTTCAAACCTTGATTTAGCTTTCACCCATTATTAGTCGTCTATTATACCTGCGCTATAGTGACACAAGAGAGGGGAATGGGATACAGATGCTAGAATGCACCTGTATGAGAAGACCGACACTAGATTGGCCCCTAACTTAGGCGCCCCTTTCGGTATTTCTTTATTCTTCCAAAGAGGGAATAAACGTTGTGGATCCCTACAAGCTGCCCCGCACAAACTTGGCTGAATTTCAACTGTTCCGGCCCGATTTCGGCAACATAACTGTACTAGGACCCTTCACAGTCAATATTCCCACGCATTGAGTGACTTTCCCGACGCATACGGGCACTTTGCAAGACCTGACGAGAATCTGCAGCACGCTGAATTCTCTGTTTTCAGCCCCGAAAATGCGCTAGATCGCCTGTACAGCGGTCCCCTTGCGTCCCCGAACCTCCTGGGGGTATTAGGGTCCATTTAGGGCCAAAACCCTAAACCTGCAAAAATACACAGCAGGCTGTAATTTACTGTTTTGGGCTCCGTTTCGCGTGCCGGTCGCATCCTTAGCAAGTCCTTGAGCTCCCGCACCTGTAGGGCTACTTGCCCTTTGAATCGGACGAGATTTCTAGCGTGAAACCTCTCCGAATTCACCTGTACCTGCGGGGGGATTAGCCGCTAGCTAATCCAGTACCTGTGCAAGAGGCTCTTGCCTCGGCAATCGCGCATGAACCCACACAACTGTACATTGGTCAAATGAAGAGCCCACTAGAGGGGCATAACATACTGCCAAAGGGGAGAGAGAGGGCAGTGCGTAGCGTGCAGGGCATCACTCCTGGCACCGCACTGTGCATAAGAGAGAAAGCAAGCACTCCATAGCTCTTAACCTGTGACAAATCTGAAAATGAGGCTCTCTCCCTCCTAAATTCAGCGCCACTTCTTGTTCCATGAGGCAAGTGCACCAGAAGGTGCCACTTGGCACATTTATAAGCATTTTCCCGTTTCGGGGTTGCCGTCTAAAAATATCCCAACCGGTTGCCCAGTTGACTTCACGGCAGAGTATGAAAATGTTCCCCTTGTCATTCCGGAGGTAATGACATCAACACATTTTCAGGTCCCAAAATAGCAGTTCCCTAAATTTTAGGAGATGCTGCCATTGTATCTTTCTAGATCATCCGACCCTCTTTGTACACTGCGGCCACATCCAGAATTGAAATGTAGCCTCTGTAGCAAAGGATTCCACTTTGGCTAGTCAATGACCCCACTTGGCTAACCATAGTCCTTGTCCAACCTTAGTGCTCTCTTGCCCTCAGGCCTGGACTCCCTCTGGACAGTTCCACACTAGCTATGCAATGCAGGGCAGTTAGATTTCCCGAGGGGTGTTTCCAAAAAGTGAAAGTAAATAGATAATAAGAAAGAAATCAACAAAAAGGATAGATAGTAGTCACACGCTGGTGACAGTTGATGCAGGGATTTCTCAGCTTTTTGACACGCAGAACAAAGCAGAAAAGCACGACAAAAAGCAGAAGAAAGGAACTGACTTCCCGGGTTATTTGGATCGTCAATCTACTTTTGCCTCGGCCAAGAAGGAGAAGAAGCGTGTGCGGTTTGAAGGATTACCTAGTTCTTCTTCTTCGAGTTCTTCTAGCTCTTCCGATTCGAGCGAAGAAGTCAGAAAAGGCAAAAAGCAATGCAAAAAGCAAAAGGGCAAGAAAAAGGCAAAGAAGTCTAAATCTCGCCCAGTTTCAAACAGTTCTACAGAGGACTCGTCTTTAGATAGTTCGGACTCCGACAACTGCAGATTCTATGCAATAGAAGAAGAATTTTTACAAAGCCAACCAGTATGACTTTCTGGAAGATAAAAGCAAGAAAGTCCAAGAGTTCAAAGAAGGTAGACAGTCAGTTAAATTTAACACATTTTCTGGTTTTCGAGATGCTTCGAAGGCTTTGGCCTTCATACAGCAATTTGACATAGGGCGTTACTCAAAGCACTCCAAGATTCGGAGGGCTACTTCCTACTTCAGGGGAAATGCTCATACTTGGTGGTCCACACTTCTATTGAACAGGAAAGTGCCAGTTAAATGGCTGAAATTTAAAAGGCTTTTTATCTCTTCTTGGCTGACTTGAGAGTACGAACGCATCATACGAACTGCTTGGAACCATCTTCGGATGACCAAGAAGGATCCTTTGGACGCATATTGCGAGAGATCCTGGAGCTCTTTTCTACCAGCCTCTTCATTTAAGAAGATCTCGTTCAAAGAACAAATTGAGCGGTTTACCTTGGGACTTCCTGCAGAGATCCGAGATCACTGCTTAGAACAAAAGTCAGATTCCATTCAAGAATTGATGAGTCGTGCGAAACGGGGTTTTGCCATTCATTCAAGCAGTTTGACCTACCCCACAGATGAAAGCATGACACAAAAGAATAAACAGACTTCAAACAATGAAAGTAGAAAGAAGAAGAGTAACCCAGAAAAGAAAGAAATGACCCAAGCTTACTCTTCCTCAAAGAGCTCTCTACATCAAAGAGGGGAAGTGCTTCAGATGCCAGGAAACTGGGCGTATCTCCGCGAAGTGCCCTAAAAAGGCACAGAAAGTGTAACAAACTGCTGACGTGGCAAAACCCTAATTTCTGCCAAAAACCCTTACTGCTGAAACCCTAATTTTGGAAACCCTAACCCTAAAACTGAAGAAACCCTAACCCTAACCCTAAGGGCAGCGTGGCAGATTTTTTAAAATTGCGCTCGCATGATGACGTGGCAAGCTGTACGGATTTCCGCGTTTTGCGTTGGCTGATGATGTGGCAGGCTGTACGGATTTCCGTGATTTACGCTAGCAGCTTTTTGGCTTTGCTTTTGGACCAGAAGCTTTTGAGTTTTAAAGGCTTTTTACTGTAATGGCTTTTTAGGCCAAGGGCCTTTAAATATGAGGCTAGGGCTCATTCTCTGGCATGCTTCCTAGAGGCTAGCGAAGGTGCTGAGTCTAGAGTACCGGCTTGTACTGTGTTGATGCAATATAAAGAAATACCGAAAGGGGCGCCAAGGTTTGGGGCCAATACTCTCTGAGGTGAAATTCCGCCACTCCGTGTCGCGTGTCGTCTCTCTCTCAGTTCAGTTGTTATTGAAGTGCCAAAAGTCTGTTCAGTTTGTTCAATTTGTTATTTTCTATTGGCACGTGATGCCCGTCTTGTGACTGAAAGAACAGAACAACAAGGATGAAGACAGGTCTGAAGGTTCGAGAGCAGCTGAGAACGTGGACGAAAAGGCAAGATGAAAGCAGGACGTTCCAGATTGCATGGGTACTGACCCAAGCACGATTGATGAGAGTACCGAACTTTGCCGAGCTTGGGGCAAAGTGAAAAGACCAAGAAGCCCTAATTTTCTTTGATGGAGGAGCCAAGGCCAACTTCATTTCACCTGAATTGGCGGCGCGGCTCGAGATCACACCTGATCGGATGGGACCACTAACAGAGGCAGTTCTAGCAGCACGCGGCAGGGATGTAGCCATTACACCTGTCATTGGCAAACTTCGGTTGCATTGTCGGGGGTATTTGGGGCATGAGGACTTCTACATAATGCCTTTGGAAGGTTGTGATGTCCTCTTGAGAATTCCCTGGTACCACAAGAACAACGCCGTGGTCGACTATCGGGCGAGAAACAACTTTGACCACAGAGAAGGGCAAAACCATTGTACTTGATGTAAAACTTAAGGGCAAGTCTGTCCCTATTGTATCGGCTTCCGCCATTTCAAAATTAATGAAATACAGTCTGTTTGTTTACTCGATCTTCTTGAGAGAGATGACTGATGAGAATAGGACAAATATGTCTGAACTTGATAAAGAACGCCAAGATTTTCTCCACACTCATACCGATTGCTTTTCAGAGAGCCTGCCAAGCGAGTTACCACCCGCTCGTCCTGAGGATCATACCATTGATCTGATACTTGGAAGCACACCACTGAACTGGCCACCTTACCATGTGAGCCAAGCCCAGAACAAAGAAATTATGAACCAAGTGAAAGACCTCTTGGAAAAGGGTCTTGTCCGGCCTAGTACTTCACCGTATTGCTCTCCAATGTTGTTGGTTTTGAAGAAAGACGGATCTTGAAGAATGTGCATCGATTATAGAGCTCTCAACAAAAATCACCATCAAGAACAGTTTTCCAATTCCTAGGATCGATGATATACTTGACAAACTACAGGGATCCTCGTGCTTTAGCAGGATCGATTTGAAGAGCAGATATCATCAGATCCAAATCGCGCCGGGAGATGTCTACAAGACAACTTTTCGGACGACTTTTGGGTTATTTGAGTTTTTGGTGATGCCTTTTGG
Organism: Adiantum capillus-veneris; assembly: GCF_014529385.1. Classification (NCBI taxonomy): domain Eukaryota; kingdom Viridiplantae; phylum Streptophyta; class Polypodiopsida; order Polypodiales; family Pteridaceae; genus Adiantum; species Adiantum capillus-veneris. Next base: position 45,706,906 of record NC_140948.1, on the reverse strand, counting down.
CTTAACCAATGCTCTTGCGACATTTAGCTGGATGATGGACAGGATTTTTCGAGAGTATAGAGTATTTGTTGGCACTTTCTTTGACGACATCATTATTTTCTCCAAGGATGAGGCAGAACATAGAGAACATCTGCTTCAAGTCTTTTGGGCATTACGAGATCACAAGTTAGTGATTAATGAGAAGAAAAGTGAATTTTTCCTACCAGAGATACACTTTTTGGGACACATTGTGTCAGCGGCAGGAGTGCAGATGGACCCGGCCTAGATAGAGAATATCCGTAATTGGCCCAATTTGAAGAATGTCCATGAAGTCAGAAGCTTCTTGAAGAATGTCCATGAAGTCAGAAGCTTCTTGAAGAATGTCCATGACGTCAGAAGCTTCTTGGGCTTGTGTTCGTACTACAGGCGGTTCATTAGAAAGTTTGCAGAGGTTGCTTCCCCTCTGCATATCTTGACATGGAAAGGAGTACCTTTCTTGTGGGGACCTACAGAGGTGACTGCCTTTCAGATATTGAAAGAAAAATTGATTACAAGACTAGTTTTGACTTTGTCGGACTTGCAAAAGTCATTTGAAGTATATTGTGATGCTTGTGGTCGTAGTCTGGGTGCGGTCTTAATGCAAGAAATCCATGTCACTGCTTACGAGGGCCGATTGTTCTCAAGGCCGGAATTGACAGCACAGATTTATGATAAAGAGCTTTTGCAGCTATCCATGCTCTTACTCAGTGGCGGCATTACCTACTCGAAGCAGATTTTACTATCTTCACAGACCGTCAGAATTTACGCTACTTCTTGTCACAGAAGCAGCTATCGAAAAAGCAGATGCGGTGGGCGAACATCTTGTCACAGTTTCACTTCCAGATGGTCCATGTACAGGGACAGAAGAATTTGGTGGCAGATGCTTTGTCTCGGAAGCCGTTGGTTCTAGCTATTTCCGCGATACATCATAGGAGCTTCGAGGATATGGTCGATCAGTATGCCACGGATACAGACATAGAAGCTTCGAGGATATGGTCGATCAGTATGCCACGGATACAGATTTTGCAGATATTTTCACATGAGTACGGGATGGGGAGACAGTAGCAGGATATTCCATTCGGGATGGCTTGAGGGAAAAGGTTATGACCGAATGCCACTGTCGACCTTTTACAAGTCACCGCGGCATTGCTACCACCTTGAAAGGGGTAGAGAGAGACTTCTTTTAGCCGACACTCAAGAAGGATGTGGACGAGTTTGTGCGCAGTTGCTTGGTATGCCAAAAGGTCAAGTTTGACAGCCATAAAGCACAGGGATTGTTACAGCCTTTGCCCATACCCACCCGCTGTTGGAAAAGTATTGCAATGGATTTCATTTTTGATCTCCCGAGAACACAAAGTGGTCACGATGGTATCTGGACTGTTATTGACAGGTTTAGTAAGCAAGCTCGTTTCATTCCAGTGAAGAAAACAGCCAAGCCGGATCACTTAGCGCGACTATATGTGGCCCAGATCTTCAGATTACATGGCATGCCCAAGAGGATTGTCTCCGACAGGGACCCCAAATTTACAAGTTTGTTTTGGAAGGCTATTTGGGAGAACATTGGCACGCGGTTGCAGTTCTCGTCATCTTTCCACCCGCAGACTGACAGGCAATCTGAGATTGCCAATTCAGTGGTACTAGATTTATTGAACTCTTACATCTCGGATTAGAAGACTCAATGGAAAAAGTATTTACCTTTGGTGGAATTTACCTACAATAACACGATACACTCTTCGACGAGAAAGGCGCACTTTGAGATTATTGAAGGTGGTACGAAGGTTCCACCCTTCCTAAGCACAAAAGATAAGATTTTTGAAGCCGATGAGTACACGCGCGACTTAGACACGGCTTTTGCCAAGGTCCGCGAGGCTTTGAAAAAATCTCAAGAAAGACAAAAAGGCAGCAGATCGCCATCGTCGCAATTTGAAATTGAAGGAGAACGATTGGGTGCTCTTACGTTTTGAGAAGGTGTCACAAAGTGATGACGTGGCTACCGAGAGCAGAAACCCTAATTTCTGCCAGAAACCCTAAAACCTGCAAACCCTAATTTCTGCCAGAAACCCTAATTCTGGAAACCCTAACCCTAACTGCTGGCTGAAACCCTAATTCGGGCGACAGAAATGCACGTGGCAATAGTACGGATTTCCAGGTTTTGCGGCGGATTTAACGGCGCTGATTTTTCAGCTTTTGGCGATGCAAATTGGCCAAGAGGAGAGAGAGAGAGAGAGAGAGAGAGAGAGAGAGAGAGAGATCCATTGCTTTATTTAATGGAAAGCCCTTAAGAGGGTTTGTGAGAGAAACAGTTGCTTTTGATTTGGAAGCTTTTTGGGGCTCTGCTTTTGGCATCCCTTGTAAGAACTTTAAATAAGTGGTTTTGGGCTCACTCTGCACAGCATCTGGACGCAGAGTCTGAGAGAAACCCTAACCGCTCTCTGGTACTTTGACATTGATTAATACATAAAGAAATACCAAAAGGGGCGCCAGTCTTTGGGGCCAATATCTCTAGGCACGGAACTCCGTCGGGCCAGTGCAAATGTATTGTGATCTGTAAATTGTTTTGAAGTGGTTATTTGGTGCTGTCGTGATTGATTCTTGACTTGGAGTATTGAAGTCTGTTACAGAAGGCACGCCTAAGAAAGAAAAAGGGAAAGGAGAGGCTTTTTCCAAAGCTTAGTATGCAATACTATGGACCTTTCAAGATCTCCGAAAAGATAAATGATGTCTCCTTCCGAGTGAAGCTACCCGAAACTTGGAGGATTCACAATGCTTTTCATGTGAGTCTCATGAGACCTTTTAAAGGCGATGTGCCCGAAGATGGGGATCAGCAACCCGAAGTCGAAGAAAACGAGGAGATCCTTGTTCCAGAACAGATATTGGCACATAAAGACAGAAAGATTAAGGGTAAAGCCATAGGCGGTTCCTGGTTTAATTCAAGAACTATCCTGCATTAGATGCGAAGTGGATGGAGGAGGAGGACCTAGCAAATACTCCTCAACATGTGAAACTTTACCTTGAAGCTTTTGGTTTAGCAGTCTATTCCAATTGGAACCCCGAATTCAGCTTGGCCGGAAATCTGGTGCAATGGGTATACACAAGAAGGGAGTTACTCCGCTCCTTTGTCAACAGATGCCTCGATATTTGATACTAGAGTCACTGATGTCTCTTTGAGCTTCACGGATACTGAGAGCTGACAGTATTCTACTGTAATGACTTTATGAAATGAAATTCCCGATAATATGAAACTGATTTGTTCTTGACTTGTTTAAGTGCAGGATCTGATAGACGAAATGACTGCAGCATTTTGGTCTGAATGATCTCGATAGACATGGTTGCAATAGGGGTTAGTCAATCGGGCATCTCTGAGGTCATGAGTGGATCTAGATGCGATTGCTAATTGCATTGCCGATAAATCATGGTCTGAGATCCAAATGAATGTTGAATGTGATTTGTCATGTGATGTCAAGTGATGTCCTGTGATGTGACTGTCGATTATTACATGTGCTAGATGTGTGTTCCTACTGCGTCGGTACTAACGGTCAGTGTATGCTAAGACAGTTTATGGCTTCTGTCTGTTTTGCAGGCGTAATCAAGGGCAATTACAATGCTTTCAAAGGGGGGGTATGTCACAAACTGGTGACATGGCTGCCCAGTACATACACACACCCTCTTGCAAGAATCCCTGCTGGAAAATGCTGATGTGGCAGGTTCCGGGCTGACTTGGCCTGCTGCACGGACGCCCGCCATTTGCGTCAGCAACTATACGGAAAATGCAGTGCAGGCCAGCTTTTGTCTACGCAAGGAGAAATCCTACGCAAATCAGTTTGCTTTATTCTACGCAAGGCAATTGCTTTAATTTTTACAAGCAAGCTTGAGAGAGAGAGAGAGCCTTTTTTAGGGCTTCTGATTTTAAAGCTTTTGGATCCCTTGTAAATCTATAAAATAGTGGCCTGGGCTCTCACTTCTCAGAGCATCTGGATGCAGAGTCCGAGAGTGAGTCCCAACCACTTGCTTGTAGTAGTATGTACTTTGAGTTGCAGATTAATACAAAAAGAAATACCGAAAGGGTCACCAGTCTTTGGGGCCAATATCTCTAGGCACGGAACTCCGTCAGGCCAGTGTCGAATCAGTTGTGAACTGTGAACTGTTTTGAAGTGTATTCTTGTGGTGTCGTGGTAGAATCTCGACTTGGAGTGTCCAAGTCTGTTACAGAAACCCTAGCATTTTTTGCTAAGTTTGCTTGCAGTCTCTAGAGCAATCGCCACCTTTTTCCCTACTTGCGTTTTGTAGCCTCATATGCAACCATTACAACAGCCTAAACTACCTTATTCTTGTGCTAATTTTTCCTAGTTGATGCTTCTTTTAGTGCTAGGCTTCATTTAGTATTTAGTCAATACTATGCATGATGGAATTTATGGTTATATTGTCTTATGGTTGACTACCATGAGTCTATACCTTACACTT
>NC_140948.1:45597427-45697427 GCF_014529385.1 Adiantum capillus-veneris | reverse complement strand
AGGAGCAGATGGGCGTCCCCCACTAAGCCGATCTCTTGATCCTCTGAGTGAGCCATCATTGTGGCATCGCCATTAGCTAAGCTGCTACGTAGTGTGGGTTCCACTCCCTACCGAAGAGCCTCTCCGAGCCTCCCTAGCTTGAGCACTCTCGCAAACAAAGCAAACATCAACCCTGTAAAGGTCTCGCAAACCCTCTTGAAGACTCACCTCACTTTCTATTCACTACAAAAAATATAGTTGAAAAAAACAAGACAAACCTCCTCAAGGATCAAAAGTTTGAGTTGGAAAAAAAAAAAAAAACCAAGCCTCTAAAGGGTCAAAAGTTTGAGTTGAACAAAAAAAGAAAAAAAGCCAAGCCTCCTAAAGGATCTGCGCCCGAATTGCCTTTAGGAGGCTTGGCTTTGTTTTTTTGCCAATCCAAAAATTTTGTAGTGAATAGAAAGTGAGGTGTGAATGAAAGAATTATCGAGACGAGGGGTTGTGCAAGGTGAGGATTGCGAGGCTGCTCGTCGCTCTACAACTTGCGAGGCCCCAAGGGTTCGGGGGGCCCATAGGGGGCGTTGTGGCAAGGTGGAGGTGGGTGGTGCTTGTGCCCTCGCATGCCACTCGATTTTTTTGCCTATGGGAGGAGGTCGTCCCTTCCGCCTCCTAACTTGGAGGGAATTCCGGCGACCACTACACACTGTCTCTATAGAGGGAGGGGTTGTGCGGTGCATGCTTGGGGTGGAAGTTTGAATGTGAGGCTTGGTTATAAGGATCGGTGCCTTCCTTGGATGCGGGTCACTGATTTGAGTTTGAGATTCATAGAGTGTGGTGATTTGTCGCCACAGGTTCGTGCGCTGAAGGTTGTGGTCGCAAGAAGTGTGCAGAGACGGTTCGAAGGCTCGTCTATTTGTTGCCTCAAGGTTAGACCTTGTTTTGCAATGGCATGCAGGCCTCTCGAAGGGTGATGGAAACACTGAGCTGTTTGGGACGTTGTTATGAGATAGGAGGGATGCAGAGCATGCACAAGTTATATGCAACTGTAGGTTCTTTTGGCAGTTACTCGGACAGTCTGGTTGCTGTTGGATGTGGTTCACAGCGAGACTTGGGAAATTGTTTGAAGGTTCAGTTGCTTGGTGATAGATTGAGGAGGAGGATTATTCGGTGGAACTAGGGTCGTGTCCATTGATGAACTACTCCCCTGTGCGCTATCTGGTTGATCTATGGCAGGGAGCTGATGTGGGTAGAGGTTGTGTTCTTTCTTCTTGCAAGCCGATGGCCTGATGGTGCAAGGTGTCTCGCGATTGTTCTCTCCCGGCCAAGCATGAGGGAGAGATGATATCTGGTCGGACGCTAGTGTTTTCTATTTTGGTGGATGGCCCTTGGATGACTGATGATGGACCTTCGGACTCCTCCTTCGTGCGGCTGACTCTTTGAGGTTTGCGGATTGCTTGCACGGATGAGGGCCTTCTTAGTGGCAGTCCTAAAAGCTTTCTACGTCAGTTTGTATCTTTCGAGGGTGGCTCCCTATTTAGTTGGTATTTCCTTGTGTCATGATTTAATTTTTTTCTCAGGGTTGTTCCCTTGTTAGCTGAGGTTTCGGAGATGGACGTGTTCTATGTACGGTCTGCACTGTATGGTGCACCATGGCTCGGTATGGGCATGGAGTTGTATTTATATGTTTGTTTAACTTTTATACAATCACTCACATAATGTGAGTTTGGGAAAAAAAAAGTAAGTAGGTGTACAAAAAGTTTTTTTTATAGTCTTATTAGGGAAAATCAACCGAGATTCCCACTTGATTATTGTAAAAAGACATCGATCCCTCTTGAACCTCATGTCTGTGTCTTGACTGAGTATGCCATGTGGGAGTGCATGCACGAGCCACATGGAAGCAAGTGCCTACACCTTACCACATAGGACAATATTGTCCCATGCCGTACAAATATTTGCTCGAAAAATGTCACTTGGTGTATGGTAAGACTCCTTCTGTCCATGTTGCATGTATGTCAGTTACTGCAGAGTCACATGTTTGGCACTTTAAAGTGGTGCTACAACAAACATAACTTTGCATCATAACTTGTTTACCTCTCTCGAGGCTTTCCTCACAGAAATAAGGTTACTTGTGCCAACAATGCCTCTTATCCAGTCAAGGAAGTTGGAAAAATTGTGCTAAATATTGCAAATGACAATTCTCTCACACTTGGTGATGTGCTCTATTTCTACACTTGAAAGACTTTGTCTTGATGTCAAATTTGTGGATAAGAGATGTACGGTTCATGATCTCAATTTTGGTGATGAATTTGCTGCATCTGGCATTTTGTGTTGTGGCATGTATCATCTCACTTTGTATGACAAGTGTGGGTAAAATTTTGCAAATGCTATTTTGGGTTCAAAAGCTATTTCAAATGCAAAACTTTGGCATGTATGTTTTGGGCATTTGATTTTTTCCAGTTTGCTACGTTTGCAAAAAATTGATATGGTTGCTTCTTTGCCACCTCTTGAAGCACCTTCTAAGCATGTTTGTGAAAGTAGTACTTTGGGTAAGTTTCCAAAGGATGGTTCAGTAAGGGCTTCATACACATTACAACTTGTGCTTAATGATTTTTGTGGGCCTATGAAAACTCCATCCTTGGGTAATTACCTATACTTGGTGACTTTCATTGATGATTACTCCAGGCGTGCATGTCCGAAGTGTTCAAGAAATTTCTGGTTATGGCTGAAAATGTCTTAAAATGTACTATGGACACCCTCTATTTAGATTGACGGGGGGAGTAAATGTCTCATAAGTAGAAAGGGTTGAGAATGAAGGGACTAGGGATATGCCAAAATGGCCCGTGCATACTTTGTGGGACAATAAATTGGATGCACATATGTCTAGTCGTACTCGTTCATGTTCTTGCCATGCATCATATTGTTATGCTTTGGCTATTTTGAGTTTATGTGATGAAGAGGAACCTCTTTCTTCTGCTGAAGCACAAAATTCAAAAAATTGGAGGCTACAATGAAATTAGAGTATGATGCACGTATAGAAAATGAAACATGGATTTTATGTGATTTGCCGCCTTGCAAAAGGGTCGTTGGTACATAGTGGGCTTACAAGTTGAAACATAAGCCGGATGGTGAGATTGATTGCTACAAGGCTAGACTTGTTGCAAAAGGTTATGCATAGCAAAAAGGCATCGAGTATGAAGAGAATTTTGCTCCCACATGTCGTGTGACTACTGTTTTTTTCTCTATGTGCATTGGCAACTCACTTTGGATGGAATGTATATCAATCAGACCTTGTTACTACTTTCTTGAATGGAAATATATTTGAGGAGTAAATGTAACACAACCTCGCAATTTTGTCAAGAAAGGACAATAAAAAAAGTGTGCAAATGCAAGAAAGCTTTATATCGGTTGAAGCAGTCTCCATGTGTTGGGTATGAGGAAGCTGACACTCATTTGGTTAAACAAGGCTTTTGTAACAATCCAACTGAAAGCAATTTGTATGTGAAACGTGAGGCTGATGTATATTTCATCCTTGTTTTGTATGTAGATGATTTGCTAATTACTAGTCCAAATGAGACACACATTGTTGAATTTTGAGGTTAAATTGAATGCTATTTTCAACATGAAAGACTTAGGGATTTTGTAGCATTTACTTGGGCGTACAATTTAAACATTGTGATGGAGGTATTGCTTTGTGTCAAGCAAGATACAAAGAGACATTATTATGTAAGTTTTGACTTGAGGACTGCAAACCCATTGCTATTCCAATGGAAACATGCTTGAAATTGAGTCTTCAAGATGTTGGAGATCTTGTGGATATCACTATTTAATTAGAGTACTCTTGGATGCCTTATTTATGTATGTAACACAAGGACGTATATTTTGTTTGCATTGCATAGCCCAAGGTCTAAGCATTGGGAGGTTGTTAAAAGGATCTTTTGCTACTTGAGTGGCACTTTACATCTTGGGTTGTTTTAACCCAAGGGGGGATCATTGACGCTAGATTTGTATGCTTTTTCAAACTCAGAATGGGCTGGTTGTTATGACACACGAGTGCCCACAAGTGGTTTTTGTTTCATGCTTGACAATGCTTCCATATAATGGTTGAGCAAGAAGAAACCTACTATGGTCACTTCTAATTGTGAGGCTGAGTAAAGGACAATCTTCATAGCTATTGTGGAGTGTGTATGGCTCAAATGCCTTATGGATGATTTGGGTGTTGGACAAGACATTGCCAATATCAATAACACTGACAGTCAAAGTGCATAGACAATTGCAAATAAGGACCCCAATTTTTCATGCTCGCACAAAGCACATTGAGGTGCATTATCACTATATCAAGGAGAGACTCTCAATAGGAGAGATCAGCTTGGCTTATGTGCCGACACATGACAACCTTGCAAAAATGTTCACAAAGTCATTGCCTTGTAAGAAGTTTGAAGCTTTCCGGAAAGATTTGGGCGTACTTCCCTTTGTGGAATGATCATGTCCTTAGGATATGGAACTTCCCTACACACTATGTGCTAGCTCTCGTTCACCACATCATTCCCAAGGGGGATTTGTTACCATATATGTGGTAGTGATGTGTGCGAACACACTTAGGACAAGTGGGGCACTTTTTCCTTCACTAAGAGAGGTTTTTACCTCGTGCATTGTATATACGCCCATTACTCTAGGGTAACTTATCTTTCTATTTATGCACTAAGTAATACACTCTCTATTGTGTGCCTTGAGCTTCTTTTCAACTTCGTTAAGGTGTGTGTGCATCCCTAGAACCGTAATTCCAACATGATATTCTTAAGTATAGATACCCTTGTCTCTATCTTTCTAATTTTGTATAACCTCTTTTATGATTTTTTGTATGCTGGTATGACAATTTGCAAATCCTAGAACCTTTTAAGGTTCATGTGGAGCTATGGATAACTCATGAGCTCAACCAAGTTATTGGAGAAATTATGTTCTCCTATGGGGTAAAGAGACTCCTTCAACCTCCTACCATGTGACACTGGTTGCACTTGAGAGCATTGCTAACATGAACACTTGATGCATTTGAGAGCCAAATTTCAGCTCAAGTTTGTATACTACATCCCCAATCTTCCTTGGGATTTTGAAAGGCACTCAGGTTTTATACTTTCCTAATTTTAGGGAACCTTTTGATGCGCAAGAACCGTCAGGAGAAAAAATCTCACCTTTTGCGATTTTTGTTAGCATACTTCTTAGTTCATTCTTGTGCATAATGAATGCTTCCTTTAGCATGTCATTTATGTCTTGAAGGAACCTTGGCAGATTGAATCTTTTTTTTCTTTTGTCTTACAGTATTAGAGATGTTGACCTCACTTGGTGAGTCCAATACCAGGCGTATATGTTGCAAGTGATCAATGTGCAACTTACTAAATAAAAATATTTCCTTTAAGAAAACTGCTATATATTTTCACAACTATGGATGTAGGAACCATACATATACTAAACATGGCTATCATCCCAAACAACATGACCAAAAACTCATAATGAGCAGAAACAAGCATTGAGAACATCATGTTTCCTAATCCTACATTTATGATACCAACATATCTAGTCAATTTTGGATGAAAATGCCACCTCATGGGGTTGATCACACAACTCATGAATACAAGGCATATGATGTTTATTCTCAACCATAATCTAGTTAAGACCCCTAGGATCCAAACACATCCCCATGGACTTGTATTTATTCTTTACATGAAGGATTTGCACTGCTTATGATGAAGAACTATGTCATATGAACCCCTTCTCGTGTGTGTGTGTGTGTGTGTGTGTGTGTGTGTGTGAGAGAGAGAGAGAGAGAGAGAGAGAGGGAGAGAGAGAGAGAGAGAGAGAGAGAGAGAGAGGGAGAGAGAGAGATGTTAGAGTTTCAGATTCCCTTCCATAGATTCCTGTTCGGTGGTGGCTCCAACATCTTTGAGGAGCAGATTAGGGAGTGAAGGCTATTTTGTGGCTTTGCCTGATCGAACCTGAGGTAGGTGTACTTTCTTGGAGGTGCATTCCATGGTCTATTGCCCATCCAATAGGTTGGCATGAGGCAGACCCCTATTTTTTGGGGTTTCTTGAGGGCAGTCTCAAGTGTTTAGCATTTTTCCCTTATAAAGTGTAGGCAATGTGTCAATTCAGTGACTACACATTTTATAGGGCCCGATTAAATTTTTTGGGTTGTGGTATTATATAGCTCCAACTAGAGCATATTTTGGGTTTCCCTATCTAGGGAGGTCCTTTCCTTCATTGTACGAGCATACACTACAAGAGATCGATTAAATACCGACACCAAATTACCGATGTCGATGGTGGGCATCGATATATGTGTAGGTAAATCTAGAGCGAGACCCAAATTAAAAATAATTAAATTTCAATTTTTCGATGTTGATATGGACGTGCATTGGAATGACGATTTTGACGACGATTTGGACGCTTATACCGGCATCTGCATCGGTGCCACCTGCAAAAACAAAGGCCACAGGTTTTTCCTACATTTTCGTTTTATTTTTTGCCCCCCTCTCTTGCTCTCCTCCTCCTCACTTGCTACAAATCTGGTGCTGTGGGGCTTGCCGGGCTTGGGAAATCTACTCACACGCTCCCCTGCATCAACAAGGTAAATTTATTTCTAAGATTTATAGTAGATTTCTTTGTTTTTTTTTTGTGTGTTTGTAATATTGTGTGTGTGTGTGTGTTTTCTTTTTTTTTTGGGCAAGCTTGGCGATATTTTTCAAGTGCTTCTTGCTCAAATAGGCTGCATGTGAGTGGTCTTTCATCCTTTTCTCTTGCGGGCACGCGCGCGCACACACACACACACATACACGTACACACATAATGACACACATGCACGCAAATATATTGAAAATGCATGTTAATTTGCCTACAATCTAAACACACTATGCGCTATCGAGAAATTTGTAGCCTTGCCAGGAAAGCATCGGGCTTGTGGCTGTGAGAGTTTGTGAGAGAACTAAAAAAAAACTATATGAAGGAGTTAAACCATAGATGCCATGAAGACTAGGGTTTGGAAGGAAGTGCAATCAAAGAAGCCCCACTCTTTCTCTCTTGCACTCACACACACAAAGAAAGAACACAAAAGAGAGAGTCAAAACAACACAAAGATGAAAACATCAAGGCTATGGTCATATCGTATCATGGGTAATATGAAAGGGTTAATAGATGAGTTAATGGCATTCAATCTTGGTTGACCAAATAGGTTACGAATTGTTCTTTGGAATTGTAGTTTTGTGCTTACCATAATATATATATTTTGTCTAGTGATTGGGATTAATTGTGTGTGCAAATCCTCTTGGTTCATAGCAAGATAACTACGCTTGCGTCAAAAGAAAAGTTATAGTCTATGAGAGGTAGTATGATGGGATCCGGTGATAGAAGTATTTCATTGAGCCTTTTTGGGCCAAAGAGAAACACTATACGTTGTTGAAAGTGTATTTTACGGCTAATCCATACGTTAATTCTAATAGATCGTACAGAGTGAAAGCGATAGAAATTATCATCATGTGGGTTATTCATCTAGGATAGTATGTGAGAAATGTAGATATGAGAGAAGTGAAGAGATGAGAAGTTTCCCTCCGAAGCCCTATTCTTGCCCGTAGGCAATAAGGATACTGCGGGGAGAGATGTACCTGTAGCAAAGAGAACCTAAAAGATGAATTACTAAGAATGAGAGAGATAGGTTTGGTTAAGGAGATGAGATTAGATACATATATATATATGTTGGATTAGAGATGAAAAAGAAAACAACAAGAAATCAAGAAAACATCAATGTAGAACACATCTTACTTGACAAACCCTTCGGCACCATTATTGATGGAGAGAGAAGAAGAGGGGAAAATTCAACTTTGATTGATACGCCAAGTCCACGACCTTCTTTGATTAGAGTTGATCTTCCAAGGATAGCATGCAAGAATGGCTAGTCTTCCTCTAGGAGAAAGTGTAGGCTTAGGCTTATGTTAATGGCTAAGTACAATTTGGCATTACTTGCTTAGGTCTTAGTTTTTTGCAATTTGGTTGTTTTAGGCCGTTATGAATTTTAGGTTTCATCGACCGTTATAATGTTAAGGTTTGTACTGGATCTGCATGCATTGTCTTGTAAACGTGGGTGTGTACTTAGTTGCACCCTCGAATATAGGCATTGACCAATAAAGACGAAACTATTACCCGGTGGTCTTGATGTCCGTGCACCTCTAGATTGAGGTGTGCAGGGATCGGGCATGGCTAGAGAATGTGAGGTAGTTAGAGCTAGCGGCAAATGGTTATCATCAATCAATGTTTGGCTGTACGAAGACGTTTATGGTTTGGTTGCTAGGATGTGGTTGTGTTTGGGCGGTTAGGATAGAAAAAACACAAACGGACTTCAGAAACGGCTTGTGCACTTCAAAAATGCAAACGGACTTCAATAACGCAAGCAGACTTTGACAAACGGACTTCAATAATGCAAACAAACTTAAATAATGTAAATAGACTTTAAAAACACAAACGATCTTCCAAAAACGCAAATGATCTTCAATTAGTTTAGGATTCAGGGCTTAGGGCTACTCACTTAGGTGTACTCGCTTAGGTGTTAGGTCTTTGCAATCTGGCTGTTTCAGGCCGCTTAGGGTTATCCGCTTAGGGTTAGCTGGTTAGGGTGTGCCTCTTAGGTGTTGGTATTTTGCAATTTGGCTGTTTTAGGCTGCTTAGGGTCAACCTCTTAGGGTTAGCGGCTTTAGATTTGGGCTATAAATTTTAGGTTTCTACTGGATCTACATGCATTGTCATGTAGATGTGGGTGTGTACTTATGGTACCCTCAAATATAGACATTTTCCAATAAAGAAAATTGTTACCTGGTGGTCTTGATCTCCGTGCACCTCTAGACTCAGGTGTGCGGGGATCGAGCATGGCTAGAGAATGTGAGGTAGTTAGAGCGAGCGGCAAATGGTAGGAAAAACATAAACGGTCTTCGAAAATGCAATACAGTTTGACCATTTCTTGGTCTGCTTAGGACTTCTAAGATAATGCAAACAAACCTTAAACAAATGGAGAGTTTGGCCATTTCCTGGTCTGCTTAGGTCTAACTACTCCAAAGAGATGCTGCTTTAGTTATAAGCGTGCTGTGTTTTAAATTAGACTGCTCTAAAATAGAGCATTATGTGTTAAGGTTTATGACAAGAGTGGTTCATTAATTTATTGTATCAATGGTAGATTAATTATGGATGATAGGATGGCGTGTCGTTGTGTGCGATGCAAGCATCAGATCTTTCAAAAACAATAATATATGTGCTCAGCACATACGCAATAACAGTCTCTTTTCTATAGAGCAACTACAAGATCTGCGTTATCGATCTCATGGTCCGGAGGCATTCTGTCAACCCCCACAAATAGATATTGCTCAATTTCATCACAAAGAAGGCAAATATCAAACAAATAGCCACCGATGGAGTCTTCCCCACCAATACTCAATGCCACATTCCAAGAAGTTGAGATGGAGCAAATGTTGGATTTGTTCTTTGACATGGACCCATCAATGAAAACGAAGGTGGTGACAACATTCAAGGCAACATTGCAAATGAACCTCAATCATTTTCCATATCGACGACATGAGAGCAACGATAAAGAAGCTGAGATGATGCAGAGTCTTATACGTATGCCGCTTTACAATGGTGCAAAAATCTCGGTTCTCCATACCGCTTTGGCAATGCTTAATCTGCAGTTTGTTTTTGGGTGGTCTGACATGAGCGTCACAAAGCTTTTCAGGTAAACATACTATATACTAAGCACCAGTCCAAATTAAAGTTCAATAACATGATCGTTGTGTTCACTTGTTGATGCATTGACAGGTTGTTCAACGAACAAATTTTTTTGGAAGGTAATCACATGCCACCTACCTGTTCGGCTGCTAAAAAGCTTCTTACTAACTTGGGCATGGATTATCATAAAATACATGCATACCCTAATGATTGTATACTCTTTCGCAATGAGTATAAAAATTTGGAACAATGCCCCAAATGTGGATCAAACATGTATAGGGAGGACACTGATGGGGGCTTTTCACAAGCCAAGCTCCCATACCTCTCTTCTCTCGTCCCCACCCCATGAAAACCCCCTCTTAGGGAGGGAGTGATAAAAGGCATTGGAAAAAGTAAGAAAAAAATATTTGTATAGTATTGTAAATATATAAGAAAGGTAAAATAGGCCACCTCATGCCTGCGGGGTAGCCCATCCCCACCTTGCCTCCTTTTTCTTCACTGTTGCCCCGCCGGGTGTCCCTTTTCCTCTCCTCCACTCAAAAGGTCAACCCCCTCTCTCTTCCCCTTGTCCTTTCTCCTTTCTCTCTCCCCTCAAGCTACCCCACCTCTCACCAATAATGCATTATAACTCACCAATAATGCACCCTAACTCACATGCAACTTACCCTATCTTCCAAAATAGTATACCCCACCCCCTCTTTCTCTCTCCTATCATATCCCATGACCCAAATACCCCCCTCCCTCTCTAAAGGGCGCCATGTCTCTTGTCTTGTAGCTAAATAACCTCCCCCACACTCACACACACTCAGTTTCACTGAAAAAGGTGCCCACAGACCCATCCCCACCCGGTGGTTACCTGATTTTTCTTGTGTTCACACACATCTGCACACAGATTCACCTCTGAACACACTCCCCTCTCTCCCCTCTTGTAATTACTTTATTCCCCATGTCACCTCTCACTTTTTTTCATCAACCCATCTCTCTCTCTTAGTCTCTCTCTCATGAGACTGCTGTTCTGGCACATATACACACAGCCAGACAAGTGGGGCCCACAGTCACATGGCCTATGTAGATAATGATTTCTTCATTTCTAAATTCTAGAATTTCTCCCCCCTCCTCCCCTATATAAAGAGGGGTCACCATCACACTAAGGACACACACCATCACCAAAGAGTACACTATGCACTGTGTGTGCCTAGTGCACACACACACACCCACACCATCACCATCATCACAATGACCATGCTCGTCTTGAGCATGACCTCTATACCCTTGGGCTATGGAAGATGAAGGGAAACTAAATGAAGGATGATGGCCATAACCATCGTGCGACTCTTTGCCATCAACTCCCACCTATCTGCCGTGTGCTCTACCACTCTCTCCCTTCTCATTCCCCTACCCTATGCTCCCCATTTCATCGCCTTATTCTCTAAATAAA
This sequence comes from Adiantum capillus-veneris, assembly GCF_014529385.1. NCBI lineage: Eukaryota > Viridiplantae > Streptophyta > Polypodiopsida > Polypodiales > Pteridaceae > Adiantum > Adiantum capillus-veneris. Next base: position 45,686,257 of record NC_140948.1, on the reverse strand, counting down.
GCTTTAGGTTTTGTGAGTATGTTTTCTTGCAATGTTTTGCCCATGTGAGGTGTGCGGAATCGCCACCTAATCTTGTGTTTGGAGTAAGCTTGTGTATGTGTGAAGGGTGTGCGGATTCGCCATCCTTTTGTGGTGCCTAAGTTCTAAGCTGCTATACCCCCTCCCTCACTCTCTCTCTCTCACTCTCTCTCTCTCTCTCTCTCTCTCGATCTCATTCCCTTTCCTCTTCATCATTACTCCCAAGCATCCATCTCTCTTGGATGAAAACTTTGTTATGGTGGTGTGTTGTTTGCGTCCTAGCCGCTGAAGCTAGGTGGTGCCCCTGTTTGCTTTACCATGACAGGCTCGAGGCGCTCCATTCGGTCCCCGGTGTTTTAGAGGCCGTCGGGGGTTCGGGGTTCGCTTTGCTCCCGTCATTTGGTGCCCCCATGGAGGATCTTTTCATGAAACCCTTCAGTTTACAAGACTGAAGCCCCTAAACTATTGTGAATGGATGAATGGCTAGCAGGATTTGCTAATTGGACGACAGAAGAAGAAGAGCTCCAAGCACAACTAGACGAACTCCGCATCTCCATCGAAGCTCGAGTGCCAGGCGTAACGGTAATCGATTTGCAGTGGGAGAGTCAACCAACACGCCAAACCCAGTGGATATACATAGGCCAAGTGCCAAGAAGAAGAAGGAGAAGGTCGAAACCATGTCCGCAACCTACAACCAACCCACAACAACAAAATGGAAGGAGCTCTACACAATAGAGAATCAACACTATTCTACTTTGAGAATCGGGTAACTCAAGTCACCGAGGTAATTATCACAGTCAGTTTTCAAGTCGCACCTGATGATGCAGCACAGATAACGGAATCATTGGCTCACACTCTCACTAGAGAAACTAGGGATCTACTGAGTTTGTTTCAGGAAAGAACACCACCCTCTCCCACAAGCTTGGACAGTGACTAAGCACCTCTAAGCTTCACATGAATCAGTACAACCTACCTCAAGACAGATCACACATACCAACACGTGTACGCTCAATCAAGGTAATACTGGATTTGAAGGCTCACTACCAGCACGTCATTGACACCATGCTGGGTGGGGAGCGTTTTTTTGAGTTTTTGGCACTAGATCAACCATTTGTCCTACCTTTGGTACAAGGCAATGTACCGTTTGAAGTTTTAATCTATGTCCTAGTATAAGAGGGTATACACGCCTCCTTGTAAAGAAGAAAAAAACTTTTGCAAGTTAAGCAGTGTGTCTTTCTAGCTCTCTCTCAGTAATCATGGCAAGTGTAGCATTTCCAACATTTAAAGGAAAGAAGGGGGAGGATTTGGTAACAGACTTCCTAGATGACTTTGAAGTAGGATGTGTAGTGAGCAACAAAGATACGGATGAATCCCGGGTTAGAATCTTTAAGCATCTCATGAAGCTAGAAGCTATATCATGGTACAATGCACTTCCACAAGCAACCAAGGATGACTGGGAACCCTTAAAAATCGCTTTTAAGAGGCGCTTTGGGGGAGGTACCACTTCAGAAAAGTTGTGGGACAAGTTGAGAGACTTGAAGCAGGAGGGTCTTTTAGAATATGCCACCTATGAGTCCAAATTTGTGGATTTGTGGGAACGGTGGGTTGAGTCACTGGCAAGGGGGGAAGCCGCACCCGATTTCCTAAAAAAAGATTGGTTCACGCATGGCTTATGGCCGCTTCTCAAGGAGAAGGTGAAAGGTAGATTCTCGGCTACGTACGAGTTAGCCGTTGAGATTGCTAGCCTTAAGGACAAGAAGCTGCGAATGAAAGCCAAAGAAACCGAGTCAACAGAAGCAGGAACATCGTGTCGACCAGCAACTACGACAACCACCATACCACCACCACCGGCTCTTGGGGTAAGAGATGACCAACAAGATATGTTGGCCCATATTACTGACCAACTGCAGAATTTGTCTCTCCACTTAATACAGCAAGGGAGGAGTCAAGAAAGAGATCAAGACCCTAGAAGAGCACGACGACAAAACAGGGAGTATCATTGCTACAACTGCGGAGAAGACGGTCACGGTATGTACTACTGTCCCAAACCACGACAAAACTATAATAGAGGAGGTAGGAGGAACCAATTGTCACCCCCTAGAGAAAGAACACCCCCACCCCGAGCACCAACCCCACCAACACAAATTCTACGTCCACCCTAGACACCACTACAAGCATCCATTCCACCTCTTCCACCAGCCCCACCACCTGATCACCCTGTAAACATCATAAAGCTAGAAGAGAAAGGAAAAGCCGTAGTAGTGGATCCACCCAGAGCAAAGGAGAGGGACAAGGGTAAGGAGAAGGTAACCTTTTTAGAACCACTTGAGGCCATGACTGTGAAAAGAGCTAGGAGGGAGAAGGCTACACAAGCAGATGATGAGAGAAGCATGAGAGGAGAAACTAGCAAGAGGCCATCCAGGCCACGACGGAAATTGGGCATCACCAACTTCCAGCTAGGGGAAAGTTCTAAGCCCTATGATCTAACATTGGATGTGGCAGAGCAAGGACCGAAGATTACATGGCCACAACTGCTATATCTTGTACCTAAAGTAAGGCGACAATGGTCTAAAATGGTAAGTACAAGACGCTCCAAAACAAAGGTAGCCGGAGCAATTTCGGGATGCAACATGGATGACATCCTTCCAATTGTCGACGTAAACATAAAAGGAAAGAGGGTTGGAAACACCTACATTGATGGAGGTGCACAAATCTGTGTAATGAGCAAAGCTATGATGCTTCGATTAGGGCTCGAGGTTGACAGGCCTTCTCCATGCAAGGCAAAGATGGCAAACAACGCAAAAGTAAAGTGTGTGGGTGTGGTAAGTGCCGTGAAAATCAAAGCTTTCAACACTGAGGTAGAGGTAGATGTTTTTGTAATTCCTACTAAGGGGGAGAGCTATCCACTAATTTTGGGAAGGCCATGGTTGATGGCCATGAAGGAAAAACAGGACTGGGGTACTGGCCTTCTACGCATGACCGGTAAGAAAGGGGAGACAATCTACTACGACATGAGGATTGGCAAGCAGAAGCAAATGAATCTGGAAACATCGGCAGATGAAACCACCAGCGAATCTTCCAGTTCTGAGGAGGAGACCACATCCACCGACGAAAGTGACAGTTGCATTGTTGTGATGGGTATCATTATGAAGGATCCACAAAGGGTAAGCACAACTGGTGATCCATCACCAAAAGGGCAACCCAATGAAGAGGAGAGCAAATCACCTGGCCTACGAGGAAGTAGGTTTATTGGTATGTTGTCTATGGAATTAAAACTTGAGGAGAAAGATAGTGTTTTGCAAATGTTGATGGGATTTCCTAACCTGTTCATTGACAACTATGAAAGAATCATAGGCATTACAGTGGTGGAACATCATATTAAGCTGAAGGAAGGGGTAAAACCAGTTGTGCAAAAGCTACGACGATTGGGGCGCATACAAGAAAAGGCACTCTTGGCCGAGGTAAGGAAACTGCTGGAGGCGGGATTCATCTATCCTGTAGAAAACTCAGAATGGGTGTCACCCGTAGTAGTGACGCCTAAAAAGAATGGTAAGTGGAGGGTCTGTGTTGACTACAAACCACTAAATGCAGCTACAAAGAGAGACCACTTTCCTCTCCCTTTCTTGGATGAAATTATGAATGAAGTAGCGGGTTTTGAATGCTATACCGTCTGTGATGGTTATTCTGGATACTTTCAAATACGCATAGCCTTGGAAGATTAGCTAAAAACCACTTTTATCACGCCATGGGGTTGTTTTGCATACAGGGTTATGCCATTTGGTCTCACAAATGCACCTGCCACATTCCAAAGATATGTCACATATGTTTTTCAACCATTCTTTGGAACATCCATAAGAGTGTTCATTGATGATTTTTGTATATATAGCTCCCGTATTTCACATTTAGAAAAGGTAACTGAAGGTTTGGCCAGGTTGCAGAGCCTAGGTGGGCAATTAAATGTGGATAAATGTCACATTGGGGAGAGTAAAGTGTCACATTGGGGAGAGTAAAGTCATTCTACTAGGCCATGAAATTTCAGCAAGAGGTATCAACGCCGACCCAAGTAAGGTGTCCGCACTCATAGCCCTACCTTCACCAACGACCGCACGTCAACTGGTCTCTTTTCTACAGAAGGTGAGGTACTTAAGTAGATTCATACATCTACTATCACAACTTGTTCTACCACTGCAACAACTCACTCAAAGATCAACTTTCACTTGGGACGAGGAAAGCGAACATCACTACAACAAGGTAAAGGAGGTCTTAGCCACTCTGCCAACTATATCACCACCTAAGTGGGATGAAAAATTCTATGTCACCTCAAGTGTTGGTGATGACTCATTGGGGGCTGTGCTACTCCAAAAGGATACGACGACATCTTTCATGAGGCCAATCTACTTCTCTAGTCGAATGATGACAGCAGGAGAGAAAGGTTTCACCCATGTGGAACACTTAGTCCTAGCTCTTAGATTTGCAACTACAAAGTTTAGGTCATATTTGCTGCCTAAGCAATTTGTGATTCTAACCACGGATGAAATATTTCCCTATGTTGTACAACACATGGATGTGTCTGCTAGAATTACTAAATGGCTAGTTCGTCTGCAAGAGTTTGACTACACGGTACAGGTAGAAAGCACGACAAGGGCAAGTTTGGGGGGACTCATGACCTACCAAGTCTTTGAAGGGAAGGAGAAGCAATCTAAGGAAGGAGAAGTACGATTACCTCCAGTACCACCGATGGTAGAAGGAGCATACTCTCTCTACTTTGATGGAGGCTACAAGCGAGCGTCCGACAAAGCAGCTGCAGGCATAATGGTCTTTGATGACAAAGGGACAAAGGTATTTTCATTGGGCCAATTGTTAGATTCACATTCTAACAATGAAGCTGAGTATGCAGCACTAACCAAGGGTCTACAATGGTGCGTCTCACAAGGTGTACAACGCCTTAATGTATTTGGGGATGCTCTACTTATGGTAAGGCAAGTAAATGGAGCATGGACATGCAAGAATCCTAGTTTAAGGACTCACTTAAGTGGTGTAAAAACCTTGTTGGGCAAGTTTGAAGAAGTTCAAATACACCATATCCCAAGGGCTCAAAACCAAGAAGCAGATGCCCTGGCAAGTGAAAGACTATAGGAAGTGGTGGTTGGAGCAATAAAACTAAAGCTCCCTCTATTTCAAGGAAGTGATGCCTTGCCTGACATCATGCATTTTTTGGAAACACGGGAATGCCCATCAGATTTAACAAAGGGACAGGAGCAATGGCTGACGCGGAAGGCCACAAGGTATCGACTCATCAATGACGGTTTGTACTGTAAGGGTAAGGACCAAATACTCAGGAAGGTCCCTCTCTCTCAGGAAATCACGGGAGTAATTGCTAGTTGTCACGACGGGGTTTGTGGTGGTCACTTTGCCCTAGACATAACAAGTAGGAAAATCTTGCAGGCATGTTTCATATGGCCTAGCCTCAATCGTGATGTACACCACTGGTGCAAAACGTGTAAGTTGTGTCAAAAGGCCGGCACTAGGTCACTTATGCCTGAACCACAGACACCTATTCTCTCATATGGCCCATTTAAAAAATGGGGTATCGATGCCATTGGGCCATTACCTAGGGTCAACTCAGGAAAATTCTACATTATCATGGGGGTCGACTACATGACTAGATGGGCAGAGGCTACAACCACCACTAGAATCACAACGGCAGAGGTAGCTAAATTTATCTACGAGCACATATGCTGTAGGTTTGACACACCTTTAGAGATCATCTCTGATAGAGGGCCAGGTTTCAGAGCAGACTTGGTAGGAGAATTAATGCAGAAACTGGGCATTACAAGGAGGCACTCTTCACCATATTACCCTCAATGTAATGGCCTAGTTGAAAAGGTAAATGGAATGGTTTCTAAAATTATTACCAAGCAGGTAAACAATCATCCTGGAGACTGGGATAAGTATCTACTACCAGCTTTATGGGCCTACAAAACTTCATTTCGTACATCTTTGGGATTCACACCGTATCATCTAGTATTTGGTAAGGAAGCAATCTTGCCCATTGAAGTGCAACTACAATGTCTCAGAGTAATGGCAAGCCAGCTTCAACAGCCCAACATGCATTTGAGAGATCACATCATCAACTTGGAAAGACTGCAGCTGGATAGAGAAGAAGCAATAAATTATTATGCAGCACAAGCAGAGCATAGACGGCTTAGTTTTAACGAGCATCTCCGGAAAAAAGAATTGAAGAAAGGAATGTTGGTGCTCCGCTACGACAATCGCTTCGACACGCGCAAGGATAAGAAACTCCTACTCCGATGGGAAGGTCCTTTCATCATCAGGAAAAAGTATGCCAATGGAAGCTACCAGCTTATGGAGGCTGATGGAAAACTTCATAAAACCAGGGTAAATGGTTGGCGACTTAAACCTTATTTTCTTCGATTTGACCAGGCTCCACCAATTGACATTCCAGATGAGGACACACCATCAGCCGCCACCTCCGACGATAATGATCAAACAGATGAGCTAGAAACATGAATGCCTCTAGCCAAAAGGGGAGGGCTAATGATGGGGGCTTTTCACAAGCCAAGCTCCCATACCCCTCTTCTCTCGTCCCCACCCCATGAAAACCCCCTCTTAGGGAGGGAGTGATAAAAGGCATTGGAAAAAGTAAGAAAAAAATATTTGTATAGTATTGTAAATATATAAGAAAGGTAAAATAGGCCACCTCATGCCTGCGGGGTAGCCCATCCCCACCTTGCCTCCTTTTTCTTCACTGTTGCCCCGCCGGGTGTCCCTTTTCCTCTCCTCCACTCAAAAGGTCAACCCCCTCTCTCTTCCCCTTGTCCTTTCTCCTTTCTCTCTCCCCTCAAGCTACCCCACCTCTCACCAATAATGCATTATAACTCACCAATAATGCACCCTAACTCACATGCAACTTACCCTATCTTCCAAAATAGTATACCCCACCCCCTCTTTCTCTCTCCTATCATATCCCATGACCCAAATACCCCCCTCCCTCTCTAAAGGGCGCCATGTCTCTTGTCTTGTAGCTAAATAACCTCCCCCACACTCACACACACTCAGTTTCACTGAAAAAGGTGCCCACAGACCCATCCCCACCCGGTGGTTACCTGATTTTTCTTGTGTTCACACACATCTGCACACAGATTCACCTCTGAACACACTCCCCTCTCTCCCCTCTTGTAATTACTTTATTCTCCATGTCACCTCTCACTTTTTTTCATCAACCCATCTTTCTCTCTTAGTCTCTCTCTCATGAGACTGCTGTTCTGGCACATATACACACAGCCAGACAAGTGGGGCCCACAGTCACATGGCCTATGTAGATAATGATTTCTTCATTTCTAAATTCTAGAATTTCTCCCCCCTCCTCCCCTATATAAAGAGGGGTCACCATCACACTAAGGACACACACCATCACCAAAGAGTACACTATGCACTGTGTGTACCTAGTGCACACACACACACACCCACACCATCACCATCACCGCAATCACCATGCTCGTCTTGAGCATGACCTCTACACCCTTGGGCTATTGAAGATGAAGGGAAAATAAATGAAGGATGATGGCCATAACCCTCGTGCGAGTCTTCTCCATCAACTCCCACCTATCCGCCGTGTGCTCTACCACTCTCTCCCTTCTCATTCCCCTACCCTATGCTCCCCATTTCATCGCCTTATTCTCTAAATAAAGCTTTAGGTTTTGTGAGTATGTTTTCTTGCAATGTTTTGCCCATGTGAGGTGTGCGGAATCGCCACTTAATCTTGTGTTTGGAGTGAGCTTGTGTATGTGTGAAGGGTGTGCGGATTCGCCATCCTTTTGTCGTGCCTAAGTACTAAGCTGCTATACCCCCTCCCTCACTCTCTCTCTCTCTCTCTCTCTCTCTCTCTCTCTCTCTCTCACTTGATCTCATTCCCTTTCCTCTTCATCATTACTCCCAAGCATCCATCTCTCTTGGATGAAAACTTTGTTATGGTGGTGTGTTGTTTGCGTCCTAGCCGCTGAAGCTAGGTGGTGCCCTTGTTTGCTTTACCATGATAGGCTCGAGGCTCTCCATTCGGTCCCTGGTGTTTTAGAGGCCGTCGGGGGTTCGGGGTTCACTTTGCTCCCGTCAACACAAAAGGAAAACTTGTCCATGCAAAGATTCTTTGACACTTTCCTCTCATTCCAAGAATAAAGAGCATGTTTAGGTGCAAGTCTATAGCCGCCTTGATGACATGGCATACAAATACTAGATCCACAGATGATGTGATGTGAGTGTTTATTGACTCTTGTGCATGGAAACACATAGAAGAAAGATGATCTACATTCAAGGATGAGCCTCGTTGTATCCGTAATGGTTTGGCAATGGATGGAGGGAACCCATTTGGATTATGGAGTTTGTCATGGAGCACATGGACTATTTCATTGGTTCATTATAATCTTCCACCATGGTTACCTATCAAGAAGGGCTACCTGTTGTTGTCACTGATTGTCCCAAGAAAGTACAAGACAGAGAACATGGACGTCTATCTGGCACCACTTATAGAAGAGCTCCAAATCTTATGGATAGGGATCGATGTGGTTGACATGTCCCAACAGATCGGACGACGAAATACCCATGTGCAAGGCATTCTCATGTGGATCATGCACGATAGACCAGGCTTTGACATGTGCTCATGTAAGTATCTTTGAAACCCTCACCTATATGCAATACTTGGCCGTGCCAATGTTTTTATTTCATTTTTATTATTTTCGTGCTTGAGTTACTCGGGTAATCATGCATGTCCAAAATGTGGTCCTCAACTTGGCTTTTGCCGCTCTGATCATTTGAGCAAGACATTTTACTAGGAGCATGGTAGATTTTTGCCTGAAGGACATGAGCTACGTGGACCAAACATATGCAAAGACGACATGGATCCACTGAAAGTGAGCGATTGGAAGAACATGTGGCTAGAGAGGAGAGATCTTAAGCCACTCGGCCTGAAGAGACTCTCTATTTTCCATCAACTCCCGTAGTGGAGTGACCTGCTTATTAATCATTTGCTCGATCCAATGCACATTTTTAAGAAAGTGGGGGAGATCCTATGAAAGACCATCACTAGAAAAAGGAAGAGCAAGGTCCAAAGAGATGACCTACAGGCTGTGGATTGAATTTCAGAGATGTGGCCTCAACTTAAACCCAATGGAAAGTTTGCTATGCCAAAAGGTCCATGGGTTTTGAGTCGTTTAGGGGAGCAACAAGTCAAGAAGACAATATCTTTATTCAAGACTCCTATTGGGTGCTTGCGATGTTTGAAAATGGCTTTTACTAGATATGACAATCTTAGTGGTCTTAAGTCCCATGATTGACACAAATTTTTACAATTTATCTTACCAATTGCCATAAAAGATTGTTTGGTAGTTGACATTAGAAGAACAATCTATAAAATTAGTGAGTTAGTGCGTTGGATCTCATCAAAAGAAATAAGAAAAGATAGCATAGATGCAGCTTGCTTAAATGCTATCAAAGCAGTGTGTATGGTGGAGAAGTACTTCCCAACAAACATTCTTACCATCCAAATGCATTTTCTTGTGCATGTGGTCTCGATGAAGTTACAATTGTTGGGAAGTCCATAGCATGTGGATGTTCTTCTTGGAGAGATCAACGAAAGGGTTCGTTCGTCAAAGGGCTCACCCCGAGGGTAGGGTGGTTGAAGGATGGCTTGTGCAGGAGTATCTTGTTCTCATCAATGAGTTTTTGGGTTCAATTGATCCAGAGATATCCCAAATGTGGACTACTGAGGTCAACGTCAAGGTGACAGGGGACGAGCCGCAGGGACAAAACATCATGAGAAAGATGGATATCACAAAATGAGAAAAGGTTATGAGATTTTGTCTTCTCAACTCAGAAGTCATGCAAAAGTGGCTAGAGAGGTACGAAGAGAAAAAGTAACAATGCTTGACAGATCGCTTGCAATTCAAGTACAACCGTGCCACTAGAAACCTTCTTTTTCCAGATCATCTTCAAAAATTGCGAGACTTTCCTATTGGTCGGTGGCTAGATGCAATAATCTATGAGGCAAAATAGGAACGAAGTTCAAATTACTAAAGAAGAAGAGGAGATGTTGAGGGGTTGCGACTCGCATGTAAATATTTTCACAGCTTCCTTTTGCTAATCCATATGATCACATTACCTTAGTAATATTAAGATTTTTTAATTCATCTTTAGCTTTAAGCTAATCTTCAAGATGAGAACACAGACACTAGCCATATGAACACATTCTCCTCTTCTCCTCTCTTCTCTATTGTTGCACACACTCACACACGCTCCCACTCGTGCACTCGGGGATGCACTATGTAATCATGTTAATGTATAGCGTGAGTTCAAAAGGAGGGGTTTTAAAATGCAAAAATTTTAAGCCATTTAAAAGAGATACATTAAAATAAGGGGGTTTTACATTCAATTTTGGAAAAATTTCCTAAAATAAGGGGTCATTTTATTCATTTAGACATGTTAATAGAGGGTTTTTTTAATACCCCGTGAGGAACGCACGTTATATATGGGGGTACTAAACGGTGAACCCCCCGAGCTTATGCACTTCAATTGGTATCAGAGCTCATGGCGATTGTGGAGAGCACGACGACATTGTGGTGGAGATTGCGGTGAAGTTGTGAAATTTTCAGCATTGTTTTGCAGCAAAATTTTGGCTGAGTAATGGTCAATTTTCTCCTTGATTCTTGCTATCCTTATTGGAAACGTCATGATGTACAAATTTCTAATTGAAATTTTTTTCCAATTCAGCAATGGTTTTGTTGTATGTTTGGTAGACTGCCTGCATGTCTAGGATACACAGTTGTAGATTTTTACAAATCTATGTTGACCTGTAAAAACAACTCATTTCATGCCAAATCCCTCAATTCCCAATTGTTTTTTTGGATCTACAACTTTGCAGAAGGAAGTTTTTGTAAATTGTAAACGGTTTGAGAGATATGGGCTGACCGACTACAAGGTGTTCAAAAAGTTGAAGATAAAGTTTGTCTATTGTGGTGATTTGCCACATTTTGAGAGCCCGGATTGAGCTTTGCTTGCACATTGATGTTTTTCTCTCAATGAAGAGAGTGTGGATTGAGATTTTCAATAAATTTATGCGCATACGTTGAGAACACTTTGTGGATCTATGCATTCTTGTGGACTCTCAAGATTCGAGAGTGGATTCATCACAGGTTATAAACGATTAAGCAGATTTCGAGAGTTTGGTGCACGGATTTGCATATTTTTTTAAAGCATTTCTGACATGATTGTGGGTTGAGTTTTTAGCTGATTCGGATGCTCATTTGATTCACATTTGGTGCATGCTTGATGCTCGTTTGTATTGCCATGTGGATACACATGATGTGCACTTTTTTGGCGGATGATATTCTTCTCCTTGCAATGGCACATGTGGGCTGATTTTCAGCTGTTTTGAGCATCACTCATTTATATCCACATTCTTGCCAGTAATTGCTTAGCTCTTGCAGAGTGTAGTTGATTCACTTTATGTTTTGGATTACAGGATTGCGTTCTAGGTTTAGGGATTTGATACTTTGGGGCAGCTCATGTATGCTTGAGTGTGGATTTTGCGCATGATTTTCTCATGGTTTTGAGCATGTTTATGGCATGTATGGTTATTATGGTTAGCCAAATACTGCGAAAACTCTGCTAGATTTTTCTTGCGAGTTTATTTGTTTATGTACATGGTTTGCAGTCACGTTTTGATTGCATTTGGCACTCGGTGGTTGCTTTGCCATAGTGTTTTGGTATCGCATTGTGAGATTGTTTGCTCACCGAATTATGTCATTTGACATGTATGCAATAATCTCTTCGGGAGGGAGATTGTTGATGATAGATTCATCGGTTACCACATAATGCTCTTGGATTAGAGCAGGTTTTTTGGCATCATTTGAGTGGCCTTGTTCACTTGTTTTGTCATATTGATCGCCATATTTTTGACAATTCTCTTGGACAACTTATGCTAGCTTTTGTTGTATTTTGACAGTGCTTGGTGTATGAGTTAGCCAGGCTTTGTCTATTGTCAGTTGATTGATTTGTGCTTGATCTTGTCATAGGTTATCGCCATGGATTTGGCATGTACATCATTGTCAGGGTTTATGCTTTTCCATACGAAGTTTGATGGTTCAAACTTTGAGCATTGGAAAGCAGGTATGCATGATGCATTGACTCAATTGGGCCAAATGTTACCACTACAGGGCATGGATGCTAAGCCAGAGTCTATGAGTGATGGCTAGTGGGAGAACTTGGATGAGCTTGCACGTTCGACAATCAGGTTACACCTTGGTGAGTCTGTCTATCGCATTGGTTTGGATGTATATACAACTAGGGATTTATGGCAAAGATTGTGCAATGCTTATGGACAAATGAGTCTAGAGAGATGCCTACAGTCAAATGACGATCTTGCAAACATAGAGATGTTGTGTGTTGACATTTGGTCATACAGGGCATGTACGTAGGCGTTGTTTTCGATAGATGAGACAATGCAAGAGACAACACAGGAGGGATGCTATCACTTTGGATGATGTGGGAGCAGAAGTAGCATTTGTGGCTACGCATGACAGAGATGTTGCCTTTGCTTCCATGTTTACTCCTGGATTTCTTATGTCGATTTTTGATGACACATTACCTTCGCATTGGATACTAGATGTGAGTGCTAGGTTTCACGTTACGTCGAGTCATGAGTGGTTTAGCACATATGCTACTGGTATGCTTGGACATGTGTGTCTAGCTGATGGTTCAATGCATGACATAGTTGGTGCAAGAGATGTCAAACTATTGTTGTCGAGTGGCGCATCATATGTTTCGCGAGATGTACGCCATGTGCCAAGTTTGACAGAGAGCTTGATCTCTGTGAGTTAGTTACGAGACAGTGGATGTCAGGTAGTGATGGACGAGCATAGTTTTAAATTGCATCGTGGACAACTAGTCATAATGAGAGGTGCTAGTGTTGGCACGCTTCATGCGATGCAAGTACGTCACGTGCGAGACAGCACTGTCTTCCTGAGTACGCAACCATGCAGAGAGACAAGGCATGTCTCCTTTGTGGATAGGTTGCATGATGCTCCAGTTTATGAGGCATGTTGAGCTAGTTGTGCAAAAAATTGTGCAGCAGGGCATGTAATTTGTGGATACGATGATGAATATGGATGGCTTGAGTGCTGAGGATTCAGGCGTGATTCAGTCATTCATGGATATGCTTAGGCTAGAGGCAGATGAGTGTGAGTTGAAGCTAGACAGTGCTCTTGCCACACAAGATTCATGAATAACAAATTCTCTTGGTGCACATGTGACATGCAATAAACACGAGGATGGATTCCAAGGATCAGAGTTCGTGTGTCGAGGTGATTTCCATGAGTGGATTTCTAAGCCAGATTTGATTGAGATGGTCACATTGGCAGAGGTTGCCAAGATTGTATCAGCATTTGGGAGTCTCATGTATGAGACATTGATCTCGAGACTCGAGATTGCATTTGTGATAGGTCCATTTGCCAGTGGGAGTAGTCAGTTGTGCAATGGCTGATGTTGGCATTGAGCATAGAGGCACTTTGCAACATATGGTGAGATACCTGTAGGATGTATGCGGCTTTGTTGAGGAGTATGTGGTCGATCGCTCTATACTTCATCTATAAATAGAGCTGGATGCACACAGATTTAGTGAGCTAGTGGGAGATGGCTGAGGTCATACTTGTGATGGCCTTGTACAAGTTTTGTGTGGTTTTCTTTTTGTTTTCTCCCTGATCACCACATTGGCCTTTATGTGGGAGGTTGTTGGGGTAAAACCCCATGTGGCTGGTTAGGCCAAGCGCTCGTCCACTAAACTTATTCATTATGTACATAATAGAATAAGTGGGCTCACCTATTGGAAGTGATTTTAGACCTTGCAAACACAAGGTCTCCTCTTCTCCTCTCATCTCCATTACTGCACACATTCACACATGCTTCTGCTTGCGCACTTCATTTTTTTTTTTTTTTGTAGGAACTCTTTTGTACAACTCTTTTAATTATTGTACGACATTGGATAGATATAATGAGTGGTGTTGCAGCTTTGTTTTTTTGTTACTTGCACTGCATAAGTTGCTCTTTTATGGATATGTGAACTAATATATTGTATTCTTGTTATCTGTCTATTTGTAGCCATGGCATCGATGATGACGATACATATTCTCATAGCTTTAGTTTCCTGTCACTTCAATTGGAATTTCACCCGAGTAGATGGTTCCTTTTTGTCACAGTTTACATCGGAGCCAATTGCTTATGCACAAAACCTTAGGGAATGTGGTTCGTTTGTATATAGAATCTCCAAGTTAGCTCAGACATGTGTTCGATGCTCCGACACTTGTTAAAAAAAGCTGTCAAAACTCTATATGACAAATTTTTTTGGCCCAGTTTTGGGGTCTTTTACCCGACCAACGAGGGTCTTTTGGCAGACCAAGGAAGGCTTTTGCCGAGACGGCCATTGGGTCCATGGTATGTTGCCGAGATAGTGGCTGTGGAGCTATGGAGCATGTTGTGTTTGTGTTGAATGAGAGGCCATCATTGCTGTCATTTTGTGTTGATTCTCCCTTCCTCCTTCTCTTCTCTGCCTGTGTACGTGTCTTTCCGGCTATGTGTCGTCAGGGTGCCCCCTCGAAGTCCGTTGTGCCAAGAGAGATAGAGATAGGCTATATGCGTGTGAGAGGTTGCAAATTGATAAAAGAGGGATGATTGGGCTGGTTTGGTGTGTTGCAACACGTGTGTGTTTGGTTGTGTGCAAACAACAGGTTGCTTGTGAGCTGTGTGAGTTTTGAAGGTGAACTCTAGTGGATTGGGGCACTGTTGATGGATCTTTCTCTATGCCTAGGCCATGGAGGCAGACCCAAACAAAGAAAACCAAGGCAACAATAATGATGCTCAAACTCCCAAACTGATTGGGTTTTATTTAAGTTTCCCAAGGCTCGATTGAGGCAAACGACGGGCAAAAATCCTACGGGCCATCAAAAGTATTATGCCAAATTAGCAAAACGATCCTATGGTACTTTTCAAATCTTGAAGCCAATCAATGAAATGGCTTATCAACTCAAGTTGCCCAACCATTGGCTCATATACAATGCTTTTCATGTGAGCCTACTTAAGCCCTACAAAGGAGAGCCACCAAGTGAACTAATTATTGAAGACCCTCCCGAAATTGAAGACCAAGAAGAGCTGCTACAACTTGAAGCTATCCTTTGGCATGAAGACAAGGTACTACGACACGGTAAGATTATCCGGTGGTATCTTATTAAATTCAAAAATTATCCTTTTGAAGATGCTAGATGGATGCAAGGAATATAGCTTAAGGATAGTATGAACCTTGTAGATGCTTACAATGCTACATTAGAGTAAGCAAATGTACAAATTTCTTTTAAATGACCAATGTTTTTGTCTTATAAGACTAGTTCTCTTTTTATTGTGCACAAATTTAAATAGTATGCATGCTTAGAATCATGTTTGTGATAACGACTCTCTCAAACACCAAGGAGAATTTGTCACTCTTCTTGGGAGAATGAAATGGACTAAAGAGCAAACATGCCTGTAGCAGCTATGTCTCCCAAGCACCAAATGGATTAGTCATCCATCTTGGAAAGATGTCGTAGGGTGAAAAGGGGATCCTCTACTTGCTAAGCAAGATTGCTAAGGATTAATCTCTTCTACCTCATAGCCAAGGACGACTATGATTTCAAGAGAGTGGTAATGTCATAAAATCTAATATTGAACCAATCCAAATGATTTTCTCATATTAAACTGATCATTTAATGTGGGAGAATAGACGGGAACAAGGGTTAGAATACAGAAATGTGCTTACGGGTCTATCTCGATATGGGGCCAATGGTAAAGGGGTCCAAATGAGAGATGATCTGTCAAAGAGCAAGCCTAGCCAATGGAGCTTAAAAGACCTTAGGGTTAGCTTCATTAAATACCTCTAAAGGTTAGTGTTAAAAGTTCTTTTCCCTTAGCTAAGCTAGGGCTAAGCTTGAGGTGGGAACCCGGCCCAAGCTTGAGGTGCTTGTCGTGCTTGATGACTAAGGTGCTTGTCGTGCTTGCCGACTAGGGAGCTTGAGGTGCTTGTGGGAATAATACCCAAACTTCAAGTGCTTTTTCATGCTTGCTGACTAAGGTGCTTGAGGTTAAGGTGTGCAAAAAGTCAAATCCCATCCCTACTCAAGAAAGGGCGAGTCCTAAAGCTAGGGGGATGAGAGAGAACACACACACACATTGTTTTACTCTCACGGTTACATAAAACAAATCCCCACACACCCCCCAATTTTTTCCCACCCCCCCCACCCCCCCCCCCCCCCCCCCCCCCCCCCCCCCCTTTTTGGCTCTAGCCCGGATCTTACTGGGTCACTTTAGTGATAAAACACTCAAAATATGCCATTGCCTGTTATGACCATGGGGCCTACCCCTTGAATAAAATATAGTATTCATAACTCACTGGAAAGCCGAGCGTGTTCAATTGTCTCTTCCCTCATTACGCTGTGAAGGCAGCCTCTCCTCCCTGGCTTTTGATCTCCCCATTCATGGATAACAGTCCCCTGGTCATTTGGTAAATGATACAAACTGGCAAAACTCATCGTCAGGATTGGCTGTATACGCACTATGTGCAGGGTTGATTGGGTAGGCTGCATACGTTTGCTATATAAAATTTGGAATTAGGTTGTCTATTACCTCTGTCGCATTCGCTGGACAACTATACAATTTTGTATATAAGTACTCAACCTGTCACACCCGATGCTTTGTAACATACCCCGTTTTATCTTACTTAAGACCCTTGACCTAGTTAAGGTAAGTATACACTATGTGCTTATTTTTCCGACTACATTTAACTGCATATCATGTACCCCTTGGTTTGGCATGAGGAGGATATGGTACCGGATATCTTCTTGCGAAATAACTGATGCCAGCTCTATGGTTTTTGGAGACTTGGTCTGCTGGCTGCATATGGATTTTGAATTACTTGGTTACTTCAAGGGCTCCTTACCACTTAAAAGAGCTAAGAGATATATCTGTAGTCATACATGCCATAGGATGTTTTAAATTCCATATACCATGATGACATTTAAATTGATCTAAAACCAAACATAAAAAGCGTTTTATTTTTTGGACTATAATAGAAGTCTTTTTGAGCTTCAGATAAAATTCATTAGAACTTGAAAGAATTATTGATAGGGGACTATGACACTTGGATTAGAAGGGGTGGTGGCCTTCTAATCAGAATGATGTTTTTTTAGCTAATAAACTTGAGAAAAAGAGAAGAACATTTTTATGTCACTAAGCTTGTTAAAATGAAAAAAGTTTATAAGATGGACATGGATAACAACTGGTATGGTCCACTGATACCTGTAAAACACATCCAAGGCTAACTGAATTGTTGTCTTGTTTGGATGGATGTAGGTAAGGGCTCTATCTTATCTTGGAAGGTTTTTTTACTTTGGTAAGCTACCCTACTCTGGATAAAACACTCATTGATGACTTGGGAAGTTTTTTTATGCTTTTTGCATACTGAAAGGGGATCTCTTTCCTACAAACATTGTACTTAAATGATTCTAATACTGAGTTGTTTTTGTACATATCTATTCCTTGTTCCATTGCCAGTTGTCTTTTGAATGTAGAAATTCAATTATGTCTTATTATCTAAGATTTAACAGCTACACACACATCCTATACATAAGGTTTTTCTTTCCAAGAGAAACCGGGATGCTGGCTTTGAAAATTCTCTTCGAAATAGAGTTCTAAGTTGGACCCACAGTCTATAATCCCTTGACCGGTTGATTGGGATAGGTGGTCCCTTTTAGACTCTTTTTCTGGTTCCCTGCTCACGGCTACTATAGTCTTTGACTTTTCCGGTTGAAGGTTTGTAGGCCCGAAAATGTTACATTTACTGTTTCTACCTCTATTTATGTTTACACTGTTCCCTTTTCACGATTGCTTACCCTATAGAAAGACAGCTCGCATGAGCATTAATCACAACCCTGAGAATCATGCAAAGATTCTCAAACAGATTAAGCTTTACCTTAAGGACCGTAAACCAAAGAATGCCTTGGCAGTTAGAACTAGACCTTCCCTCTCTAGGAAGGCCAAAAATTGTATTACCTACTATGGCAAGTATAAGTGAACCTCACCTCACTGTTTTTGCAGACTCTTGCTCTTTCACAAGGATTGAAACTGACCTCGGAGCCCCTCTCAGTGGCTTGGATGCTTTGCAACTAATTTATGACTCGGCTCTTACCTTTGACAAAAAACTATCTGTCTTACATATGTTGTCTTTTCAATGATTAGGTCAAAATTTTAGCAACTTTGGATAAAGACTCCATGGAAGGAGTAAATTTAATTTCCCAATACATTGCCCAGCTTTCTCTATTATCCTCACAATATCAGCAAGAGCTTGCTCTGTTCTCCTCCTCTGGTGTAGATCTGTCTAACTTTCTTAGGAAGCTATGTGGGCTTAATTCCTCTTTTGTCTGTGCGCCAGCCACTCCTTCTATTCCACAAACTGGTGGAATCTTTTTCCGGGATAGTGCAACCCTTGAAGCAGTTAAGGAATTTCAGAGTAATCTTTGCTCTCTCAATGACTCAAACCTCCTAGAGATGGTGCCCAAAATCTCTAAAGTTTTTCCTATCTTGCCTGTGAGACAAATTGAAATTGAATCCCTAGGGGTTGACCATCAGCTTTGGGTCCTGCCCAACAAAGCCTTTTTAGCTCCTATTTTGAGTGAGACTTGGGTTTACCTTGCCAACCTCCTTGCCTCTACTGTGGAAGATTGCAGACTCAAGATTCTTAAAGGAGGGCAATTCTTGGACAAAGGTGAGCTCATCAAGGCACCCTTCAATCTCAATCTCATGGACCACTCCAAGTGCCCCTCAAATATAGGCCTGTACATCCGTACCAAAGGAAACATGGAACTCACCAAGAGTAACGCTGATTTTTACAATGAGTCCATCTGGAATGTATTTCGTCCTTATGTGAAATATGCTTGCAGATTTCTTGACCCTAAAGCCTCTTGTGAGTCCAACATCATGTGGTTTGATCATACCATCTGGTTTATTCTCAACCATTTGGACTTACTTTTCCCGGAGAAACCTGTGGATTTTCATCTTTCCCTCATTTGCTCATGGTTAGGTGGCCAAGCTAAGCAGATTTAATTGCACAGATTGCCTTTAACATCTTTCGTGAACTTATGCTTGATATCTTGAAGGAGTTGAAAGCTGATGAACCTGGCATTTACTTAACTACTTATGCTAACTTTAAAGGTGTTAAACTCATCACTAGTCTTCTTAAACCTTGTATTGATGAAGATGACTCCCCTACTCTCAAAAGGGCTAACTCTTTGATCACCCCTAACTCCTTCACTTC
Source organism: Adiantum capillus-veneris (assembly GCF_014529385.1). NCBI lineage: Eukaryota > Viridiplantae > Streptophyta > Polypodiopsida > Polypodiales > Pteridaceae > Adiantum > Adiantum capillus-veneris. The sequence goes on along the minus strand of NC_140948.1, from coordinate 45,666,837 downwards.
CTTCCTAACACCTAGTTCATCCTCTAACCGAGGAAGAGTTCATAGCTTTACAAGAGGAAGAGGAAGATCTCCCCCCATTAGGAACTTCCCTGAATTTTAAACCCTGGTTATATTGTAGGTTGCTACAAGCCCTTGCAGAAGAAGAACTCTCAACAAAGTGGATCCGAAAACTGGTTTTATCTACATACACTATCTATTTCACAATGTACTCCTCGATTGGATTCAACTAAAAAATCTTTTTTGTGAGTGTTTTGATCTATTTTTTGGTAATCACAAATTGCTTGACAATATACTCATAGGATGGAAATATCATCATCCCATAAAAGGTTGATCTATAATAATGACTTTCTTCAACAGAATTCTGTCCCTCATTGTACATGTATTAAGTTTACCACTTTTGCAAAAATTTTGAGGCTTTTGGTAACCATGTTTGCACTTGTGATCTTAGCATTATTGAAAGTACTAAAATACGTAGAATTTTGGCCAAAGGGCTCAATCATATACCTAACTTTCCTAAAAACCCATACCTTGCCTTATCAACTATACTAAGCTGTCTTAGTGACCTTGTCAGTGCTCTCCGACTAGAGATGACAGTCCTATCGGACTTAAGGGAAGTAGTGAAGGAATGCTTCCTTCATAAAATTTCACAACTTCCTAGTAAATGGTTATCATCTGGGGATTCTTGGCTTACTTCTCAGCTAGCTCTTGATTTTCAAAAGATCTCTGATAAATGGTTTGTTGTCAGGCTTGACAAAAGCTCTAACTGTCCCACTATCATTTGCAAATACCTGGCTTGGAAGGTTGCTCGTAATCGAGTATCTGGTAAGGAATTCTATCATATTAATGCTACACCTCAAAGTATTTCCGGTAAAATTGCTAAACACTTAGGGCTGCTAGGATATTCTGTGCTGAACACTAAGCTACTAGTGCTCTTTCTCACTTATAAATTCCATGAGCATAAGTTCAGGTGGATATCTGATGCCTCCAATTGTACTTTTACTGATATCACCAAGGATATTACTTTTTGCCTTGACCTTATTCTATCTGAATTTGAGCTTATTTGTGCCACTAAACAAAAAATCTTCCAAGACTTCTTACATGTTTAGTATAATCCCTTTTGGCTTACAAAAAACTCTACAGAGGTCTCGCTTAACCTTCCTCAGCAGATCTTCCACATCTTTACTGCTGACATCACACAATGTTATGAAAACATTCCCCTTAATGGGGATCTTGGCCTTAAGGCTGTTCTTGCCAAGGTGATTAAATTGGCTTTTTCAATGCTAGAAAGAAGAAGTTTTTTAACATCTCTCTTTCCAAAAAACCTAGGTGGATTCACTTATCTCACTCCGTACACTCCCAACACTTTAATGAAGCTAAGCTTTGCTCCTACATCTCCTGGCTGCTAAACAACTGCACTATAGTTTCAGGTGGTCTTTGCTTTAACCAATGCCTTGGCATCCCCATGGGTTTTTCATGCTCTCCACTTATGTATAATATTTACCTTTGAATGCAAGTGGTGTCTCAAGACCATGGAAACTTACAAGAATAAGCTTCCACAATTCAAACATACGTATAGATACATGGATGACCTACTTAGTGTCAACAATAGGGACTTCCCCAAGGAAATTTGTCTGATATACCCTCACTGCCTAAAAATTGAACCTACCTCTCTCCATGCGACCATCACACCCAATGGGGCTTTCTGCACATCTGTCCAATTTCTTAGCCACTCAATTTCCCTTCATACCCCTTCTGTTGGTGGGTATGATCTAAGGTTTGTGTGGAAAAGGGATCTCCTGAAACTTCCACTAATAGAATTTATAAAAAAGAATAGCAATAGGCCCTACAAAGCTGCTATTAGCTCTTGTATCACCCTACTACACTTAATTTGCTATTCTTCCTCTAACCCTTCTCTTGCCTGGGAGGAGGTCTTTTTGCTAATTAAAAAGTATTGCCTTAACAGGTTTAATAGAAATCAGATCTGTAACACTATCATACTAGCTCTCACTCAACATAACTGGCCTGGATTACACTTTGAAAAAGAGAATCTCATTTCTCTTATTAGGTAGTAGGCCCATACACAATGGGCCTACTACCGACCCATTGTGTAAGGCGCTTGGGATAGGGCGGGTACACACACACACACACACACACACACACACACACACACACACACACACACACACACACACACACACACACACACACACACACACACACACACACACACACACACACACACACAAATTTTTACTCTCATGGTTACATAAAACAAACCCCCACACACCCCCCAATTTTTTCCTCCCCCCCCCCCCCCCCCCCCCCCCCCCCCCCCCCCCTCCCCCCACTTTTTTGGCTCTAGCCGGGATCTTACTGGGTCACTTTAGTGATAAAACACTCAAAATATGCCATTGCCTATTATGACCATGGGGCCTAACCCTTGAATAAAATATAGTATTCATAACTCCTTGGAGAGCCGAGCGTGCTCAATGGTCTCTTCCCTCATTACGCTGTGAAGGTGGCCTCTCCTCCTTGGCTTTGGATCTCCCCATTCATGGGTATCTGCGTGCCGTTCTGTGCAACCATACACTCACAAGGGAGTGCGGCCCGACTCACTCATTATCCCAACACAGAGGACGTGCAGACCATCCTCCTTCTGCTATATAAACAGGTGAGGCGCATCTCTGCCCCTCACTTAGCCAGTGTAGTTCTGTTGTGTTTTTCTGATAGGTCTTACTCCTGATTCACAAAAAAGAGATATGGAGCTCACCACACAGGTGACTCAGGTTTCTCTCTACCCTAGCTTGCTTCATTACTGACTTTATTGGATTTTTGCACTGTATGCTTTCGTCTGACATTGTAAATTTAAACATTTTAGCATAGGGAAGGTTGTTCTACCTTAGGTGTATTCTGCATACGTTCATATTAGGCTTTTTACAGAGGTCGAGGACTGTCGGATTTCACACTGTATACAACGGGTATTTTTTGTTGTATCAATAGGCTCAGCATGGAAATTATGCTTTCTTCTGCTATGTGTTGACAAGGTAGGGTAAAACATTATATATTGTGGTATGATGGCAGGTGTTTTCACCTTAGACACTTTCTGCCTCCATTTATGATAGGACTTACAACTGTCGGGGTCTGTTGGTTTTCATACTATGTACAACTGGTGCTTTTATTGCTCTAGAAGGATAGTTTTTATCAATTTTCCTCAAGCATGGAAATTATGGGTAAGAATTGGTAGGGATAATTTGGCATACATTGGAAAAGGTGAAAATGGGGTTTGTTCTTGGCTTGCTCAAAACTGGAATTCACTTATTGTTTTTTTGAAGAAAACGGGTTTTCTTTCCCCGGGTGCTAACCAGTACTGTATAAAAAAAGGAGGGGATATGGTTTGGGATTAGATTGGTTTGCATGGGTAAAGGCTCATTGGTTATTTGGTGGTATTGCTAGCTTATTAAACTCATCGTTTTGGTTTTCTAAGGAGTACTGCTACAGGGTTTGTTCCGGGTGCTAAACAGTACTGTTTGAGTTCACTTGCTTTATTGAGTTAATTGCTTAGAGAAGGTATGGTTAGGGATTGGATGGATTTGCATGGATAACAGTCCGTTGATCATTTGGTAAATGATACAAACTCGCAAAACTCATCGTCAGGATTGGCTGTATACGCACTATGTGCAGGGTTGGCTGGGTAGGCTGCATACGTTTGCTGTATAAAATCTGGAATTAGGTTGTCTATTACCTTTGTCGCATTCGCTGGACAACTATACAATTTTGTATATAAGTACTCCTTAACCTGTCGCACCCGATGCTTTGTAATAAACCCCGTTTTATCTTACTTAAGAGCCTTGACCTAGTTAAGGTAAGTATACGCTATGGGATTATTGTTTCGACTACATTTAACTGCATATCCTGTACCCCTTGGTTTGGCATGAGGAGGATATGGTACCGGATATCTTCTTGCGAAATAACTGATGCCAGCTCTATGGTTTTTGGAGACTTGGTCTGCTGGCTGCATATGGATTTTGAATTACTTGGTTACTTCAAGGGCTCCTTACCACTTAAAAGAGCTGAGAGATATATCTGATAAAAGTCATACACGCCATAGGATGTTTTAAATTCCATATACCATGATGAACATTTAAATTGATCTAAAACCAAACATAAAATAGCATTTTATTTTTTGGACTATAATAGAAGTCTTTTTGAGCTTTAGATAAAATTAATTAGAACTTGAAAGAATTATTGATAGGGGACTATGACACTTGGATTAGAAGGGGTGGTGGCCTTCTAATCAGAATGATGTTTTTTTAGCTAATAAACTTGAGAAAAAGAGAAGAACATTTTTATATCACTAAGCTTGTTAAAATGAAAAAAGTTTATAAGATGGACATGGATAACAACTGGTATGGTCCATTGATACCTGTAAAACACATCCAAGGCTAACTGAATTGCTATCTTTTTTGGATGGATGCAGGTAAGGGCTCTATCTTATCTTGGAAGGTTTTTTTACTTTGGTAAACTACCCTTCTCTGGATAAAACACTCAATGATGACTTGGAAAGTTTTTTTATACTGCATACTGAAAGGGGATCTCTTTCCTACAAACATTGTACTTAAATGATTCTAATACTAAGTTGTTTTTATACATATCTATTCCTTGTTCTATTGCCAACTGTCTTTTGAATGTAAAAATTCAATTATGTCTTATTATCTAAGATTTAACAGCTACACACACACACACACACACACACACACACACACACACACACACACACACACACACACACACACACACACACACACACACACACACACACACACACACACACACACACACACACACACACACGGACACGGAAGGCCCAAGCCTCAAGAGGCAGCAAGGACACATGTCAAGCCCCTACCCATGTTGCCCTCATGGTTTGCCTAAAGCCTATTGGTTGGCCTCCCAAGGGATCCAATGATAAATTAGTTAATTTGATTGATTGTTTTTGCATTTATCAAGTCCTCTCTCTCAAAGGGGAAAGGGGGACACTTGTTCCGGCTACCCTTGTCGCTTGTTATGCATTCTGCATGTGATTGGCCAGGCTTGCAGGGGTCCAATAAGCTTCAAGCATGAGCTACAAGGGGGGATCCACCAAAGCAAGAAGGGGGGCTGCTTGGGGGTGTACATCACACACACACACACACGCACACACGCACGCACACACACACACACACACACACACACACACACACACACACACACACACACACACACACACACACACACACACACACACACACACACACACACACACACACACACACACACACATGCACACACACACAAGTGGCAAGGAGTATTAGCTTAAAATGGAGGATTTTAGGCTCCCTTGTGCAAAGGCCCCTACAATATGAAATTCACACCCTACTGAATTAAAACGTACTATGGGGATCTAATCCTTGGGATGGAGCATCCCGACAACTTCAAACACCATTGATGGGAGCAAACCTAAACACTATCATCTATGCATGCTAGGTGATATGGTAAAGCCTTTGAATTAAATAAAAAGTGAATCTAATTGAGATCTATGCGATAGAACCTGCCTCGTGGGAAGCTGGGCTTTATAAAAGGTTTTAAAAGGTAAATTTTCCCTTAAGTGAGTTTTTCTAGGAATAGGGGCTCACTCAGAGCGTGTAAAGAGGGATGGCGGATTCCCTACAGCGCGTTGATTCAAGAACTGAGCTGCAAGTCGAAGGATATTTGGGCTAATCCGAGCTGCGAATGTATAAAAGGTGAGGGTCTCCCTCACTTGGTGAGTATGTGAGTTTGAAATCCTTATACACTTTGTGTGGTAACTGAGGGTTAGTGCATAAGAAGGAGTACTTGGTGTGTATTAAACCATGGCGAAAGGGAAGCAAGTATTGGAGGTCCAACCATTGGCTACTGATTCGTCTTAGGTCGAGTTCCTTTGCATAATATAATAGTAATAATTTTTGGTACTGTGAAAACCTTTTTCTGAGATGGAAAGTTCTGTTCATTTGGGTTGCAAGCAGTAAAAAAAATTAGTTTTTTACTGCATACCTAGCACTCACACTTAGTTTTATTTGGCATCTAATCTGGCAGTGACATAAAGTACTCTGAGTTTTGTTTTGGTGAGTATATGGCTGAAATCTGGTTGGTATTTCTGGTTATACTGCAATGAAGAACATTGGTTTGCTTTTCAAAGGAATCTGGTTTTTTACATGCAAATTCTGGCTCTGGCTGTTGCTCGTTTGGCTTGGGATTATACTTCTCGGAGCCGATGACTTTCTGAGTTGTTTACTAACTAAAAGATGTATGATACTATGGTAAAAGGAAATTAATCTTAACTTGCATATTCAGACTGTATTACTTGGATGCTTTACTTGGTTATAGGTTTTTCATAACTAAATTTGAAAGAAGCTCTTGGTATGCCGACATAAAAAGTTGGGGATTCTGGTTTTATGATTAAACAACCTGGTGTTTACATGAAAATTCTGGTTTTTCTCTTCACAGCTTGAGATTGGGTATATACTTATAACCAGGTAAGTTACTAGAGTTCTGGCTGATACTTTCGTAGATTGTACTATTACTTCTTGAGCTGAGGAGTTTTGATACAGTGGGGTTGGATATTATGGTTATGCTTTACATAGAATTCAGACGGAATCAGGCTGATAACCTTCTGGCTTGAGCTTGTACTTCTCGAAGGAAGTCGCATAGGATTTCCATTGGAAACCCTAGCTCTCGCTAGCACTCTTCTGGCACGAGATAATACTTCTTGGATCTGGATCTTGTAAAATCTTGATATAGCCTGGATTATGGCTAAAATCTGGTTGGTATTTCTGGTTATGCTGCCATGAAGAACATTGGTTTTTCTTTTCAAAGGAATCTGGTTTTTATGCTTCACAACCGGTTATATACATGCAATTTCTGGTTTTTTCACAGCTTGGTATTTAGTATTTCTACCCAAGTAGGGTTAAAGGTTACTAACTGATACTTCCCTAACTTGTGTTGTTACTTCTCGGAGCTGAGGATTGCTGATACTGTGGGATTTGATAAGTATGGCATAAAATGTTGTGCTTTACATGAAATTTTGACTGGCTTTGGTTGGTACCTTTCTGGCCTAAGCAAATACGTCTCGGTGTAGTCGCATAAATTCCCATGAGGAAATTTGGCTCTGGCTGTTGTTCTTTTGGCCTGGGATTATACTTCTTGGAGCAGATGACTTTTTGAGTTGTTTACTAACTAAAAATTGTATGATACCCCGAGGCAGTCACTTATCAAAAGACCCCTATATCACGTGCATTCAAGAGGTAATTAATAATACCCCAATATACATACTATACTTACACTGTGAGCCTATTTAAAAAACCCCCACCCCCCTCTGTATGTATACATTTTTATACATTTTGGTCTTTTAATAATCCTCTCCGGTTAACTCACGTGATATCATACACATTCTAAAAAGTGACTGCCCTGGGTATGATACTATGGTAAAAGGAAATTGATTTTACCTTGCAGATTCGGAATGTATTACTTGGATGATTTACTTGGTTATAGATTTTTCATAATTAAATTTGGAAGAAGCTCTTGGTATGTCGACATAAAAAATTGGGGATTCTGTTTTATGATTAAACAACCTGGTGTTTACATGCAAATGCTGGTTTTTTTCTTCATAGCTTGAGATGTGGTATATACTTATAACCAGGTAAGGTACTAGGGTTCTGTCTGATACTTCCATAGATTGTACTGTTACTTCTCGGGCTGAGGAGTTTTGATGCAGTGGGGTTGGATATTATGGTTATGCTTCACATAGTATTCAGACGGACTCAGGCTGGTACCCTTTTGGCTTGAGCGTGTACTTCTCGGAGGAAGTCGCATAGGATTTCCATTGGAAACCCTAGCTCTGGCTAGCACTCTTCTGGCATGAGATAATACTTCTCGATCTGTATCTGGTAAAAGCTTGATACAACCTGCATTATGGCTGGCTTGACTCTGGTTCGGGCTCGACGAGCTCTGGCTAATAACGTATCTGACCGTGGAAGGTACGTCTCTGAAAAGGGGACCTTGGATAGTATCTGAGTATAGATGATTGCAAAACATCTAACCTACATCAGTTGCTTGGATTTGATGTAGTGATCTGGTTTTTATACATTCTTGGTCCATTACATCGAGTAATAATGCTACCTTAAATATTCTATGGTTTAGATGCTTTTTTTCAGGCTTACAAAAAAATTGACCTTCTACTATGTACTTAGTGGTCTAGCTTAAAAATAGCCCTTACTACCATATTCTGGTTCATTATTTTATAAAAAACTATGTGAGATTGGGCAAGGTATAGGATTCGAACTAAGAAGGATATGGGGGTAAAGTTGCATATGGCTCTGGCTGGCTGGTACTCCTCTAGCCTTGGCTGGAACTTCTTGGAGCTGATGGTTCAACCTTTTTTCTTTGGCTTCAAGGGAAACACTTTATGACTGTGTAAACATGCATGACTGGTAGACATGCATGACTGTGTATCTACAAACTCACGAATTCTAGCGTAAAAATGGTCAAAAGATAACCCTAGCTGATTCTGGCTTGGAAGGGCTCGACCTTGAGGTGTAGGATATAGAATAGGACACATATAGGGATAGACCGACGAGTGGAAAATGGAATTTCATAAATGTCCGCTAAACTCTTTGACTTGACATTCTACTATAGTATGTACATATCATTTCAGTCTTAATCACTTGTTTACTGATAACAGGGTCTACCAAAGTATAGGTTGACTACTCAAATGAGTACTACTCTTGATCCGATCAAGAGAGCACATATCTCAAAAAAGCTTAGAGAGGCTAGGGCTGAATATATAGCAACATTTGGGCAAAGAATAGAACATGGTCAAGGCAGAGAGCATATCTTAATTGAACCTGCAAGAATAAGGAGATAAATTATAAAGATACTTAAATAGAGAATCATTGGCAGTTTGTAAACTGATGAAGTTCAATGTAATGATGTAACTGACTACCTAAGTCTTGTTAAAGTTTGCTCAATTCTTAATAAAGTTGATTTGGCAAAAAAAGTTGAAACTTTGTGACATGGATAACAACTAGGATGCCCATACATCACCTGCATACAAAGCCAATGCTAACTGAATGTTATGTTGTTCTATGGGTGTAGGTGAGGGCTACTCTCTTTGGTTCAGCTTTTTGGTTGCTTTATTGTTGGGAGGAATGGTTGCTGGTTCGCAGTTTGTATAAGAATTTCTACATTCGGATGGTGACTTGTACCAATTTGATAAGATTTAAATTATACAAAATCATGCTGTCTAAAGTTTGTTTTGTATAATAAACCTTGTATTTATCTGGGTACCTTGGTCTTTGGACATATGTGTGTTCGTTTGTGCGTATTATAAGTAGATAACTAAAACACACACACACACACACACACACACACACACACACACACACACACACACACACACACACACACACACACACACACACACACACACACACACACACACACACACACACTCATTGTGTGAAGTGCAAAGTGCAAAGTGCAAAGTGCAAGAGCTCCATCCCCTTCTCCAAGCTAGTAGAGAAGTTGAGAGCCTACACCAACACTCTTGGCTATGGAATGCAAATCCAACCAAGAGCCATGCTTCAATGCTTAAGCTTGCCATCTTCTCCATCTTCATTACTGTGCTATTATGTATGCTAGCAAGAAGGGTGATGATAAGTAAGGAACTACTTCTTTCTTCTATGGAATGTTTGTTCTTCCTCTTCCCTACCCTCATTTCCTGCTAGCTCTTTGCACCTTCGAAGGTGTTTGAGGTCTTGGGACTGGGGTTTGGGATAGTTAATGCTTTTTGCAAATTTTTTATTATGCTCGTGATGCATGAAGCTTTCCATCTTCATTGGATCACCTAGATCACAAGGAACACAAAGATTGTATTGTACCAAGTCTCTCTTGATGGGAGAATCTATAATACAAATGCCTATTGGAGGGGGGACCGACTCCACATAAATTCGGTCCTTAGCTATTGTCATGTCCTCTAAATTCTCTCTCTTACAAAAGTATTGTTCATGCCAAGTTAACTAAGTACTATGTTTATGTTGCTACCATCAATTAAGTTCACCCTCTATGCTCTCAAAGTACTCTCACAAAAGTGCTTTCTCTAATTTTCCTAATTCCGCTACTCTCAAAGTTCATAGGCCATTTCCATTACATCTACAGCCTTGCACCACTGCATGTGGGATAATTGCTCCTTTTATCTCCTTGACTCATGCTCTAGTACTCTAGGACAAAGATCACACCTTATAGGTTGTGGCCGATTAAAATCCACTATCCCTCGTAGAGTTCTTCAAAAAAGACTTCGAAAATATGAACAAGAGTACCACAATTTTCATGTAAATACGAAGAGGTGCAAAACTTTAAGCCCGCATCATCACTTGTGGTAAGCATCTTTTCTTCATTTTCAAACCTGGTCCTTAATAACATGTCTGCCACCAAAATATCTCTACCTGCAATATGACAAAATTCAGGGTTAAGAGACTTAATATAGGCTGTCCATCGTAGCATGGCTATGTCTGGAGTAGAGTACTTTGCAATCATCCTTATCAATGGAAAACAAATAGTCTCTATCCTGATTGAAGCTCCAATAAAATATTTCTTTGTCAGACCTTAGAGAACTAGCAACGCCGCAAAGTTTTCTCTTAATTAGTGGGTAACCTTGTTGATGAGCATTGAGCACCTTTACTCCAAATTGAACCGCATACCTATGTCCTTCTACATCATCTTGACCTCTAGCCCACCCAATACCTGTTGGGCTAGTGTCAATTATAAGATTGCTGGCCTTCCACATTTGTAATCAACCTTCCTCAAGGTAGGAGCCTCAAGAAGCATCTTCTTTAGTTTCCTGATAGCCTTCCTATGAACTTATTCCCATACAAACCTTTTACCCTTTCTTAGCGAATGACAAAGCACCTCTGCAACATGAGCAAAATGTGGCAGCCAAATAAGGTAGAATACACATGCACCCAAAAATCGACGAACTTCAGTACCTGAAGAGCATGTTTCTTTCATCTTTTGTATAGATTCAACTTTAACTACACTTGGCTTTATACCTTCTGGACCGCACATACGTCCCACAATAAAAACCTTTTTAGTACCAAAAGTTGAATTTTGCCATGAAAGTGTGAAGTTAACTTCTTCTACCACCCTGGATAAAATAGCGTCAGAGTCAGCAATATGTTGAGCAATGAACCGTCGGCACCCCCTCTGATCTTTTACCTCATCTTTGGACCCTTCTTCACACCCTTTGATTGGTAGATCATCAATAAAAGGCATACTAACATGAGGGATAAAGTCCCTTAATACTTTATTCATGCCATCCATCATATGAGATACATAATTAGTAGCACCATGTAGTAGAGTGCACATCCTTACCAATTCGAGTGGTGTGTGCATCATAGTAAGATTCTTGCTCTCCAAAGCTATCTAAAATTTGGTCATCAATAAAAGGCATACTAACATGAGGGATAAAGTCCCTTAATACTTTATTCATGCCATCCATCATATGAGATACAGAATTAGTAGCACCATGTAGTAGAGTGCACATCCTTACCAATTCGAGTGGTGTGTGCATCGTAGTAATATTCTTGCTCTCCAAAGCTATCTAAAATTTGGTCGTATCTAGAATAGAGATCACCCATGGAATATATAGACCTTTCTGTCAAAGCTTAAGCAAATTCACTCACATTTGGACATGTACCCACATTGTGGATTGTTACCTTGTTGACCGATTGCATGTCCTATATAAACCTTAGGGTACCATTTTTCTTCAAACTAAGTGAACTGCTGATTGGAGTATGGCACACATGATGGTTTCAAAAGACTCATCTCTATCTTCTCTTTAAGCAAATCAATAAGTTTTGGCAAGTGAGCTTTAGGAACTAGAATAGGACGTAAGCTCCATGGCATATGAGGAGTAGTAAATATAACCATAGGCAAGACAACACTTGGATCCACACACCCATCTCAGTTAACTCAAAAGCAAAGACTTTACCATATTTTTCAAGTATACCTTGAAAGCATTTGGTTAAGAAAACCATATTCCGATCTTCAGCTATTGCAATGTCTCCTTAGTAATTTATGCTGAATGTTCTTTGGATCTCTAAGCATAGGTCATCGGGAGGCTTCCTTTATCACTCCATCATTTTGTTTTGGTGAAGGTGTAGCCACTGTTTTTACTTTCTTAACAACGGTTATACTTTGTTTCTACATGGGCTTCAACTGCTTCACCCAAATCTTCCTTAATATGTGTAAGTGCCTCATTTGTATCCAATTATTCATACATGTCAATTGAGTGCACTTTAACAATGTCAATTCCACTTTGTAACCTGTTTTGCTTGATCTCCTCTAGCTCTAACATAGTATCCACATAAGAAACCTCTTCAAAGATTCCTCAAATCACATCTTCGGGTTCAACCACATCACATCCTTGCAATTCACTCTGAATACTTGAAACTTATTGCTTCTCCTATTTAGAAAAATTGTTAAATTTCCTTTAAGACACTGAACCCTCAGATATTAACCCCAAAAACCTTGAAGAGAAAGTTTCTCTTTTTGAGAACTTCCCCTCCCCTAAACCACCATAGTCCCACTTTATAGTGGCACCTCAAGAAAATCCTATACAAACCTGTGTCCTTCAAACTCCTTGCATATTTGTGTTCTTTGAACTCCTTGCGTATCTTTGGTAATGGATGATCACGTAAATTGTCTTTATTTCTAGCATGGTCAACACATATAGTAAAAAATTGAACAACTCTTTTACCATCTCGGCTCCAAATCCTGGCATAGGCCAAACCGTCATCTAGCACCTTCATTCCATACACACAATCGTAATGTAGGGTTGTCCCAAACTAAGTGGATAGGAGGAATGGTCTTGTACAAAAAAGTTGTGTCCATCACAAACATCCCCAATACTTACCTTAACATTTGCACATGCACCATAAAGATTGTGTGGAAGCATGTTGGCATATTGTATCTGCCAACCGTGGTCTACATCAATAGGCCACTTCCCCTTTTGATGCAAGCTCTTTGCCATCATATTAATTTCCGACCCATGGTCTTTTAATGTCTCCAATATTTACGATAGTTTTTGTTGTTGCTTTTGCCCAATGAGTCCTTTAAAATCGACTCCTGGGTATATTTTCACTTTCTCCCTCATCATTGAAATGAACATGTCTTACCTCAAATACGATCAGGTTTGAAACCACCATAGGCTTTTATTCTTCATCTTCAAGTTCTTCTTCATAATCATCCAGAAATTCTTTAATGTGACAAATCATTTGGCTCTTAACTTATTCAGGCTCCTTATCACTTAGTACCTATGGTTTTCTTTTGATAATATCTATGATCTCCTCATGAAAATCATGCTTGGAAATTCCCAAGATGTCCGATGAGCTCCACTTTGCTATTTAAAATGTGATCTTCAAAAACCTTCTTTAGATTTGTAGCCAATTTAATGTCAGACTTCAACTTATAAGAGGGTCCTTTGGGCTTACCTTGCTTCTTATCCTTTGGTGCCTTCCATAACCACTTTGGGAGTAGGTTTGGGAGCAGGCCCGTCTTCCCTCTTACTACAGGATCTTGTTGCGCTTTTTGATGTCCCTACATTGTCTTCATCCCTTTTTTGCTTCTCTTACACCATAGCCTCATTGGCTTGGGACTTCTACTATAACCGTCGATAAATGTGTCTAAACAAACACTAAAATGGAAAATATATTTTTGACGTCTATATCATGCTAATTCCAATGCGTATACGAACACCTGCACCGACGCTTAAATCTACATTTTTTTTTTGGGCAGAGTGGATTGACAACTGATGTTGCATGTATTGCAGCACAAAGAACCAACCCTCTCTGCCCAAAAGAAGAGTGTAAAAGCAACCACACTCCACTACATTTTGGCATTGAACAAAAAGAAGTACAGTCATTATGAATCAACAAAATTGTAAGCATAACAAAACCAAAAAATCAAAACCATAAGCATGAGAAGCCTCCAAAAGCTAACCATAACGTCGACTCTCAAACCATAAGCACAACAATATTCAGATTTTCTAACCATAACTAAAACATGACTTGAAAATCATTGGAGAGGGGGAAAGGGAAGCACACCACCCGGAACTCAAAACAAAATGCCTCCCTATAGTCCAGAGTATACACATCGCCCCAATCCAATAGAGTTCACCTTCAAAACTCACAAAACTCACAAGAAACCTATTGTTTGCACACGACCATATGCACACATGCGTTGCAGCACACCAAACAAGCTGCCCAATCATCCTGCTCTACTCAATTTACAGCCTTCCACATGCATACAAACTCTCTCTATCTCTCTTGGCACACCAGACTTCAGGGGGGCACCCCTGCCAACACACACTCGAAAACACATGCACACAAGTAGAGAAGAGAAGGGGGAAGGGAGAATTGGTGCAAAATGACGGCAATGATGGCTTCTCATACATTACAAACACATACAACATGCTCCATAGATCCATAGACGCTATCTCGGCAACATACCTGGCCCCAATGGCTGTCTCGGCAAAAGCTTTCCTTGGTTTTCCAAAAAGACCCTCGTTGGCCAAGCAAAAGACCCCAAGACTAGGCCAAGAAAAGTTGTTATATAGAGTTTTTACGGCTATTTTTGGCAAGTGCCGAAGCAGCAGACACATGTCTGAGTTAACTTGGAGATTCTATATACAAACTTCCCCTTAACTGGGCTTGCTGACTCCTCTTCACACTCAATGAAGTAATTGGCGGGGCGAGGGGGGTGGAGAGACAACAACTTAGGTGCCTAACGTTCAACAAATTTTCAAGCACTTTAAGAGGGTATAGAAGCTTTTCTTTATAGTTATTTTTAAAATTTTAAAATATATACTTGTATAAAAATTTTTGACCTGCAGAAGTCCATAGGGGCCTGGTAGAGAAATCGTGCATCTTATGAGCCGTTGATTTTCGAGGGCTAGATG
Source organism: Adiantum capillus-veneris (assembly GCF_014529385.1). Classification (NCBI taxonomy): domain Eukaryota; kingdom Viridiplantae; phylum Streptophyta; class Polypodiopsida; order Polypodiales; family Pteridaceae; genus Adiantum; species Adiantum capillus-veneris. The sequence goes on along the minus strand of NC_140948.1, from coordinate 45,651,809 downwards.
GTTGCCACGTGCCTGTGAGGGCTCCTAAAGTTAGGGCTCAACAACTTTATGCGTCCTTTCTAGGCCAGGTCCGAGTCTGCATCGCGATCATGAAGGCGGGTGCCGTCTCTGCAAAGCAAGGTGCCATGAATGCTCCTGGCTTGTCGCGTAGTTCAGCACGAGCCCTGCAGCCCTACTGTGCAAGGCATCGAATCATTGATTTGTTTTGTTTATGTGCATCCGGAGGATGAAGGCGGCCGTCATCTGTGTGAAAGAAGGCAAGATTAATGATGATGCAGAAGGGCTGCGGTGTCCGCTTGCTAGGGATGCTCTGTGCGCATTGAATGCCTCATGGGAGAGTCTTTTTCAGAGTGAAATTTTTTGCGCGTACTTTGTTGCTGACGACCTGCTGATTGGTGCTGCGAGTAGCAGTGTGTGCTTGTATAAGAGGAGGTGGTTGCCTCTTTCTCTCTCCATATAACTCTGCCTCTTTGTCTCCATTTGAATGCGTGAGAGCATCTTGAGTGTCACTGTTAATGGCTTGCAATCGGGACAATTGGAGTTTGTGTGCTGGCAAAGCGGAAGAATTGTGCATCAGCAGTGGTGATTCTCTCAGAGCTGAGAGTATGGACTTCAAAGGGGGTGAGCTCCATTGAAGGTTTTTTTGATTCGATGCTTTGTAAACCTATAATAGCAAAGTATTCGAGCATCTCTATGTTGAAATCTCAACTTGTGCTTTATTGCAGATCTACTGTGCTTCATTCCTAGCAAGAAACGATATAATATCTGTATCGGTGATGTACTTTTTGGTGCTATGCTGTTGGTTTTACTCGGCACGTTGCTGGTGTGCAATGTTTGTCTTCGTTTTGTGTTGTTCGGGCTCATGGAGTTCTCTTGCGAGGTTGTAATTGGATTGCTAAGTTAATTTCCTCGTTGCATTGTTGGTGTATAGTGTTTGTCTTCAGTTCTTGTCATTCACTTGTCGGTTCAAGGAAGCTTTAATCAACAAGGGAATCTAGGTATTAATAGACCTCTGGTTTGCTTTGCTCCTTGATATGACATTCAAATTTGTCATGCCATGTGTAAGTGAGTAAGAAATATGGCAATCTAGTGCTTTAACTTGCCTTCTAACTATCTAGGTCTGGAACGTATTTATCGCTTTCTCCCTGTCCTTGATAGCAAATATTGCTTTCTCAGCGTCCTTGATAGCAAAATGGAGTTGAGCCTTACCTACATTAGCACTACTACCGCATTCCTTCTTTGTCTTCTATGTTGACTGCATTACTTTTACCGCTTCTGATAACCTCACCAAAGTTAGTAATAAGAGTACTATCTAGTGGCTTAATGTAATTATTATTAATTATGAGGTTATAGATACTAGGTTTCCTATTTTCTACAATCTTTGTTGATTTCTGTAGTTTCTTTTAAAAATATATCGTTGGTAGTTTATAAGGAGGAATTAAATCTCTCTCTCTCTCTCTCTCTCTCTCTCTCTCTCTCTCACACACACACACACACACACACACACACACACACACACACACACACACACACACACACACACACACACACACACACACACACACACACACACACACACACACACACACACACACACACACACACACACACACACACTCGTGCACGCGTGCGCGCGCACACACACACATACATAGAGTCCCCTACCATAAGAGCACTATAATATGGCAATTTTGATAAGATTGTTGATCTTTTTGCAACCATAGGAGCATATCAAACTTCTAGGCATTTTGATATGCAAGGAGTTATGATGCAAAATAGTTGTGATGTTGAAGATTTTCTACGACAAAAAATGCATGTGTTTCTAGTAGTCTTTGTACAATTTTCCCTTGCATGTCAAACACATTAGCTTCTCACAATTATTGTTCTACAGAGCTTCGAAGGTTCACAGAAGGTTCTCCTAAGTGGAGCAGTAAATGTATTGGCGGGTCTCCAATTGCATGCATGTCATCGCCACCTCGGAAAGATCAAAGCAAGAACTTCATAGGCCTCACAAGGCTGTTGCACGCACACTGTTCGTTTGGATGAACCGATGAACTCTGCACGTGAGGTTTTTCTATTGCAAAAACATGTTTGGATGAGATTCATGTCATGAACTTATAGATCTGTTTGCTTATATTGCTATCTTTTGAATTATGTAGCAATTGAAGTGGTGGAGGAACCAATTGACGTGGAAAACGAAGCGTATGTCAAAGCACCTACTCCAATTTATGTGACGAATGAGACAAGGCCTCTTTGTATTGCACCTTTGTTGATTGAGGCTCCTCTCCCACCCCAAGCAACTATCATCCCAAATCCTATCAAGAGCATGTTGTGCACGAGTTTCAAGTGGGAAAAAATTATTTCAACACAATGTCAAGATCACAATTCCCACAACAGCCAGCTAGTGCACGGACAATCCACTGTACACAAGGTTGGACATTCCAAACCCTAGCATTCAATCCCAGACACATACGAACACATGGCCTTGCATACACAACACTATCACGCATTCGAGACCCAGCAAACCTACACCTGCTCGAAACACTACAAACTTCCCATATCAAAGTTGACCAAATTGTGGTAGAAGAATTAAATCGCCTCCAAGTACAAGCCAAATTGATCTCCACCCAAAAACCATTGGAAGCTTACTGGAACATACATGTCAACATTCAATCACTAAATGTTTCAACAAACACATTGCAAAGACTGTAGCAAGTTCCACATTAATGGCATCACATGTGCTCTGCTTGCAAGAAACAAGACTAACAAATAATTTGCCACATGCCATAGCAGGCTCAATGCAAACATGGGTGTCTCTCTACTACACCGACAAGATTTGCCCCACTCAAAAACTACCCGTTGTCAGGAGTTTTTTGGAGCAAGGGATTGCGCATATGTACATACCCATGCATGGTGCATCAAATAAAGAATAGCCCATTTTCCAGAGCCAGTTGGCTGTGTGGGGCCCACATGTGTACAGGTAGGACAAGGTGTACATAGTGCATCGATTTTCACTATTACCAGTACCAGTGTGTTTTTTCTACAATAATGAGGAGTTGGTAGCGCGTAAAACTTCTCGATGAAGCTACCCGCGGGCCGACAATATGAGGTAAGCAGATGCGTCAGATGGCATCTAGTGGCGTCAGGAGGTCGAATGGGGTCAATACTTGCACGTGGAGAAGTACGGACACAACGTGGATGTTTTCTTGCGATAATTATGTAAAAAGTTCATCATGAGGACCATATTTTGGGGCCACTTCACATGGTGGCGGGAGGCATTATTGAAAAAAGCTGAGTGCCAGGTGTGCGGATGGATGCAGCAGGGTGACAACTATGCACTGCGAGGTCAGTTTTTGGCCTGTTCGGGGTCCGTTTGAGGTCATCTAAAAGGCCAAGGGTGCCCAAGTAATAAAGATAGTGTGGGAACTGAAAAACCTGAGAGAACACCAGAGAAAACGTGGAGAAGAGAGGAGGAATAGCCGCAACTGTGTTTTTGGGGTTTTTGGAGTTTTTGGAGCCTGTTTTGGCCGTAAACTGCTTATCCGAGGTCGGATTTGAGCACTTTGACATTGTAGAATGGGGTTTTGGGCCGTTCCGGACGCGATGGCGCTGTCCATTTTGCCAAATTACTCATGATTTTTTTGCTATTTTGGCTGTGTAAGTTTCTCCTATGAGCGAAGCTTCTTCTCCAATTTGTGATTGTATCTTGCATATTTTACCCATATTGTGTGAGCTATTTGCCCCATTGGTGTTGGCCCAAGCTCAAGTGTATCTAAACATCAGAAATTATCCTCTCTTGAGCTGAGTTTTTTGGGTGTGTGTGTGTGTGTGTGTCTCTCTCTCTGTGTGGAGTGGGCAAATGGGTAGTCTCTCTCCTCTCACTCCATAGGTGTGTTCCCTGTCTCGGCCAGGTGGGTCGTGTAACCCGAGTGGTGCCCCATAGTGTGTGTGTGTGTATCTTCCCAAGAGTGTGTGTCGGGTCGTTATAGAGGCGTTCTGTGTGTTTCCATCCCGCTCACATTCTTTTGGTGCCCCCACAGAGGATCTTCTTCGAGTACCTTCTGCTTCGAGCTTCAAGCTTCGAGATTCGGGCTTACATGTTGCAGGTTGCAGATGACAGGTTACAGGTTACAGGGACAAGTACATGTTGGGATTGGAGAGCACACACACAGAGAGCCAACACGAAGAAGGAGATAGACACAGTGTGTGGCGGGGTGGTACTCACACTACAATGTGTAGTTATGAGTATAGTTATTATGAATAAGTAAATGAATGGCTGTACATGGGCGGCTGAACAACGGGCAGCCGGGCACACGGGCCTTTAACCCAACAATCTCCCACTTAAAGGCAGTGTGCCTTTAAAGTGGCCAAAGTACAACAAAAGAAGTCAAGCCATACCCATCAGCGATCTGCAGTGTGCAAACCGCTGTGAGGCTAACGACTTCGTGAGTAGATCAGCAGGGTTATCGTCAGTGTGTACCTTGACAAGCTCTATGCGCTTGTCCTCTAGCACCTCTCGTATGAAGTGATACCTCACCTCAATGTGCTTTGTCTTCGCATGGAAGACAGGATTCCGTGCCAATGCTATGGCACTCTGGCTATCACAATGTAGAATCGGAGCATCACAAGCCATACCAAGATCTCCCACTAGTCGTGAGAGCCATACGGCCTCCTTGGCAGCCTCAGTGGCAGCCATATATACAGCCTCTGTAGTGCTCAAAGCAACGCATGGCTGTAAACGTGATACCCACGAAACCGGTCCACCTGCAACTGTGAACACATAGCCGCTAGTAGACTTCCTCGAGTCCACTGACCCTGCATAGTCTGAATCTGTATATCCGCAAACAGACATATCCTTCTCACCATAACATAGGGACAACTCTGAAGTCCCTCTCAAGTATCTGAGAATACCTCTCACTGCATCCCAATGACGCTTGCCCGGGTTAGACATGTACCTGCTAACCACACCAACTGCATGAGCAAGATCTGGACGCGTAGCTACCATGGCATACATCAAGGAACCAACAGCTGACGCATAGGGAATCTGAGACATCTCTGTAGTCTCCAAATCTGTCTGAGGGCAGTCATCATGGCTGAGTTTTACATATGGAGGCAACGGGTTACTAATGGCCTTCCCCCCTTCCATATGAAAACGCTCAAGCACCCTGTCAATGTACTCTTTCTGACTAAGAAAGAGCATCTTGCGAGAACGATCACGAGTGATCCGCATACCCAAAATATGACTGGCATCCCCAAGATCCTTCATGGAAAAGGTCTCATGTAGCCTATGTTTCAAGGCATCCACATCAGAAATACACTTCCCTGCGATCAGCATGTCATCCACATACAAAACCAAAACAATAAGACTACCATCTGCAGCCTTGCGAGTATAGAGGCATGGGTCCTCATAACTGCGTACATAACCCAATGAACTCATGAATGCATCAAACTTACGATACCATTCACGAGATGATTGCTTCAGCCCATACAAGGTCTTAAGAAGCCGGCATACCATCTTCTTTGAACCATGAATAACAAACCCACTTGGTTGCTCCATGTACAAATCCTCGTGCAAGTCCGGATGTAAGAAAGTTGTCTTTACATCCATTTGCTTCAACTCCATGTCTTCTGTAGCTACCAAGGCAAACAACATACGCAAAGTAGACATCTTCACCACTGGGGAGAAGATCTCGTCAAAATCAATGCCCTTCTGTTGCTTGAATCCTTTAGCCACAAGCCTTGCTTTGTACCTAGGCTTTGCATCCATGGAACACAATTTTATCTTGTAAACCCACTTGCATGGTAGTGCCTTCTTACCCTTTGGCAAAGGAGTAAGCTTCCACGTTTTATTTTGGATCAACGAATCCATCTCTGACTGCATAGCCTGCTCCCACTTGAGCTTGTCAACACTAGACATGGCCTCATCATAACATGATGGCTCCCCGCAATCAGTCAACAATACATAATCCATAGAAGGCACAAAACGCTGAGGCTGTCTTGCACGCCGCTCTGAACGCCTCAAAGACTGTGCAGGAGGTGCATCTGGCTGTCCCACATCTACATGATCTCCCAACAAGGGCTGATCTGGCTGTCCCACATCTACATGATCTCCCAACAAGGGCTGATCTCCCACTTGAGGGTCAATGGGCTGCCCACGAGCAGCCATGGGACCATCATACCGATGACCATCCTCCTCAAATATCACACGCCGAACCTCAACCGTTCGCGGTGATGCTCTATACATAGAGTCCTCATGAAAAACAACATCATGGCTGCGCACAATCTTCCTGTCAATAGGATCCCACAATCGATAACCCATCTCACCAGAGCTACCATAACCCAAGAAGATACATCTCTTGCTCTTTGGATCCAATTTGCTGCGTTTTGCCTTAGGTACATGTACATAAGCTTCACAGCCAAAAACACGAAGGTGACCATACGAAGGTGGCAAACCTGTCCATACCTCTTCAGGCACTTTGAAGCCCAAAGGAACACTAGGTGAACGATTTATCAAATGCATAGAAGTGGCAACAGCTTCAGCCCAAAATCCATTTGACAAACCAGCCATAGAAAGCATACTACGGACTTTTTCCTGTATAGTCCTGTTCATGCGCTCTGCCACACCATTTTGAGGAGGTGTATAGGGAGCACTAAGCTCGCGCCGTATACCCTTCTCAACACATAATGTTGTGAAAGCATGAGACATAAATTCACCCCCATTGTCCGTACGTAAGCACTTCAACTTACAACCTGATTGGTTCTCAACAAGAGCCAACCATTGCTTAAATATATCAAACACCATATCCTTCTTACGAATGGGGTATGCCCATACCTTCCTGCTAGCATCATCAATGAACGTAACAAAGTACATAGCACCTCCAAGAGAAGCATTGGGCATCGGCCCACATACATCACTATGCACCAAAGCTAGCTTTTCCAAAGATCTGTGTGGAACACTTTTCTTATGAGAAGACCGAGCATGTCGACCATAAAGGAAATGCTCACAAAACTCAAAACCACCAAAATCTGAAACGGGAATGTAATCCGCACGTGCCAACAACTTCAAACCTTTTAGTGACATATGCCCCAAACGCTGATGCCATAAAGAAGCAGGAGGTTGCTCAGTGATCCCCACAATGTGATCAGCCACACTAGCTACACAAAGGGAATACAACGTATTCCTCTTAGCACCTTTAACCAAAACAAGGCTGCCCTTAGTGATCTTCCAAGCTCCATCACCAAAAGATACATTGAAACCAAGTGAATCCAACTGACCCACACTAATCAAGCTTTTTGCAAGAGCCGGCACATGACGCACACGCTGCAAGACAAATGTAGTAGAGTTTGGCATAGCCAAATGAATATCCCCAATGCCATGAATCTGCATAGAACGCCCATCGGCAATCCTGACAGTACCTGTGCTCGAAGCATCGTAGTCATGAAACCACGACCTATGAGGCGTAACGTGAAAAGAAGCACCACTGTCAATGACCCAATCCATAGGCATACTACGCTCATGAGTGAGAAGAAAAGCGTCATCAAAATAGGATGCAAGCAACACATCACCAAGCTCTTCACTAGTAGCACTAGTCGGAGCACATACATGGTCATCTTGAGAGCTACACTCTCCCTGTGTTGCATTTAACTCCTCAATCTTGACATTGGATTTAGGCTTGTCCTTAGCATCATGGTCTTTCTTCTTACCATCTCCATTTTCCCTTTTCCACTTGTAACAATCCTTTTTGAAATGGCCTTTTCTACCACAATGAAAACATTCCACATCCTTTTTACTTGTGCCTGCACGGGACTTGCTTCTAGATTTACCCCTGTTGGACTTATACTTGTCCATAGTCCTGCCTCTGACAACCATTGCACTAGAAGACTTACTACCTGCATTATTCTTTCGATTAATCTCTTCCGTGAGAAGACTAGACTCCACATTAGTACTTGTCAACTCATTCGCAGGAACCGAGTTACTTATGGCTGTCCTAAATGTGTCCCATGACTCAGGCAACGTGACAAGTAAAAACATAGCTTTTACATTTTCCTCAAACGTAATTTCCTGTGTAGCAAGTTGGCTGAAAATTGTATTGAACTCATTCAAATGCGCATTCATGGAAGCACCTTCCTCCATTCGCAAATCAATAAGCTTTTTAATCCAATACACCATAGAAGCAGCCGAATGCTTATCATACATATCGCAAATCCGCTGTCATAGCTCATAAGCTCCACCCTGTGCATCTTTCACATTGTAATAAACAGACTTTGAAAGGGAAAGCCTAATGGTAGACCTGCACATCTCATCCAACTCCTCCCAATCATCCCTCTCCATGTTCTCTGGCTTAACTCCCTGCAACTTTAGAGGTCGAATCTGTTTCTTCTGCACCAAGACATCCCAAATCTGATCTTTCCAATATGAGAAGTTAGCACCATCCAACTTCTCAATATTGAAAACTGTGTCCTCTTTAGTGCCCATTACAACAAGAATGCAACAATGAGAAACCTGTAACCAACCAACAAACTGCCACAACAAAGTAGTGTTGCAAATCTGACAACACCTGCTGCTCAATCAAAGAGCAAACGCATAGAGTATAAATCAGCCCATAATATGGTCAAAAAACGTACGTAGAAATCCACAAAGAAATGCATAAACCCGTGACACCTGTAACTCAACCGGCCTAGGCAAACTGTGCCACAAAATGCATCAACAATGAGCTGTCATAGAGGCATAAACATACTCCATGTCTGAATAACCACAATAGAGACATAAGCTGACCAAGCTTACACAAATCCGTGAGCATAAATGGATCCAAGTGAGCATATAACCAATGCACAAGCTCAACGAAGTCCAATCTCTACTGTCAACCAAGTACCTATCCGTACTCAAACCGCAACACTGCAAGAGAGCAAACCCGCTCTATGTAGAAGTGAACCAAATCTCCACAATATCATGCATAAAGAGTGTCTGTCAAACTGCCATATCCACATCCATCAACATACATAGATGATGTAAACCTGTAGCTCAAGAACACGCATAAACAGACTGCCCAGAAGAGTAGAAGCTCCCACTCAAACCACAACCATATACATGGCTGTCCCACAGTCAAAATACATGTTTTGTAACCACAGAAGAGACCTGTATCCAAAGCTCCCTGTAACCTGTAACCTGTACCCGTACCTGTACCTGTACCTGTACCTGTACCTGCAGTCGAAGAAGACAATGTCGCCAAAACTCCCACTCTTTCTGTGTGTATGAGGCCACTCCAAGAAGAGGCTACACACTCTCAAATGAGCTGTGGGCTCACGTAAGTGGAAGACACTACAACAATGGCACCTGTAATGGCTATGGAAGCTCTGGCAGCAGAAAACTACCAAAGAGAGCTGAAAAACGCAGCTCCTAGTCTGTAGCTCGGATGGGATTTCTGATGGCACGAATGGCTCCGAAAGGGGGGTTAAACCCCAGGACGCCTACTAAAAATACTCGCGGAGTGCTGAACCTTCCAATGCCAAGCTCAGAAAAACCTTCTGCTCTTTAGAAATGCGCGCGTGCGCGAAACCGAAAAACGGCAATGAAACAGCAGCAAGTTTCAACACACTCAACAATGATGATGAAGCTCTCAATGCTCTCACTACCAAGCTCTGATACCACTTGTTGGGATCAGAGAGCACACACACAGAGAGCCAACACGAAGAAGGAGATAGACACAGTGTGTGGCGGGGCGGTACTCACACTACAATGTGTAGTTATGAGTATAGTTATTATGAATAAGTAAATGAATGGCTGTACATGGGCGGCTGAACAACGGGCAGCCGGGCACACGGGCCTTTAACCCAACAGTACAGGTACAGGTGATTCACACAGGTATAGGTAGTTGGAGTACAGTGATATACTAGCAGTGATGTCACTTGCAGTTGTTGTGGGTATGCATCACTTGGCGCCTGTTTGAGCACATTGTCTGCTGGAGTTTGTGGGGATTGGGTCAGTCAAAAGTTTTGGGTTCTTGCACGTGTGTTCAAAGAGGTTCTCAAAGCATCGTAGCTTGGGTAGCCATGGCTTTCTCTTATCCGGAGTTTCATGGAAGAAGTGATGAAGATGTGGAAGACTTTTTGGAAAAGATGGAGGTTGCTTGCATTAGCAACCAAATTCATGACCCGGCGTAAATGTTACGCCTTCTCCAAATTTTTTTGAAGAGTGATGCACGAGTTTGGTCCAAAGCATTTGAAGAGGAGTTGCGTGTGGCTGATCCGCCTGTAAGATTGAGTTGGGACAATCTAAGGCATGGATTGGAAGTGGAGTTTGTGAAGATAGAAGATCCTGAAAAAGTGTGGTAAGAAGTATAGGCTTTAGTGCAAAAGGAAGGTGAGCCAGTAGATGCATACATACACAAGTTTTCATTGGCATGGGAGAGGATGTGCAAGGCCTTAGCACCACAGGTACCCCTGCCTGACATGATGAAGAAGGACAGATTCTTGGCTGGTCTTTGGGAGAATATACGTTGGAGAGTGAAGCTAAAGAAGCTTAGGACATATGAAGATGCACTAGAGCTGGCAAGGAACAAAGAGTGGAAGCTGAGGAAAATGAGCCAGTTAGGGGTGGAGTCTTCGCCCATGAGGTCTGAATTTCAGCCTATGGATTCTTCACAAGGTCGTATGCCAGGGGTTCATCATGAACCAGTGGTTTCTGTTACTCCTCAGGTTATGCCAGCAGTGGTCACTACAACAGTGCAAGATGATGGGCTAAGGCAAGACATAAGGCAAGTGGTAGACTTAATGAAGACTCTCAGCCTAAACATGCTAGGTCAAGTGGGAAATAATCGAGGTCGAGGGAGGTTCGCAAATCAGCTAGGAGGTGAAGAAAGACCCAAGAATGGTGCTGGAAAAAGCAATGGTAGGTTCTAGAGGCAGACGCCCACATGTTATAATTGCGGAGAGTTGGGCCACATCAGCCCGCAATGTGATAAGCCACCAAGGATGGGGGGAGACATATATCCATTGCCAAGACAGGTGCTAACTAGGTCCAATGATTATGGCATCGAAATTAAGGGAGATGAAGGAACCAGTGGATTAATCCAGGAGGAAAAGGGAAAGACAAAAGTGCTAAGTGTAGTCACCTTGGAGAAGGCATCAAAGCTAGAGGATACATTAGCGATGCCTATTGGGAAGAGAACCACAGAGGACAAGGAAGGAAGAAGTGCCCCAGGTCCTAGTAAGAAGAAGGGAAAGAGCCATGAAGGCGAGGATGTCAAGGCCAAGAGGAAAAGAAGGGCTTGTCGCAAGTTTCATGTTTCAGATTTTCCACTAGGGGATGGGCAATTTGAAGGAGGATCTGACAAGCAGGAAGGTAGATGTTACTTTTGGGCAGCTTATAGAGATGGTGCCTAAGCTAAAGAGACAGTGGAAGGGGATGGTTAACCCAATGGAGAAAGAGTTAGAGAGAGGTTCAGTGAAGGTGTTGGAGATGGACGAGCTACCAGGCATTTGCCCAATAGTAGATGTGTGGCATAAAAGGAAAAATTTGGGACAAGGTTATGCGGATGGCGGAGCCCAAATATGTGTCATAACACACTCATGCGTTGAGAAGATGGGTCTTATAGTGACTGGGGTGTCAGGCTTCCGGATCAGATTGGCAAACCATCGGAAAGTAAAATGTTTGGGTGTTGTAAAGAGCTTAGAAGTGGAGGTATATGTTGCAAAGGTGGTGGTTGATTTTCATGTGATGCCAGCAGGGTTGGGAGCATATCCTATTATACTAGGAAGACCATGGTTACGTGCAGTAGGACCTGTTCAAGATTGGAGACGTGGTACGATTAGCCTCTATGGAAAGACAAGGGCCAAGAAGCTATATAATATGGACACAAGGAAACGATTGGAGGAGCTTTATGAAGATGAGGATGAGTCTAGTGATGAAGACTATTCCACGGTGATGGATGAGGACAGTGATAGCACTACCAGCAGTGATGAGGATGTTGATATTGCATTTCTTTTGATGGACAAAGGAATCCAGGAGTCTGGTTTAGTCGCATTTGCAAATGATGTTGAAGATGAAAGTGAAGGGCCTTATGAAGTGATTGAAGGGCTGATGCAAACCAAGGTTGAGTTGTCAAAGAAGCAGGAATTGATGACACAAATGATCAGTGGAGACCTCTCAGCTATGGAGAAGGAGACATATTTGCACATGCTGGCTAGTTTTCCTGATTTGTTCATTACTTCATATGAAGAGATCAGAGGGTTCAAAGGAGAAGAGATGCATATAGAGCTGAAAGAAGGTACTAAGCTAGTGCGGCAAAGGCTAAGAAGGATGGGTCAAGAGCAAATGAAAGCTTTGCGGGAAGAGGTGGACAAGTTATTGAAGGCAGGGTTCATAGTCCCTGTAGAAACCACAGAATGGGTGAGTCCAGTAGTAGTCAGTCCAAAGAAGGATGAAAGTGGAGGATTTGTGTAGATTTTAAGCCCTTAAATGCAGCCACTAAGAAGAACCCATATCCTCTTCCATTCATTGATCAGATCTTGGATTCAGTGGCAGGTTATGAGAGGTACAGTGTGTGTGATGGTTTTTCAGGCTATTTTCAATTGAAGATTGCTCTTAAAGACCGCACAAAGACAACTTTTATTATGCCATGGGGCTGCTATTGCTACACGGTATTGCCATTTGGGTTGTCAAATGGACCATCTTTCTATCAAGAGAGAGCAAATTGCGTGTTGGCACCATTCATAGGTAGTTGTGTTAAAGCTTTTATGGATGACTTCTGTGTATACAACAGTAGGGCTGAGCACCATGAGAAGCTGCAAATGGTATTGGCTCGATATGATGAATGTGGAGGACAACTAAATCCAAAGAAATGTCATCTAGCACAGCCAAGGGTGAAGTTATTGGGCCATATGGTGTCAGAAAATGGCATTGAGGCTGATCCAGACAAGGTTAAGTCTATTATTCTTCTTCCATCACCTACGAGTACGAAGCAATTGGCAACCTTTATACACAAAGTAAAGTACATGGCACGGTTTATTCCATTGTCTTCACAGCTCCTTTATCCATTACAACAAGTGGCAAAGCATGATCCATTGCAATGGGATGACAAGTGTGAAGAAGTGTTTCAAGAGGTGTTAGGGGGGTTGTCAGCCATGCAGGCTCTTGATTGGGAGAAAGTTTTTTATGTAAATCCATCAATAAGGGATAATGCCATTGGAGCCATGCTATTGCAAAAGGGGAAGGGCAGCCATTATATGAGGCCAGTGTATTGTGCAAGTCGAGTGAAGTTGGTAGCAGAGAGAAAATTCTCGGAAGTAGAGCTAGTGATGGCCAATGTAATATTTGCTGGTCGACGATTTTGTCATTACTTGCTACCACGACCTTTTGTTTTCTTGACGAGTTATGCCTTTTTGCCACACTTAATTAATGGCACTAACATGTCAAATGTGGTGAAGAAATGGGTAATTGAGCTGCAAGAGTTTGAGTTCTCTTTTCTAGTGGAAGACAGTACAAGGGCTACCCTAGCTGATTTGTTGACCTAAAAGGAGAATCCCCTTATTGTTAAGGAAGATGTGGTGAGAAAGGCAGTTGAAGAAGTGCCACAGATTAGCAATGCACATGTGTTGTTCTTTGATGGTTCATACAGAAAGAGCGATGATGCAGCTTCAGGGGGTATAGCACTTTATGATCCAGAGGGAAAGCTAGTATGCAAGAGAGGGTTCAAATTGGATGCTCATAGTAACAATGAGGCTGAGTATGCTACTCTAGAAGCCGGATTACACATTTGTTTGAAGCATGGGGTTCGAAGGTTGAGCATAAAAGGTGATGCTTTGTTAGTGGTGAAGCAAGTGCTGGGTGTGTGGAAGAGCAAGAACACCTCATTGAAGGAAATGTGTTTCAGAATTAAAGGCCTATTAAAAAAGTTCGAAGCATGGAGCATCAGACACATTGAACGTGCTCTAAATGGAGAAGCACATGAAGCGGCTCAAAGCATGATTGGGGAGTTATTTGTGTTGAGGACCACTTTACCTCTTTATCATGGCCGGGAAAGTTTGGCTCAAGAAGAGGAGTTTTTCATAACAGGAATAATTCCAAAGGAGATTCACAAGTCTAAGAAGTATGGTTTTGTGCGTGGAGCATACAGGTACAAATTGATTGGTGATGTCTTATACATGAAAGGGGTTGATCTCGTGTTGAGACGTGTACCTTGGCAGGAGGAGCTTTATAAAGTGTTGGAAGAGAATCATGAAGGCACATGTGGCGGCCATTTTTCTCTAGAGATCACTTTGCATAAGATCTTGCAAGAGGGGTATGTCTGGCCTAGTTTGCACAAGGATGTTCACCATTGGTGTAGGTCTTGCAATAGGTGTCAAGCATTTGGGAAGAGAGTGTTGAAGCCAGAGCTACGAAAAACCATTATGGCGTTTGACGTGTTTGAAAAGTGGGGGATTGATGCAATAGGCCCGTTACCTATCACAAGCAGAGGCAAAAGCTATATTTTGATTGTAGTGGACTATCTCTCTAGATGGGTAGAGGCTATAGCAGTAAAACAGATCACTGCAAAGGATGTGGCAAAATTTGTGTACGAGGAAATATGTTGCAAGTTTGGGGTGCCACTAGAGCTACTTTCGGATAAGGGGCCAAGATTTAGAGCTAAACTGCTAGACTTTTTATGTGCAAAGATGAAGATTAGGCACCAGCATACCACTCCTTATTATCCGCAGTGTAATGGCTTAAATGAAAGATTCAATGGTGAGTTGGTACAAATTCTTTCGAAAGTGTCAAAGCACCAAGGAAAGAATTGGGATTTGGAATTGCCTAGTGCATTATGGGCTTACCGTACTTCGGTGAAGACAGGTACAGGGTTTACTCCATTTCATTTGGTGTATGGAAAGGAAGCACTATTGCTTGTGGAGGTAGAGTTGCCTGCAGTCAAGATGTTAGAAAAGTTGCTTGGGCTGCCTAGTGATGCACTCAAAGAGAGGCTCTTACAGTTACAAGAGATTCAGTTGGATAGGATGAGTGCATTGGAGCATTATGGGCAGATGCAGGATAAGGCTTTGGCAAAGATAAATGAAAAGGTAAAAAGTAAGGGTGTCAAGAAGCATGACTTGGTTTTGCGCTACAACAGTAAGCTGGGCAACCACTTCCAAAAGAAGTTTCAGATTAAGTGGGAAGGCCCTTTCAAGGTAGTGGAGTGTTTTCCGAATGGTACATATCAGCTGGCTAACCTGGATGGTGTTCTACATAAGTCAAGGGTAAATGGATTGCGTCTTAAATTATATCATGCCAGGTTAATGATGGTGGAGCAAGATGAGCTGTCTGTGGATCAAGCAGTGTTGGTGAAGGATGGGAAGACTTGTGACGCTGCGAGTCTCATATCGCTTTTTGCTGCTGTTGATCATGAATGATCTAGCAGGCTAGGGGATGGGCAAATTATGTCAGGAGTTTTTTGGAGCAAGGGATTGCGCATATGTACATACCCATGCATGGTGCATCAAATAAAGAATTGCCCATTTTCCAGAGCTAAGTGGTTGTGTGGGGCCCACATGTGTACAGGTAGGACAGGGTGTACATAGTGCATCGATTTTCACTATTACCAGTACCAGTGTGTTTTTTCTACAATAATGAGGAGTTGGTAGCGCGTAAAACTTCTCGAGGAAGCTAATCGCGGGCCGAAGATATGAGGTAAGCAGATGCGTCAGATGGCATCTAGTGGCGTCAGGAGGTCACACTACAACAAAAAAACGTGTTATCGACGCAGCCCGTCGCTATCCGCGTCGCTATCCACGTCGTTGTGAAACCAGTTGCTATTAGCGACGCGCATAGCGATGCACATAGCGACGACCATAGTAGAAAAATTTTTTCTTGGGCAGAGGGCAGGTAGCCTGGCCTGTGCCCAGTTAAAAGATGGACACAACCACAGCCAGACTTCCTGCCCTTTGCCCAAGAAAGCGAGCAACACCAAAATATCAACCATGCTCCCGCGCGCAGAAATTTCGGCAGAGTTCCCTTTGTTTTTACATAAACTTTTCAAAGAAAACCATATCATGTATACGCCTCCTACATGCTATCCATGTAGGATCTCACATGAGATTTAAGGCCAATGAAAGACTCAACTCACACATATTAACGTCTCACCTCAAGCAATCAGCGAGACTGTAAGGCCTCCCAGTCTACAGGCTCTCCTGAAGCTTCAAGATCATTCAGTACTTCATAGATACCTCTGCAATATCCATCTGACTCCTCCTCGCGTGATGGAGCTCGATGCATCGCAAGATTCTGCGTTTATACAAAAATCAAAGTAATAAGAATACATGATTCATCGCGTTTTAAAAAACGCCATAGTTAAGATTGGATTAGAAACTCACAAACTCATAGAGAAAGGTATCGAAGCCTCCGCTGCCGAGATGAGATGTCCCCCTAGTCATCTGTCGTACCTGCGCGGCCTCACGCTGCTGTCTGAACCGCGTGGCCGCTGTCCGCTCATCCTCCCTGATCTGCAGCCACGTCTTGTGTGGGATGCCCGAAGGCTTCGGCGAGCCGGTCCTGAAAGCCTTCCGAGCTGCATCTCGTCGATGTTTGATGGTGTCCCGTGTAACACCCTTGATCCACCGCGCCGAAACAACGGAAGAACCCGGAGTAGGCTGGTACTCTCTCAGGATGGTCTCCACTATGTAAGTGACTTTTTCCTTTTCTTGTTGATCCCAAGACGTCAGAATGCTGGTCGAAAACTGGAGCTCCACGAGCTGGCGAATCGGCTGTCGCATCTCAGTCTCGACTCTATCCATGTCAACAGAACCATCTCCCCGTACAGTATAGAGCTTGGAGGCACTAGGATCGTGTGCCCCCCAAGGTGTCCGAGGTGTGCCAAGAGGTGTGTCGAGAGGTGTGCTTGGGTAAGACGGGGGTCGTGAGCGAGGAGGGGTCGAAGCATCTGTGGACCCTCCTCCACAACAACCACCACCTCCACCTAACGATCGCCGAGATCGGCGAGTGCACCTGTGCTGCGGAGATGAGGAGGTACCGTGATGGGAGAAGAAGGAGTCGTACCCATAGGTGTCCTGAACCTCGTAGGCGTCCCCCCCCTAGGCGTCGGACCCTCGGGTGTGAATCCCGGAGGCGTAGTACCCGTGCCTCTGGCTACCCAGTACTGAGAAGCCTCTTCCATCTGAGCAGGCGTCATCCGTGTAACGAAGCCCATGAATGCATCTGCACTTATGGAAGCGGGATATGGAATCTTGTCTGCCATACTAAAGTCCTGCACAAAGAAAGTAAAATAAAGTGTCAGAACACAGTTGTTTAAATTATCTTTAAGCTTAATTTTAAAACAAAGTCTTCACACAAACACTTACAGGCCTAGGCCTCGATGAGTGAGGCATCATCGATAAGATCTTGCACCGTATCATCTTCTATCTCTAATTGCAAACATAACTATGTCCCAACTCGTTATGGAAGATTGTCTTCATCCATTGCATCTTCATCTACAAGTGTCAATTCTGGCTCGTCTGCGTCATCCCTCGTATATCTGTCAGCTTCCTCTGCCATACCTTCGTCCATCTCATCTAATGTCACAGTAGTATGGACGTCGTCTGACTGACTTTCCTCCAAGAGATCTTGCCCTTCAAATACTTGTTTATTTCTTGGAGCAACCTGAACCACAAACCACCATTGTCGCTCTCGAGGGTCCGGTACAAAGACCACTTGCTCGCAATGTTCGGGGAGAGCAAATGTGTCGCTCGCATCTGTCCAAGTCTTTGTAGAATCTATTTTCACAAGTTTGTTTCCATCTCTGCGTATCGTTGCATTGTGACCAGAAGTAATCACCTTGAACCACTTCACATCCAACAAAAACATCTCAAACCGCCTGAAGCTTACTTTCAGGATATTTGACACCAGACCACAGTAATCCAGGTTGCTAGTGCTCTCATTCGTGTCTCTAGCACTGGCCCTGCTCTTTTGCATGAAACTAACCATTACCCCACTGTCAAACGTGTTTCTTTTGCTATCAATTTGTTGTGTTCTGAAATGCTTTCCATGCGACCACAGTGCCATGTATGTATGATACTTCCAGTCACATCCAATAGCCAGCTCTTCCTCTTCTAGAGATATGGGTTCTCCGATCTGTCGAGCTGCTCTCACTGTCTTGTCCAACCATGCCATTGTAGGGAATTCAGGTAGAGGAGCGAGATAGTCTGGCAAGGGTAAGCATCTAGTTGTTCGACTTCGCCTGAAATCCTGTCGCTCTAGATTGCGTCTCTCTTTCTCTTCTTCGTACCTTTCAAGCCATTTTTGCATCGGCGCTGAATTTAGTATACAGAACTTCATGATCTTTTCTCACATGGCGAGGTTCATTTTCTTCGACACCCCTTGCCCTTGTGGCTCCTCTCCCATCAGTCTTGCATCCTCCTCATCGCTCCACAGTCGAGGCATTTCTGGGTCAGAAATGGATAGAAATTCGGTCGTAAATACAAGAGACTCTTGCACCAGTCATCCTTTTGCCATGCTCCCCTCTGGACGCGATTTTTGGCGAACAAAACCCTTAAGTGTTTTCATGAACCGCTCTAGAAAGAACATCCAACGACTGTGGACTGTACCTGCCACTGCAACCTCATCTACTACATGGACAAGCAAGTGCATTTGGATAGTTAGGCAGCTCGTGGGTAGATACTTCTCAATCATGCAAACTGCCTCAATGGAGTTAGCCCTTGCGACTGCAATAGATTCCTCCCGTATCTCTTTGGAAGAGATCCACCACACTAGCTCTGAAATCTTGTATATGCAGGTCCGCACTTCCTCCATTAAACACCCCTTGATCGCAATTGGAAGAATGAATTGTAAGAACTTATGCCAGTCGTGCGATTTCAACCCTGACAGTTGATCGTCACGGGTGAATGCTGTCTTGAGACATCGCATATATCCTGTTGGCGTCCTGAACTCTGAAATCAGCCTTTTCACTTGTCGCTCTTCGTTTTTTAGCAATACCGATGGCGCTCTTGGAAGTTTTGTTTGACCAGCTGCATTGGTGAAAGTCCACAGCTCTGGAATCTTTCCAACCGACTGCAAATCATCTCGTGAAGCTTGATTGTCTTTCATTCCCATGATTGTCTTCTAGAGGAGCTCTCCCACATTCTTGAATATATGCATTGGATCCAGCAAATGGTTAATTAGTAGATCACCCTAGTACGGCAACGTATGGAGAATGGACAAACGTTTCATTCCTCGAACAGGTTGCCCCTCATGTTGCTCCCATTGGCGACGCCACTCTTGTACATGCATATGACGACATTCGACGCGACCAATCTGGCCTTCGTGCAAGTGATGGCCATCTGGAAGATAACGGTGGTGGCCTTGATAAATTGTCTTTCGAAGAGAGGTAGAATAGCCCACATCCAAAGACTGCCCGCAAATTGGACATGCATTGTATCCCGAAGTTGTTAGTCCTGCATATATCAAAGCATGAATCAGGCCAAGGCAAAGGGCTTGCGAATAGCGAGAATTTTGTAAATCAATAACCATTACCAGAAGCTTCTCCGTATCCTGGCCAATCATGCATAGTCCACATAAGAAGTCCATGGATCCTTGCATGTTGTTGTCCTACTGGTTCAACCCCATCTGCTATGTCGATCCCATGCCATAACTCCTAGAGCTCGTCAACTAGTGGAGCTAGATAAACATCCATGTTTTTTGCTTTGAACTTACCAGGTACAATCAAGCTTAAAATCAAATGACCCTTCTTGATAGCAAGCCAGGGCGGGAGGTTGTAATTGATAAGGCACACAGGCCAAGTGCTCCATGACGAGCTTCTCAGGCCAAATGGATTGACTCCATCCATTGCCATGCCCAAACGCAAATTGTGTGGTTCACTCTTAAAATGTGGCCAGGTATCTTCAATGTGCCTCCAAGCCTTCGAATCAGCGGGCACCCTAAATGTTGCGTCAGTGGATCTATTCGTAGAATGCCACCGCATCACCTTTGCAATGGAACCACAACGAAACATGATTTTTATCCTAGGAATAATAGGAAATGCCGCAACACTTTAGCTGGCACTGTCTCGCCAACTACATCTTGTTTGTAGAGCATTGCTCCGCACTTAGGACACGACAGACAATCTGTGAATTCATTGTGAAAAAGAATGCAATCATTTGGACATGCATGAATCTTATTGTAGTCCAAGCCAACTGAGGTCAGAAGTTGCTTTGCGTCTGGCCTGGAGGGGAGCATTTCATTGCCAGCCGGGAGAAGTTGCTCCCGCAATAACCTGTTTAAGCCACATTAAATTAAAATTAAAGCTCTCCGAGCACATCACCGTTGCAATCGGAAAATCTCTTTTGTAAATTACGTACCTAAACAAAGCAGTGACGCTTGCATCTGACCACCCATACACTGACTCAAGATTCAAAAACGCCAGACAAGTACGAAGCACATATATTTTGGCGCCTTCATAGATTGGTTGACGTGCCAACTTTCTCAACATGTCTTCAGCAGATAGGCGCACGACTTCTGGTGCTGCTTCGTTCGCGTTCTCCTCGCTTGTCTGGAAGAAGGCATCCAACATCTCCTCCATGCCGCCGTCTTCTGTCTGTAAGCCCTTTTCTGCTTCCATCCGTGGATCTATATTGGTCCGACCTTCACGCATAATCTTTTTTTTCTCTCTCTCAGATGAAGGTGCTATGTCGCGGAAATCAATGCCCGTTCCGTAGGAGTCGTATCGCAGATTCTGTACGGTTTCTCTAGCAAACTCTCCGTACTTGTGTACATGCTCATTACATATCCTACGCTTGCGCAGGATTTGATACTTGCAGAGCGTGCACGAGCATGCAATCTTTTCCTCCATGTTAGTTGATGACGTTGCCATCTACAATGATTATGAATGTTGTTTTAGTATATATATATATATATATATATATATATATATATATATATATATATATATATATATATATATATATATAATCCTCACAATGTAAACTACCTCGCATTCTCTAGTCTTGCCCAATCTCCGTACACCTCGGTCCAGAGGTGTACGGAGATCAGGACCACCGGGTCAAAATCTCGTCTTTATTGGTCAAATCCTATATGGGTAGACACATACGTGCACTCCCAGGTGTACATGGCAATGCATATAGCAGGCAAAACCCCTTTGCCTCTTTTAGTTCCATAGTTTCTTCTCTGTCTATGTACCCTATCTCTCGTTCTTTCTCTCTCAATCTCGCTCTCGCTATCTCTCTCTCTCTCTCTCTCTCTCTCTCTCTCTCTCTCTCTCTCTCTCTCTCTCTCTCTCTCTCTCTCTCTCTCTCTCGATCTTGCTCTCGCTATCTCTCTGTCTCTATTTTCCTATCTCTCTCTATTTCTCTATTTTCCTATTTCTCTGCCATAACTCCTGGAGCTCCACTTTTCTCTCTCTCTCTCTCTCTCTCTCTCTCTCTCTCTCTATATATATATATATATATATATATATATATATAACTCTCTTTCTCTATCTCTCTCTCTCTCTCTCTCTCTCTCTCTCTCTCTCTCTCTCTCTCTCTCTCTCTCTCTCTCTCTCTCTCTACTTCCCTATCTCTCTAATGATCGAACGAGCGACTGATCTAGGGAGATCTAGACGCCCACGACTACGGAGGACTACACAAAATTGACAGAGGCTGCATCAGAGGATCTAGCTAGGTCACTTTGGCTCGACATGCACAACGTCCGGTTAGAGTACTGACCATGGAGGAGATCTACCTATCCCAACTAGCTCGTTTAGCCGTTTAGTCCACACCCAGCAGTTTAGGATTCCATAATATTTTATTTGTCATCTTCTTACTCTGACTTTGTATCAGATCCATCACATTGTAACTTTCTTGTCTCATGTCTCATGTCTCATAGGTCACTTTGGCCTTTCGAAGACGTTAATATAACGTTTCATTTCATTTCTCTCTTTAATTTTTTTTCTTTAGTTTTAATTTCCTAAGCATACATTAATTCTCTCTCTCTCTCTCTCTCTCTCTCTCTCTCTCTCTCTCTCTCTCTCTCTCTTTCCTACACACACACACACACACACACACACACACACACACATATTTCTCTCTCTCTCTCTCTCTCTCTCTCTCTCTCTCTTTCCTACACACACACATTTCTCTCTCTCTCTCTCTCTCTCTCTCTCTCTCTCTCTCTCTCTTTCCTACACACACACACACACACACACACACCGCTCTCTCTCTCTCTCTCTCTCTCTCTCTCTCTCTCTCTCTCCTACACACACACACACACACACACACACACACACACACACACACACACACACACACACACACACACACACACACGATGTAGAGGTAGAGAGAGAGAGAGAGAGAGAGAGAGAGAGAGAGAGAGAGAGAGAGAGAGAGAGAGGGGGGGGGGGGGGGGGGGGGGGGGGGGGGGGGGGGTTGGGGAGGGTGGAGATGGACATAATACCTGCGCAGCAGGTTTCGGCCAAGACCCGAGCACACGAAAATGGCCCCTACGCGCAGGTTTCGCTTTTCCCCCCCAATTTTTTTGGCGTCGATATATGCATGGCAGATAAAGCCTTTCCACGCGTATATCGATGCACATTGCGACGCGTATAGCGACGCCCGCTAATGTCGTCGATATATGCATGGAAGGGCATGGCCGTCGATATAGGCGCGTCGATATCTTCATTTAGTGTTGTAGTGTCGAATGGGGTCAATACTTGCACGTGGAGAAGTACGGACACAACGTGGATGTTTTCTTGCGATAATTATGCAGAAATTTCATCATGAGGACCATATTTTGGGGCCACTTCACGTGGTGGCGGGAGGAATTATTGAAAAAACACTACAAGAGGCTCTTCACATTAGCGACGCTCACACAGCGACGCTCAAAAAAAAAAAATCCCGGCGTCGCTATGAGCGTCGCTATAAGCGTCGCTATGAGCGTCGCAAATTTACAAAGAAATTTGCGACGCTCATAGCGACGCTTATAGCGACGCTCATAGCGACGCCAGCTGGGGTAAAAAAAATAACCGAGCGCGCCCAAAAACTCAGATCTCAGATCTGAGTTTTTCGGCGCCCTCAAGCAAAGAGCAGGTAACGCTCTCCCTCACTCTCTCTCTCTCTCTCTCTCTCTCTCTCTCTTTTTCTTTTACACACACACACACACACACACACACACACACACACACACACACACACACACACACACACACACACACACACACACACGAGGAGAGGAAGGAGAGCCAGGTATGCTCCTTCCCTCTCCTCATTCTCATGTTCCCTTCCCCTCTCTCTCTCCCTCTCTCTCTCTCTCTCACACACACACATACACACACACATAGTGTTTTTGAGAGAGAGAGAGAGAGAGCGAGAGCGAGAGAGAGTGCAAAAACGCACACACATACATAAACAAAGAATGCACACACACATTGAGAGAGAAAAAGAGAGAGAGAGCATGCATAAACAAAAAACGCACGCATTGAGAGAGGAAAAGAGAGAGAGAACATGCATAAACAAAAAACGCACACATTGAGAGAGGAAAAGAGAAAGAAAACATGCATACGATCCAAAAAAACGCACACACATTGAGAGAGAAAGAAAGAGAAACTAAGGGAGCGTCGTAGGAAACTAATTAAAATTAAAAGACCTAAAGATCTAGCCGACGAGGAGTTGAACTGAAGACCTATTATTCAAGAGAGAAATGGCATAATCAATCTATCATACTTGGCATGGGTGATAGAAAGGTTCTACCATTTATCTCTTTTTATTGGCACACACATCCACACACGCGCACACACACAGGAAGAAGAGAGTTATAACGTCGTAGGAAACTATCTTAAAAGACGTTAAAGATTAGGTTATATGTAGACTTACATTAAATTAGATTTAGGTTTATTTTTAACTAGATTTACGTTTATTTAAGCTAGATTTAGATTTACGTTATATTAGATTAGATGCGGGTCTCCATAGACTGCGATGCCTGCATGAAGCGGGTGAAGAAAGCTCTCAATGGAATATAGGGTATTGCTGCCTTCACTCATGGTGGGCTCCGTCGATCCAAAAGTACTGGTGAAATGTCTTCAGAAGATAGGGAAGAAGGTGGATCTTCAGGGCGGCAAGAGTCACTACATCCCCGACACAATGACCATCTAGACAACCTCTAGTCATTAGACTTACGTTAAATTAGATTTAGCTTTATTTTTAGTTAGATTTACGTTTATTTAGATTTACACTTATTTACGTTAGATCGAGTCCACGCAAGAATTACTTACGGTTTAGGGTTTAGAGTTAGACGAACAGTGAAAAGATCTACTGTGAAAAGATGTTAAGATGAAGTGAAGTGCTACAGCTAGAGAAGAGGCAAAGGGATTTTGTCCACTACATGCAGTATCATGTAGACGTGGGTGTCTAGATTTCTTGTACCCACAAATATAGGTATTGACCAATAAAGACGAGATTATAACCCGGTGGTTCTGATCTCCGTGCACCTCTAGACCGAGGTGTGCGGGGATTGGACATGACTAGAGAATGTGAGGTAAAGAGAGAGAGAGAGAGAGAGAGAGAGAGAGAGAGAGAGAGAGAGAGAGAGAGAGAGAGAGAGAGAGAGAGAGAGAGAGAGAGAGAGAGAGAGAGAGAGAGAGAGAGAGAGAGAGAGAGAGAGAGAGAGAGAGAGAGAGAGATAAAACGAAGAATGCCAATAGAATATTAAATTTGTTGTCCAGGTTATAAGTTTTTTATCCTCATTATGAGTAGCGACGAGGATGTGGGACCGTCCAACCGAAACACCTATCTCTCAACGAGGGTCTTATGTCCTTGTAATCAATGCAAGCATGCTGTGCGACGGACAAGACGTGTTTCTTTGCAGCACGTTCGCGAATTTGGCGAGTTCGATCCATCTATTATAGATCGAGTTGTTGCCAATTATAACTCGTCGGACTCTGACGCTGGCCAACAAGCAGCAATCTTGCAACCCAATAGACGTATTCGCAGGCGCTTTGGTCAAGCAGCATATGTGAGGCCACAAGATGTAGCCTCTGACAGCTCGGGGGATGATCATGCAGAGCACATTCCCAACGAGGCAATGTTTGAGCCCGAGATTGATGAAATGATCGAGACGATCATGGATTCAGAAAGGCTTATCTATGATGATATGAAAAGTGAAGCCGATACATCATTGTATAATGGAGCACGTATGTCTAGATTGAAAGCACTCCTGGTTCTTCTCAACATGCAGGCAAAGTTTGGATGGAGTGACACTAGCGTCAGAGCGCTTTTCAGGTGATCTATTACAATTAGTTTACTTTAATAGAACTCTAAATGTATAATGATCTGATAGATTTTTACACGACTGTATCATATTTTTATGTTGTGTAGATTGCTGAAAGAGCACATTCTACCAGCTGACAATGTGATGCCAGATTCCCGAGATGAAGCAAGAAAGATTTTGCGAAACTTGGGGATGGATTACAATTCTATCCACGCTTGTCCTAATGACTGCATTCTTTTCAGAGGGGAATACACAGACATGGAGAAGTGTCCGAAATGTGATTCCGAAAGATATCGAGTAGATCTCCACGGGACAAAAATTCCACAAAAGGTTTTGCGACATTTTCCTTTGCTTCCTCGCATCAAGCATTTCTTCGAATGTAAGTCCATGGCCGCCCTAGCATCATGGCATGAGGAGAATAAATCTTCGGATGGTGTGCTACGAATTCCTGCAGATTGCGCAGCCTGGAAACATATAGATGGAACATGGTCGGATTTTGCCAGGGAAGCTCGAAATTTGCGCTTAGGCCTGGCTATGGATGGCGTAAATCCATTTGGTCAAAGATCAACATCTTATAGTGTATGGCCCGTTGTCATCGTCAACTACAACATTCCCCCGTGGTTGACTACGAAGAAGGGGCACCTATGGCTAAGCTTGATTGTGCCAGGGCGATATAAAGTGGGGAATATGGATGTGTATCTTCGTCCACTATTGGAAGAGCTACAACAATTGTGGATTGTCATAGAGGTGGTGGATATGAGCCGACACACAGGACGACGGAATGCTTTGATCAGAGGTATTCTAATGTGGACCATGCATGACTATCCCGGGCTAACAGAATGCTCAGGTGATCTATTGACACTCCTCTCTCAGACACTGTAAATCTTGTTTTTCCCCATAGTTGATCTATTATCATGTGTATACATGCAGGGCTTCAAACAAGCGGATACAGAGCATGTGTCACATGTGGACCTAGACTGAATGCACGTAGGGCACCCTCACTGAAGAAGCAAATCTACGAAGGTCATCAAGCATATCTTCCGGAGAATCATGTGTTACGCGACGGCTTTTTGGGAAGAGAGCCACCAAGGATGTCTGCACAAGCATGGTTAGAGCAGAAGGAGATGTGCGATGACGGATTGCCTCCAGGGATGAAGAGACTATCTCTATGGTACGAGTTACCATACTGGCCCCGACTCGTGATCAATCACTTGCTCGATCCAATGCACATATTCAAGAATGTGGGTAATCTACTATGGGACCATTTGACCGGCAAGAAAGATACTTTGGGAGCCAGAGTTGACCTTAGAAATGTGGATCGTATGGAGCAATATTGGCCGCAAACAGCGTCTGATGGATCGATAAAACTTCCTAAAGCACCATGGATTTTCACAGGAGCCCAAGAACGCAAAGTAAAAGAGGCCATTCGATCTTTGCGGACCCCCACTGGCGTAATGCACTCGCTCCGAACGTGTTTTACTAAAGAAGGAAAGCTTACCGGTTTGAAGTCACACGATTGGCATAAAATGTGTCAGGTACGTTCATAGTGGACTTTAATATCATTGCATAAAATGTGGACTTTAATATCATTGCTGCACATACTTTACAGTTTATTTTACCGGTTGCCATTGAGGGATGTTTGTCTCTCGACATCCGTAACACAATCTACAAACTTGCAAAGCTGGTGCAATGGATCTCACAAAAGGAGATCGACGTAGACTCCATACCATTCGCCAAACTAAATGCTGCGGAGCTTGTGTGCATGTTTGAGAAACATTTTCCTACTACAATACTAACCATTCAGGTGCATCTTCTTATTCACATAGTTGATGAGGTGGAAATAGCTGGCACAGTTCATTCCAGATGGATGTTCTTCTTAGAGCGTTTCATGAAAACGCTTAAGGGATATGTGCGTCAAAAGGCACGTCCGGAGGGTAGCATGGCAGAAGGTTGGTTGGTATCAGAGTCCCTAGTGTACATTGGAGAGTGGCTAGACGGATTTGATAAATCCCGGGACACGCTATGGCGAACCATAGATGATGAGCGCATATCTGGGATTGTCATGTGCAATCTCGGTGTTGAGAAGAAGATGACGGAAGATCTAGAGGCTAAAATCAACCGATTTTGCATGCTTCACAATCCAGTGATGCAAAAGTGGATTTCACAATATGAGGATGCAAAGCAAGAGCGACAAAGGGCACGAATCGAGTGGAGACGGGGAAGACGACCACCGATGCACTATCCAGCGGTTCTGGAGAGCCTACCAACCTTCATGAGCTTAATATGGTTGCACAATCAATTGAAAAGCGCACAACAATGCGGTGACGAAGTGACTGAAGAAGAGTGGGAGTACTCTCGGGGTTGCGCGACCAAGGTAAGTTTGCAATGTACGACTAGCAAGTGACTTTATTTATAAACGTTTGAACGGCCACTCATAATCTTTGTTCGTTGTAGTATAAGTCATACACAGCAGCATGGTGTAAAGGTCGACATTTTAGGGTGGAACGAATCGACAAAAAGCGTTTTACTCAAGATTGTGGAATCATGGCAAAATTTGAACAGTCTAGTCGACGACGTTCCTCTGATGCAGATCCCGTGGTGGCGGAACTCACTTACTTCGGCACGCTGCAAGAGATTTTGAGGATCGATTACAGAGGATTTTTTGTCGACTTGTTCGACGTGCAATGGTTCAAGATAATCATGGAGGGTCGAAACGCTACTGTGCGTAGAGGAGAGTCTGGTTTTCTTGAGGTGGATTCTACTAAGAAATGGACTGACCTAAGAGACACTTTCGTACTACCCGAGCATTGTGAACAAGTAAGTATATAAATAGTTAACATCCCCCTTTTACAAGTTATGTGGCTCTCATGTAAGTTATGTGGCTCTGGCAGGTAGTATTTCATCCTACAAAGTCTACATCAAACTGGTGGTACGTCATAGAGGTAGCCCCTCGTAGTGCAAGGACGTATGAAGGCTACCATGTGCCAATCACAACGACATCAATGGAGGAGATCAGAGAAGATGCTCAATCAGAAGCCGCTGCGGTGGTGCCAGACGAGCATCAAGATGCTACTACTCTATATGGGGTGCATGCAGAGGAGCTACAAAATGAAACAGAGGATATGTGTTTAAACGGAGAGCTCTATATAGATATAGGAAGTTATGCTGAGTTATGCGAGGATGAGAGAGAGATCTCTTAAAGCCACAAATATTGTATTTGAACAATTTTGCTCCGTGCTGTAAAAGCTCTAGCTCTCTAAGTAGCTTCCATGGTGTGTAACGCTCTTTTCTACTCGTGCTCACATCTTTTGATTGAAAATTCTGAGTTTTCGACTTGCCTCTTCTATCACTCGATTCATTGCGTCATTGTATTTATATGCGTCATTACGTCATTGTATTTAATGGTCTTTGCGTCATTGTCTACTCTATTCATTCAATAAGGAGTTTAAATATTCGTGTGTTTAATGCAGGTATGGATGATGAGGAGTTTCTTTCTTCTTTGTCACCGCAGCAGAGACAGTGGTACGTGGAGCGTCATCGCTCTGGCGCATCATCGCGCGTTCCTACACCATCCGCATCTCCCTCTCTTTCGGAGCATTCGGCGCGCTCCGAAGCTTCGGCGTCGACGAGACGAGCGTCACACTCGTCTAGACACCGGCGCTCTAGTGGTGGCGGTGGCGGTTGTTGTGGGGATTCCGCCACCGATGCCTCCACACCGCCTCGTGTTCGACGAGGCTCTTTACCCTCCCCTTCTTTGCCCGCCCCCACACCAGCCACAGCATCGCCGTCTACGCCAGGTTTTGCACGGCTGACTGTTCCTAGAAGCTACACACCTCTACCTACTCCGCCAGGAGCCACCCCACTCGACACTCCTCGCTTCGGCGCCCAGACGCCGATGGAGACACCTGACGTCCGTACCCCCATCGACACGCCGCTAGAGACCCCTGCCGGGACACCCAGGTTTACGCGTCACCGGCCAGAGGGCTTGCCTTACTCCGTCGACATCAGCGGCGGCATCATCATGGATGATGACGGCAAGAAGGTGATCTCGCGCATGCGTGGTCTTTGCTCTCAGCTGTTTAGACACTATATACTAAACAAATGGAGTGAAGTACCAAGTGATTTAAAAAACAGAGTCATCAGCATACTTCATGATGAGTTTCCCGTTCCAACACGGGATCAGCGCTTCAATGAAGACCTGATGAAGATTCGAATGCGCGAATACTGCAAACACAAGCGTTCCGAAGTGCAAAAAACAATCAAGAATGGGTGGAATAGGCCAGATTGGCTGGCCAAAGAAGATTGGAAGAATGCAAAGAAAGCAGCGCGCGAGAATCCCGACAAGTGGAAGCAACAAAAGGATGCAGCCAGAGCGCGAGTAGAGGCAGGGAGCTCGCACCACTTGGGGAGCGGTGGATGGGCATCATTTGAGGCCGATTTTGTAAGTCTTTTCACATTGCTCTTTATGCATGTTCGATAGTTTAGGGTTTATGAGTTTTTTAGTTCTAACATAATGAAATCTTTGTATGTTTTGACAGTGGTCGATGACAGGACGTGATCCCACACCGTATGAGCGCGAGTACGCAGGCAGGAAGGGCTTAAACGCCCTGATGGACATTCTCAGTTCTCGCGGCGGCATGGTTAGTATTAGGGTTTACTCTTTTTTATTTTTTGTATTGTTTTATAAATGTCGTTATATGTTTATATTTACTGAAAACTGTCTTATTGTCTTTTTTTGCAGAATCCGACAGATACGCCGCTTGGACGCGATGAGACGTCTGATTAGACGACGTCAGTTTAGCCGTAGCTAGATAGCATTAGTTTAGGGTTTCTCATGGCTTATGTATCATGAGACGGATTTTATACGTCTTTTTGAACCATGTATATTATTACATTTGTCACCGCAATTCCTTTTGCCAATCAATTCTTTATGCCTATGATGTTGTACAATTGTCATTATTACATTTGCCAATCAATTCAGTTTGTCTATGATGTGTACAATTGTCAATTTTGCAAACAATGCGTCTTGTGGGTGACTATTTTGGGTCTATTATTTACCTTTGCACTTTTTTTAAAAAGTGAATCAAGTACAATATGGTTGATGGGTGGCAGGGCATTCAATGCCCTGCCACCAAAAAAATATTCTCTCAGGCGTCGCTATAAGCGTCGCTATTTATGGCTCTGTAGCGTCGCTATATGCGTCGCTATACTCTTCTGTGAGAGCGTCGCTATCTGCGTCGCTATAGGCGTCGCTATGAGCGACGCTCATAGCGACGCCTATAGCGACGCCTATAGCGACGCAGATAGCGACGCTCTCGTAGCGACGCTTTTAGCGACGGTTATAGCGACGCCGGGGGTTATAAAAACCCAGTGTATTTCCGTCGCTAAGAGCGTCACAAGAGCACATAACCTCTTGTAGTGAAAGCTGAGTGCCAGGTGTGCGGATGGATGCAGCAGGGTGACAACTATGCACTGCGAGGTCAATTTTTGGCCTGTTCGGGGTCCGTTTGAGGTCATCTGAAAGGCCAAGGGTGCCCAAGTAATAAAGATAAGTGTGTGAACTGAAAAACCTGAGATAAGACCAGAAAAAACATGGAGAAGAGAGGAGGAACAGCCGCAACTATGTTTTTGGGGTTTTTGGAGCCTGTTTTGGCCGTAAACTGCTCATCCGAGGTCGGATTTGAGCACTTTGACATTGTAGACTGGGGTTTTGGGCCGTTCCGAAAACGATGGAGCTGTTCATTTTGCCAAATTCCTCATGGTTTTTCTGTTGTTTTGGTTGTGTAAGTTTCTCCTATGAGCGAAGCTTCTTCTCCAATTTGTGATTGTATCTGGCATATTTTACCCATATTGTGTGAGCTATTTGCCCCATTGGTATTGGCCCAAGATCAAGTGTATCTAAACATCAGAAATTCTCCTCTCTTGAAATGAGTTTTTTTGGATGTGTGTGTGTGTGTGTGTGTGTGTGTGTGTGTGTCTCACTGTGTGGAGTTTGCAAATGGGTAGTCTCTCTCCTCTCACTCCATAGGTGTGTTCCCTGTCTCGGCCAGGTGGGTTGTGTAAGCCAAGTGGTGCCCCATAGTGTGTGTGTGTATCTTCCCAAGAGTGTGTGTCGGGTCGTTATAGAGGCGTTCTGTGTGTTTCCATCCCGCTCACACCGTATCTCTCTTCCAAGAGTAGAGATATTACACACAACTATCACACTTACAAACACCATAACCATTGAGGTCACTTCTCTTTACAATTCCCCCGCAACACCCCTTTCAAATTTGATCGATGCATTATCTCTAATTTTTAAAAATCGCGATACCAAAATTCCAATCATTATCTTGGGTGTCTTTAACATTGACATTAATGCACTAAATAATTCATACAACCATCTATCCTCCATGCTAAACAAATGGGGCATCAACCAATTAATAATAGATGTTACAACTATCCACGGATCATCCCTAAAAAACATTTGGGCTAGCTCCAGAATCTCTACCTATGAAACAGGAACAAACCTCATGTACTGGTCAAATCACTCCTTAACTTACATTATCATCCCCTATAAACACCTTTAATATTTCCATTCTACACTCAACTAACTTTAATTAACTTTGTGCAGGCCACCGTGATTCTTCACCTTGTTAAAGGTTCTTCTTGAAATGAAACAGAATGTGACACATGGAGGGTCTCTCCTTCCTTGAAAATTTTAAGTTGCTTCTTGTATAGTATAGATTCTGTGTACAAGTCTCTGATGGAACCCTAGCCCCCTCAAGGCACATGTTGTGCTTGAGGGTTGTTGTATCCTTATCGTGTTAATATAATTATCTCAAATCACAATTGTGAGTACGGCAAAAAAAAAAGATGTTTTAAAAGGCTAAAATTTTGGACAAGGGTTTTGAAGCGACTACATCTCCTATCTGTTGCCTGTGAGGCCACAGAGTCGGTGTGCTCAAGGGTGGTGCTACAACAGAGTGGAGACAAGGTGGTGCTTTTGCTGGAAGCTGTGGCAAGAACTGGTCAAGGGCGGTTCTCCCTGGGGTGGAGAGCTGGGCACCTCTGCCTTGCTTGTCCATGGCTTCTCTGTGCCATCTCTTGTTTTGTTTGGATTAGGTGGACGTTGCCCCTCCTGGCTCATCTTTGAGCTGTAACGACGATCGTGGTATCTATGTTTGCGGAGTGGGTCTGTGGGGATCTAGGGTGGTGGTGGCAGCCCATCTCAGATCGTGGCAACCTTAGGTCCTAATATTTGCCCTTGGAAGGTGTGTGGCCCACCTCAACGGCCTGGTTGATGGTGATCTCTTTGCATGCTTCGCATCGGCTTGCTGGTGCGATGGCATCCTCTTGTCCTCATGGTGATGGAGTGGTTGGGCTCCCCCCATATGCGGTACTATTTCATCTCCTTGCTTTGGCTTATTGTCTAGTGGTTTTCATGCTCTTCCATAGAGGGTTTTTTTTGTAAGAGTGGTAGTCTTATGGATGCACGTGGAACCTCTAGGTTCCTTTTTTTGGTGTATGTAGATCCCAATGCTCTCCTTTGTTTTGTATTTGGTCGGTTAGGCCTCCATGTAAAAAGGCACATACTCGGTAGTTTTGTTGTGTTTCTGTGTTGCGATAGCTCATTTTGAGCATGGTTTTTCATGTCCATTCTTTTTGCTAGTTATTATATACTAGTATGTGACCCGCACATTGCTACGGTGGCTAAGAGCACATCTACCTTTTTGGTATCCATTTAGGGTATCCACTTTTTTAAAATCCACATTGAGTATCACCATTTTGAGTTCACGTCTTATCTCCTCAAGCTTTGAATCTCTTTGGATTTCTCTTTTGACATTTTAAGTTTAAAGCTTTTGGGATCAAGTTGTTTTTGGAGTAACTGCTTTTAGGGCTCTCCTTTGGTATCCCTTGTAAGAATAAAGGAGCCTCAAGGGCCTCACTTCTCAGAGCATCTCGACGGACTTCCTCGGATAAGTCCTTTGGTTAAAGAGGCCCAACGTACTCAAGATAATCATTCTTAAAGCCACTCTTGCTGAAATGCATCGATTTCCTTTAATTTAAACAGTATCTCATTTTATAGTCCAAAATATACTGAGTTAGGGACTTGTTTTGCATCGAGCACTTGTCCCATAACTCCCATTTTCGCTCTTCCTCATTGCTTGGCTCTCTCTCTCTCTCTCTCTCTCTCTCTCTCTCTCTCTCTCTCTCCATACACGCTTGAACATATCCCCTTATTTGTAATCCACATCATGGCAACAATGTGGCTCATCTCTCACCCTCTTTGGGTGCGAGATAGGGTATTAGTGTGTTGAGCCCCTTAGTTTATGCACAATTTGCCCTTGCAAGTTTGAGAGTCTTTGATCAGCTCAAACTGTATGTGACATGTTTCATTTGGCTCCATAGGTCATATTTGATATTTGAAGAGACAATATGATCTCTCTCTCTCTCTCTCTCTAAACTAAGTGCAATAGGTTGGTTCTCTCTATTTTCTTGAGTTACACTTCTTGACTTGAGAACTTGTTGTTGATAGACCTATAGGATCTCTTGAATTGTTTTTATGAAAGAGAAGAGCTCTCTTCTCTCTTTGTCTCTCCCTCTTTTTGTGGTTTGACCATGCAATAAAACTACCTGTCTACTTGTACAAAAGTTAGGATGTTGAACTGTGATTAAAAAAAGAAAGAGGAGGCAAAAGGCCTAAGATTTCTGAGAAATGGAGTGTCATCATCCTTGGCCTTTATTTATTTTTTGGGTGGCTTTAATTTTTAGATCCTCAGAGGTAATCATCTCTATAATGATCTACTCTAGATAGTAGATTCCGTAGTAGAACATCAAGTTGAAATTGAGGTATGAATAGGGATTTTTTAATCTATGATAGTATTGGAAAATACATGGTATTGTTGTTGTAGGTATAGTCAAAGAGCCTTTAGCAGGTTCCTAGGAAGTGTGAAGAGTCAATAGAGAAGGAGGTGTAGCACAAATGTTTGAGAATGGTGTTTCCAACCCTTCACAACCCTTAATACATTGGTTCCACATACGCCTCCAAATCTTTCTATGAAACAAAGATTTAACCTTATTTGTCTCTCTAATCTCTCTCTAGTGGTGTCCATGGACTTATGTCTAGCCTCTTCAAGGCTCTCTTTCTTAGATTTTGGTATTTGGTGAAATATCTAACTTTTGTGAGTAAAGTTTGTCCATGTTGTTATTATGCCACTCCAATCCCTCTCACTCTAGCCTTTACTCTTTGCTTTTTTGGTGTTCTGGTGGGTGTGGGCATCCTACTTGGCTTCAATGACATTCTAGGCATGTAAGTAAGGGTCTCTCAATAGCATACCCCTAGCTCTTTGGTTTGCCAGAGGAGACGTTGCCCAAGTGTGATGGGAGAGAGGAGAGGTGTGAAGTATGTAAGCACATTCGAAACTTAAGAAAAACCATATAAAGTACGTACTTGAAATTGGTATGAATCTATAGAAATAATAACTCAAATTAATTAGTAGCCGAAAGGTACAATCTCTCAAGGGGCTCTTAGGCAATTAAAGATAAGTGTCATGCACACTACTGGTGATGCTAGTGATTGACTTCCTTGAAGACTTAATCCAACAAGTTAAAGGTGTACCCCTTCTCTACTTACAATGCTTGCCAAAAGCATTTTTAAAATAAGAACATTCTTGAAATTCTTTCAATCTTTTGGTCCAAATTTGAAGCATTTGCCAATGTTCACACTAAAACTTGTAAAATTTTGTCTATTTTCTTGATTGTTGCGAGCTCAAAATCTATCCAATATTTCCTTGAGAGAAAAAAAGGTAGACAATCCACACACAATTTACCTCTCTTATAGAATAGGTCACGCATCTCCATCTCTGAAAATGGCAGAGGAGCGAAGCATGCATGCACCTAACTCCATCTCTCTCTCTCTCTCTCTCTCTCTCTCTCTCTCTCTCTCTCTCTCTCTCTCTCTCCACACATACACACACGACCCCTGACACCCACACACACGTTGGAAAGGGGGAAATTAAAAAACCACCAGTACATAAACTCGATGCCTCTATATAGCTCAGTGATCTCACAGCAGTCCTATCCCCTAGCAAACACACATCCAGATACACAATCTGCAGACAACTAATGCCCAAGCCCGATCCCGACCAACCCTGACTAGATAGATCCGATTGCAAAGTAGGTTCAGATAGCCTCTGTCTATAACACTGTAGAGCACCATGTGGCATATAGGCAGTCCAATAATAACCGACACTCAAATTCCTACCCAATCCTAGACATACACCCGTTTATCTTCAAGCTTGTAGACTTGTACACATCAACATCCATATAGAAAGCACATGTACACCCATCGCCTTCGGAGATACACATATACTAGACCAATAAATAACAGAGAGGGAGAAAAGTGTGATAAATTCGTGGATAAATGTAACTAGTATTAGGCAGACAAAAGCTCCCATAGAGGGTGCTCAATGATGGATCCCCATAAGATCACCATCCTAGTTTGATTGCTTGGCCCACTTTTTGGTGGCTCGCAACAATACACCTTAGATGGCGGACCCTCTCTCCTCGGTGTCAATCTCCCACCACAGGCTGCTGTCGGCCTTCCTTTCTTTTCATATGCCGCCTCATTAGATGGAACATCCCTATTGGCCGCTTGTAGCTCTGGCGGCTTTTCACAAGCCCAACCCCTTTCTCAACTTGCTGCCTCTGATCTTTTTTTCACCCCATGCAGCCCCGTTAGCTACTCGATGATCTGCAACCCTTTGTGCCTTTCCTACTCCCTCTGGATGCAGTCCGTGGCCGCCCTCAGCCTCTCTTGCATAGCCTTGTATGACCAGCCACCTGGCGGACTCCCTGCAAAACAGCGCCACCTCACTCCCCAGCCCTGCGGCCCTCCTCTTAAGACCTCCTTCTTCTGGCTTCTTGCCTCCTGCAAACCAGCCCCCGGCCCTTGTCGTATTCAGCCTCGCCACCTCACTGGCTCCCCTTGGCCCCTGTGGCGTTGCTTACTTGCTGCAACTCCTGTCGTTATCTTCAACTGACGGCCCTTGATTGGCGGCCCCTCACCTCCTCCTTACCATGCCAACACTCGCGACCAACCTCTCCTCTGCTAGGCCAATAGAGACCTCGCTATTGGTCGCTCTCTCTATCAACTCACCTACCCCCACAAACTGGCTTGACTCCCCCGTTTAATGCAGCTGCAGCATCCCTTTCTGTCCTTCTCGTCCTCATGCACACCAAGTGGCGGCTTCTCCCGGGGCGGTCACTTTTTAGAATGTGTATGATATCACATGAGTTAACCGGAGAGGATTATTAAAAGACCAAAATGTATAAAAATGTATATATACAGAGGGGGGTAGGGTTTTTTTAAATAGGCTCACAATGTAAGTATAGTATGTATATTGGGATATTATTGATTACCTCTTGAATGCACGTTATATAGGGGTCTTTTGATAAGTGACTGCCCCGGGCGGCTTCTCGCCCCCTCGTTGGCTCGTGCTCCCCGCATGTAGGCTCCAAGTGGCCTTCTCTCATCATGCAGCGCAGCTCCACCCCTGTGTAACTGCTCGTCCCGACTGCTGTAGCGCTGCTCGTCTTTCTTTATTATGGCATCTTTTTTTTCTTTAAAAAAAAATTATCCTCCAACTTAGTGGCCATTCCCACCGAATGCAAACCGCGGCCAACTCATGGCCAATCATTCCGCCAACACCCATGGCAGGGCTTCAATGCCGATGACCAAAAAAGTTCACCTAATTTCCCTTCACTTGTTGAGAAATTGCCCTCTTGATTCGAACATTGTCTCCATTGAGAAGGCAACACGACCGCAAATAGAACATCCAAACCACTAAGCCACCATAATTAGGGTCTTGCTTGACAAAGGTCTTCAAGCACAAGGTAGCTTTGGCGCACATATCACAGCAACACTTCGTGAATATTTCCATCGAGCTTCAACACTTTGATGCTTCTCAACCTGGCAAAGCTTCGGAACGGCCTTCGACCAACTTCGAGCAACATTTAGCATACATACCTTGGCAAGTAGTGTCTCTTATAGACATCTCGCTCCAAATCCCATAGCATAAACTTCATGGCACCTACATCCATCACCCCTTGCCTTGTTCCCAACCTTGGGATATAAGCATTTGCCCCTGCCACCTGTGATAGCAAAGAAAACTTGCAATTTTGACTAGCGACTGCTCCAACTCGGTGTACCTGGCTCCTAGCTCCATCAAATATCTGCTCAAGGTCTTTGCCACTTGCCTGCAAACTGCCATGCCTCGACTTTCTGCACTTCCATAGATCGACACAGTTTGACTGTACCATCATTGCCCACCCCCTCGTTGAGCATTCATGCTCAACCACAGTATTATTTACTTAAAATAAGTCTGTATAGAGAGAATGAGATAACATAGAGCTATAGACTGCATAAGAAAAATGATAGTGGCTATATAGATAGGATATATTTAGAGAGAAAATCATCTGCTATTGCATCACCCTCCAAGGTCAAAGGGAAAGCTCGAGGCTCCCCCAAGCATAGTGTAAAGTCCACCTGGATCAAAAACAAAACCATGGCCGTGGCCATCCACCTGTAAATCATGTATCTTCAAGTCTTCCTTTGCACCTGTAGGCCAATAGACAGGCCCTCCTTCCCGCTCTTCATAGCATCGAGCTTTGTCACCCTGCATCCATAACCCTTGCTGCCAACCATATACATGCTTTTGCTCACTTGAAACACCTGTACCATAAACTGCTATCATGCCATCTGCTATACAATCGCCCGTACTATAGTTTTTTTTTATAAAAAAATTTCATTGACACAAAGACACCTGTAAAGCAACCTCCCATTACACATGTATCCATAGAATCACATAAAATAGTAAGACCTAGCCATTTTCCTCTACCTACTGCATAGCCAAGCAAACCTGATCCCTTTGCATACCTGTATCCCGACCCTCTGTAAACGGCACCAAGGCGCCCTTCTCATATTCAAGAACATGACCTGCTAGAGCTACAACGTGTTCATCAACTACCTCATCACCTGCAAGGTTGGCGGCACCTTCCTCTTTGCATGGAGCCTCACGCTCATATGGTGCACCTGTATCAGCTTCCATAGAGTCATCTGCCGGAGTTAACTCTCCACGGCCACACACAAACTCCAAAACCTCAAAGCACACCTCGACATGCTCACCAAGGCAAGGTTGCCCCACCCCATGCATAGACAAATCACTTTGACATACCTCTGTCTATGCTTCTAGCTCCTGCAAGTCATCCTCAAAAACCTGCTCTTCAACTAGGTCTAATGCACAATCAAGCCATACCTCTTCCTCCAATAGGGACTCGCCGTCACAAGACACGAGAGATGGCTGCTCGACTGACATATTCACACAAGGTGAAACACTATACTGCTCTTCGACCTTCAAATGGTTGGCAGGCAACTCGCATACTCTATTCTCCACTTCATTCACATAAAAAACATCATATGTCTCATACCTGGAAGACAGGGACTCTGTCTCCCACATGCTATCTATGTCCAAAGCACTGCTAGAACTTTGAGAACTATCAGACTCCTCTTTTGCACTTGTCAATTCTTGCACCACTGCTACCTTTCTCATTGGTGGCTCTGGAACTCGCACCTCCTCTTGAAAAACTTTTACGACCTCGCTCTTTTGAGGAAGCAAACTGGGTGGCACCCTGAATATACCTCTCTGCACCTTTTGAGCCCTGAATGGCACTTCTTCTACCTCTTCTAGCCTGGCATCAACTTTACGTGCTTCGATCACATTCATATCAACAAAAAAGGAGCTTTTACCTCTTGATGCTCATCAATCTGCTTGGGCTTGGGTCCACTGGCTGTCATGATTGCCGACTGTAGCAATCCTGCCTCCATCTTCTTCTTTATCTTTCGACTCTTTGCTCTGGCAACTCTGACCGCTTCATCAAAGGTCCTTGGATCTTCATACTCCACTCTCTCTCTCGAACATAAGGATGCATGCAAGTAAGAAAGAAACCTTTCGAGCTTCAAATATCCCACATTGGTTGCTTGAGTAGCAGCCGCCAAATCCCCCCAATAAGCTTCAAATTTATAAAAAAAGCATCAAAAGTTTGCACTTACGTCTTGCTGCAAACCTTTGATCTTCGCATCTGCTTCCGAAGCTGATACCACCTTTCGATACCTTTGTAAGAATTGCTCGCGAAATCCGGTCCAAGTCTTCTTGTGTGCATCTTCTAAGCCATCAAACAAAACTTTTGCTTTACCTCGCAGCACCAAGGGTAGAGTTTGGAGCCTCGCTTCATCACCTGGCAACTGCAATACTGTCAGCATGAACAACTCAAAATCGGCAAGCCAATCATCTGCATCCTCATCTCCTTTGAACACCAGACCAAACTCCTTCTTCATCTTGACTCAAGAACACTCGGTCAGGAAGCAATCAGTGGATCCTCAGTGGGGGCTCCACAAGATGGAAAGGGGGAAATGGGAAAACCACCAGTACATAAATTCAATGCCTCTATATAGCTCAGTGATCTCACAGCAACCCTATCCCCTAGCAAACACACATCCAGATACACAATCTGCAGACAACTAATGCCCAAGCCCGATCCCGACCAACCCTGACTAGATAGATCCGATTGCAAAGTAGGTTCAGATAGCCTTTGTCTATAACACTGCAAAGCACCATGTGACATATAAGCAGTCCAATAACAATCGACACTCAAATTCCTACCC
Organism: Adiantum capillus-veneris; assembly: GCF_014529385.1. Taxonomy (NCBI): domain Eukaryota; kingdom Viridiplantae; phylum Streptophyta; class Polypodiopsida; order Polypodiales; family Pteridaceae; genus Adiantum; species Adiantum capillus-veneris. The sequence goes on along the minus strand of NC_140948.1, from coordinate 45,611,889 downwards.
AATCCTGGACATACACCCGTTTATCTTCAAGCTTGCAGACTTGTACACATCGACATCCATATAGAAAGCACATATACACCCATCGCCTTCGGAGATACACATATACTAGACCAATAAATAACACAGAGAGAGAAAAGAGTGATAAATTCGCAGATAAATGTAACCAATATCAGGTAGACGAAAGCTCCCATAGAGGATGCTCAATGATGGATCCCCATAAGATCACCATTCTAGTTTGATTGCTTGGCCCACTTTTTGGTGCCTCGCAACAATACACCTTAGATGGCGGACCCTCTCTCCTCGGTGTCAATCTCCCACAGGCTGCTCTTGGCCTTCCTTTCTTTTCATATGCCGCCTCATAAGATGGCGCACCCCTATTGGCCGCTTGTAGCCCTGGCGGCTTTTCACAAGCCCAACCCCTTTCTCAACTCGCTGCCTCTGATCTTTTTTTCACCCCATGCAGCCCCGCTAGCTAGCTACTCGATGATCTGCAGCCCTTTGTGCCTTTCCTACTCCCTCTGGATGCAGCCCGTGGCCGCCCTCAGCCTCTCTTGCATAGCCTTGTATGACCAGCCACCTGGCGGACTCCTGCAACAGCGCCACCTCACTCCCCAGCCCTGTGGCCCTCCTCTTAAGCCCTCCTTCTTCTGGCTTCTTGCCTCCTGCAAACCAGCCCCCGGCCCCTGTCGTATTCATCCCCGCCACCTCACTGGCTCCCCTTGGCCCCTGTGGCATTGCTTACTGGCTGCAACTCCTGTCGTTATCTTCAACTGACGGCCCTTGATTGGCGGCCCCTCACATCCTCCTTACCATGCCAACACTGGCGGCCAACCTCTCCTCTGCTAGGCCAATAGCGACCTTGCTATTGGTCGCTCTCTCTATCAACTGGCCTCCCCCCACAAACTGGCCCCACTCCCCCGTTTAATGCAACTACAGCGTCCCTTTGTGTCCTTCTCGTCCTCATGCACACCAAGTGGCGTCTTCTCACCCCGTCGTTGGCTCGTGCTCCCCGCATGCAGGCTCCAAGTGGCCTTCTCTCATCATGCAGCGCTGCTCCACCCCTGTGTAACTGCTCATCGACTGCTGTAGCGCTGCTCGTCTTTCTTTATTATGGCATCTTTTTTTTCTAAAAAAAAAACTTATCCTCCAACTTAGTGGCCATTCCCACTGAACGCAACCAGCGGCCAACTCATGGCCGATCATTCCGCCAACACCCATGGCAGGGCTTCAATGCCGATGACCAAAAAAGTTCACCTAATTTCCCTTCACTTGTTGAGAAATTGCCCTGTCGATTCGAACATTGTCTCCATTGAGAAGGCAACACGGCCGCATATAGAACATCCAAACCACTAAGCCACCATAATTAGGTTCCTGCTTGACAAAGGTCTTCAAGCACAAGGTAGTTTTGGCTCACATATCACAGCAACACTTTGCGACGATTTCCATCGAGCTTCAACACTTTGATGCTTCTCAACGTGGCAAAGCTTCGAAACGGCCTTCGACCAACTTCGAGCCACATTTAGCATACATACCCTGGCAAGTAGTGTCTCTTATAGACATCTCGCTCCAAACACCATAGCATAAACTTCATGGCACGTGCATCCAGCAGCCCTTGCCTCATTCCCAACCTTGGGATATAAGCATTTGCTCCTGCCACCTGTGATAGCAAAAAAACACATGTAGTTTTGACTAGCGACTGCTCCAACTCGGTGTACCTGGCTCCTAGCTCCATCAAATATCTGCTCAAGGTCTTTGCCACTTGCCTGAAAACTGCCATGCCTCGACTTCCTGCACTTCCATAGGTCGACACAGTTTGGCTGCACCAACGTTAATGAAATTCTCTCTCTATCTCCCCCCTCTCTCTCTCTCTCTCTATAAAACTCTCTCTCCCTCTCTCTCTCTATCGCTGTCTCTCTACTCAATTGGCGATGCACTTTGGCTACATATCAAGCTAGCTGAGTGAAGAGCTATGTCTCATGGGTATACAAAGAGAGCCGACATGCTGACATGCCACTCAACGTATTGCACGCAGCCAAGCCAACAAATAGGGTAGTCCCTAGTATGATGACCAGCCCTACCACTCTCGCACCAATGAGCGTCCATTGCCCACCCCTAGGATTTCTTGCTTGAACCACGCAAGGTGGATCACCCACATGAGCACTGGCCTGGCTCATGAGGGAGAGCACCTAGTGTCTAAATGGTTTGTCATAAAATCTAATATCTAACCAACCCAAATGATTTTCTCATATTAAATTGATCACTTAATGTGGGAGAATAAATGGGAACAAGTGTTAAGATATAGATATGTGCTTATAGATCTATCTCAACACGGGACCAATAGTAAAGGGGCTCAAATGGGAGATGGTCTATCAAGAGCAAGGCTAACCAATGGAGCATAAGACCTTAGGGTTAGCTTCATTGAAGACCTCCAATAATGTGTGTAAAAGTCCTTTGACCTTAGGTAAGCTAGGGCTGAGCTTGAGGTGGGAACCCGGCCCAAGCTCGAGGTGCTTGTCGTGCTTGAGGTGCTTGTTGTTACAAGACTGGGCACCCTCCTGTTGTAGTGGTTAACTGCAATTGGGATAGCTGGGCGTAATGCTTAATTATGTGCTGTCTATTTATTTTACTAATTGAGTTGATGATGATTTTGTAGAGTGGAATGCGGGGAGTTGATGAAGAGGCGACGACAATTATTCTTGGCGATTTTATAGTTGCACAATATCTTAGAATCTCATTTCAATAAGTCACTATGGCTCTGTAAATATTTGTAGTGGGAACTCCCCTTATGGGTCATGCAAGAACTAATGAGCTTCACTCATTTACAAAAGTGAAGTAGTTGTAAAAGAGGGGCCTCAATTTTTGGCACCTCAAACTAAAAAATAATATATTAAATACCAACTCCACAAGAGAGGTGCCGTGGAGTTTGGGGCTAGATTTAGGCCTTTCTCTTGCAGATTCTCTTCTCTACTCTCTTAAGCTATGGTTATTTTGCTGTGTACTCTCTAATCTAGTCTCCATCTCTTACACATCTCTTACACCTCCTTACAAGCTTGTCTATATCAATTCTCTGTTTACTGTGTGTGTGTGTCATAGTCTAGGTGAGTGTGTGTGCTTGGAAATTGGAAGAAGAGGTGGACAGTTTGATGGTGATGGCTTGAAAGCTTATGTTGAGTACTTTAAGCGGTCGATCTCCCCCTCTTCTCCCAACAGTGGTATCAGAGCCTCAGGTTCGAGGATTAATCGGCACCAGATTTCAGTTTTAAGAAGGAGTTTTCTCTAATCGACAAAACCCCAATTGCAATTCATCGACTTTGCAATTCAAGGATTCAAGGGTTCGTGGAAATTCGAAGTATAATTGATCGAGTTCACAGAAGAAAAACTCGATTGTTAATTGGTGGCTAATTGGCAATCAATTTTCAATTTCGGCTTCAAGACGATCAAGAACGGGTATGTTCAACGGTTAAATTTAAGCACTCGCTAAGCTTGCGTATACATGAAGATATGGATGAGAACAATCTGCGAGAACACCCTCCTGCACACAAGAAAAGCTAAATGTCAACCTCATCAAAAGCTACAGAAAATACTGTCAAAAGTATTGGCTTAGTTTATGCATCAATTCTTGCTTTTGTCTTGTAGCCTGGAAAACTTCTAGAGGTCGCCATCTCAATTTTTTTTGGCTTGAGTTGTTCTTCCACAGAATCCCATGCAAACTTAAAAGTTAAAGTTAACTTCAAAGACTTAAAGTTAAGCTCAAAGAGGTATTTCAGTGGTCAGCCGTCCATTTCATCTTCAAGCTTAATAACCTTTAAAGAAGACAAACACCCTTTCAATATCCTCAACACTTTGGCTTTGGACACAATTAGTAAGCCTTGCACCCCTTGGTCGGCACGGCCACTACAAACACAACCGTAAAATCCACATACTCCGCCTTCATTAAGAATTCTTGGGCCGCAAACCTTCAAAAAAAAAATAATAAAAAAAAAATCTTCGGCTGTCTTTCGGGATTGCTGATTGCCATTGCTTTTGAGATACGGGAGATCGGGTGCCACAAAATTCAACTGGCTCGGTGACACACCGTCGGACTGTCTATTCTCTGGCAATTTCCTAGCGCATCGCCATTCTGGACTGGACGCCACCGCTCTTTTTCAGCTAAGTACATTACATTTCTGTTATTTATTTTATTTTATTCCGCATATTGCATCTGTGAATATCACCAAATAGACTTTTTAAGCATTACCATTTAATTATTTATTCTTTTTAAGAAAAAGAAAGAAAAAAAAAGAGAAAAAAATTAAAAAAAAAGAAAAAAGAAAAAGAAAAGCACGCAATCATGGCACATCTTCCTCATGCACCCACGATTGCAGAGCAACTTCAAAATTTGCAGCAGTCACTCACATATGAACGCATGCGAAGGCAAGAACTTGAAGATAAATTATTACATTCTGCACGCACCGAATCTGCACCGGCACCCAAGAAAAACAAAAATAGCAGAAAAGCCTTCACTTTCAAAGAGTTTGATGGCACTAAAGATGCTAGCACGGTTCTAGCATGGGTTAGTCAGTTAGATGACTACTTTCATGATGAAGACTTTCCCGAGCGTGAAATGGTAAAGTGTGCATCCAATCATCTCACTAGCAGCGCTGCATTGTGGTGGAACGCCACCAAACAACATGGAAGAAGACCACGCACCTGGAATGCATTCAAAAAAGTGTTTTTACCCCAATTTTTGTCAACACAGTACAAAGCTAAAGCACGACGTCAATGAGATTTAATTCGACAGGGTAGAAATGAAGATGTACAGGGTTACACTGACCGTTTTTGGAATTGTCTAATTCAATTGCAAGCTATTGAACATGTTAGTCGCAGGAAATTGAAGCGAAAGTACATATCAGGCTTGGCACTACAAATTAGTGTTGAGGTAGATATGTTCGAACCAGATTCTCTGTCAAAGGCCATTAACTTGGCTCTCAACGCAGAAAAGAAGAAAGGTGGACATTCCTCTCACATTGATCAACCTGCTAACACTAACCGCAACAAGAGACCTCCTTTCTCTCCTAACTCTGACAGAAGCAAACACCAAAGCCGTACCTTTTTCAAAAGACGAAGATTTGACAATCCTCCTGCCACTGCTCAACCTCATACAAGCAACAACCACAACAACACTAAGCAACGAGGCGACCAACATCCTTTCAACCAGCGTTTTCCTCCAAATTCTAATGGTAACAAAAAGGTGAAGTGTTTTAAATGCTTTCAGTATGGTCACTATGCAGATAAGTGCCCAAATGGTCATGCTAAGGGCAATGGTCAATCCAATAGCCATTCAAATGGAGTCAACAGGAATTCAAGTCAAAAACCCTTCAACAACAACCGCCCCAACGGAGCTACTCTTAACCTCATCGAAGATGCTACACCCGACGACAATGAAGTGGAAGTTAACTACGGTGAGGGATATGATCCTGATTATGATAACGATGACAACCCATCCTCAGGTACTCCTATATCTCCTCACACTGTTTAAAGTGCAAGGCACTGTTAAGGGTGAAAATGTCACCATTCTGCTAGATGATGGTAGTAGCCATGATTTCATTTCCACACGATTGGCACAACAACTATCACTCTCTGAAATTTCATCACCCCACAATGTCAAAACTGTTTTTAATAATCAATGTTTTAATTGTAAAACTCAAGTCACTGTTGAAGTTTGCATTGGTGAATTCACACAAGCACGTACATTTTTGGTAGCACCACTGCATGGACTCGATATGATTTTGGGAATGCCATTTCGTCATGAATTTGACCCGTTGATTAATTATAAAACACGTACAATGTCTCTCACTCATAATAATAAAAAATTCTCCATCCAAGCAACACTGGCACATCAAAAATTTCCACTCCTCTCTCACACTCAAGCCAAACGAGCAATTCGAAAACAGGGGAAAACATATCTAGTATTGGTAAATCAAATTTCTGTTGAAACTGAAACTTCACGTAACTCCACACACGATGAATTTCTCTCACAATTTAAAGATTGTTTCATGCATGATCTCCCACCTGGAATTCCACCATCACACCCAGAAGACCACCAAATTGACATCATACCGAGTAGTGAACCTCCTTGTAGAGCACTTTATTGTGTAAATCCTACCACACATAGGGAAATACAAACTCAAATCACTGATTTACTTGACCGAGGCCTAATCCGACCTAGTAGTTCACCATACAGAGCTCCAGTACTTCTTGTCAAGAAGAAAAATGGAACCTTTCGTATGTGTATCGACTACAGGGCTTTAAACAAGATCACCATTAAGAATAGGTTTCCTATTCCTAGAGTGGATGATCTACTAGACAAACTGAAAGGGGCAAACATCTTTAGCAAAATTGACCTTAAATCAGGATATCAACAAGTCAAAATGTTTGAACATGATGTCTACAAAACTGCTTTCAGAACACAAACTTGGCACTATGAATTTCTTGTCATGCCATTTGGTTTGACAAATGCACCAGCTACATTCACACCATGATGAATCGAATTTTCATTGACCATCAAGATTTTGTGATTGTATTGTTTGATGACATTTTGGTATTCAGTAAATCTGAAGAAGACCATAAGCAACATTTAACACGTGTATTTGATCTGCTTGCACAAAATCACTTGTATTTGAATCCTGAAAAGAGTTCATTTTTCCAATCTGAAATTGAATATTTGGGACATATTGTATCGGGTAAAGGAATTCATGTCGATCCAAAGAAAATTGAAGCCATTCAATCCTGGCCTAGACCCAAAAACTTGCATGAGCTACGATCTTTTCTTGGTCTTTGCAGCTATTACAGGAAATTTGTTCGTAAATTTGCTTACAAAGCACATTATTTGACTCTCTTGTTGAAGAAAAACACGCCTTATGAATGGACTGATTTGCAAGAAAGCTCATTTAATGCACTTAAACATGCTTTGACTAATGCACCTGTATTGCAATTGCCTGATTTTGAACGACCATTCTTTGTGGTAGTCACTGATGCTAGTGGTAAAGGTATCGGTGCAGTCCTTATGCAAGATAACCATCCCATTGCTTTCGAAAGTCGTAAATTCAAACCGTCTGAAATAAAGTTTAGTACTTATGATAAAGAATTGACTGCTGTGGTACATGCATTGAAAATCTGGAAACACTATTTAATGGGTACTGACTTGATCATTAAAACTGATCAACAAAGTATCAAATATTTACTTTCTCAGCCTTTAATAGATGATAGACATATTAAGTGGGCCGCTTTTATTCAAAATTTTTAGCCCAACATTCAATACCAACCTAGTAAAGAAAACGTTGTAGCCGATGCTTTGAGTAGACGACCCTCACTTAATCATTTATCAACCATTACGGAAACTTCATTTGACACTATGCCTGACACTTATGCACATGATGATGACTTTGAATACACTATTCAAGAAAACTTCCTTTATTTCAAACAAAAATTGTGTGTGACTAAATCTTTTCGTACATTAATTATTGAAGAATTGCACAAACCACCTTATGCTGGACATAGAGGATTTGCTGCAACTTTTCAAAATTTATGTCGTGATTTCTATTGGCTTGCTATGAGAATGGATGTTAAACAGTATGTGTCAACCTGTTTGATTTGTCAAAAAAATCAAAGCAGCTACAGGTAAGAAATTGGGACTTTTACATCCTCTCCCCATTCCTGAAAGACCTTGGGAACATATTTCCATGGATTTTGTTACTGGTTTCCCACTCACAATGCACAAACATGACATGATATGGACTATTATTGATCGTTTCTCTAAACAAGTGTATTTTGTTCCGTGTAAGAAAACACTCATAGCACATCAAACTGCACTTTTATTTCTGAAGACTGTTTTTCCACATCATGGTTTGCCTAAAGTGATTATTTCCGATCGAGACTCAAAATTTTGTAGTGCTTTTTGGACTACTGTATTTGAAAATCTTGGCACTACACTTGACTTTACTTCTGCATTTCATCCTGAATGTAATGGTCAAACCGAAGTCACCAACCGCACTATTATTGACTTGTTGAAGGCTTATGTTTCCTCTCAACCTAAGAAATGGGATGACTACCTACATATTTTGCAATTTGCATACAACAACACCACTCACACTGCCACGGGTAAATCTCCCTTTGAAATTGTATACGGTCACTCACTTCCTACGCCTGCTTCACGTCTTTCTAATGTTGTGCCTGTCGCTGATGATTTCACTACTGACTTTCATGATATTTATGCAAGTGTGCATTCTGCCATTAAACACTCACAAGAACTTTACACCAATCATGCTAACAAGCACCGCAAGGCACACCAATTCAAAGAAGGTGATCATGTTTTACTTCGCATTGAAAAACGAAGGATCAAAAGTGTTGATACTAATGTCTTTGTTAAGCTTGCTCCTCGTTTTTATGGACCTTTCAAAATTTCAGCTGTCATTAATGATGTTTCTTTTCGTTTAGAATTACCTGCACATTGGTACATTCACAATGCATTTCACATTAGTCTTTTACGACCATTCAGAGGACCCCTACCTACACACCACATTTACGAAGACCCACCTTCACTTATAGACCAAGAAGATCAACTCATCCCTGACAAAATAGTTGACCATGAGACCACCACTACACGCACTGGAATGGTTTATAACCGTTACCTTTTGACTTTCAAGGGCCACCCTAGAGAGGATGCCAAATGGATGCCTGAAAACTTTTTTCGCAACTTTCCCAACCTTCTCCACACTTTCCATCACTCACGGTCCAGTTGATTTCTCTATTGAGCAACTGAGGACAGTTGCTATCCCTGGTGGGAGGGATGTTACGAGACTGGGCACCCTCCTGTTGTAGTGGTTAACTGCAATTGGGATAGCTGGGCGTAATGCTTAATTATGTGCTGTCTATTTATTTTACTAATTGAGTTGATGATGATTTTGTAGAGTGGAATGCGGGGAGTTGATGAAGAGGCGATGGCAATTATTCTTGGCCATTTTATAGTTGCACAATATCTTAGAATCTCATTTCAATAAGCCACTATGGCTCTGTAAATATTTGTAGTGGGAACTCCCCTTATGGGTCATGCAAGAACTAATGAGCTTCACTCATTTACAAAAGTGAAGTGGTTGTAAAAGAGGGGCCTCAATTTTTGGCACCTCAAACTCAAAAATAATATATTAAATACCAACTCCACAAGAGAGGTGCCGTGGAGTTTGGGGCTAGATTTAGGCCTTTCTCTTGCAGATTCTCTTCTCTACTCTCTTAAGCTATGGTTATTTTGCTGTGTACTCTCTAATCTAGTCTCCATCTCTTACACATCTCTTACACCTCCTTACAAGCTTGTCTATATCAATTCTCTGTTTACTGTGTGTGTGTGTGTCATAGTCTAGGTGAGTGTGTGTGCTTGGAAATTGGAAGAAGAGGTGGACAGTTTGATGGTGATGGCTTGAAAGCTTATGTTGAGTACTTTAAGCGGTCGATCTCCCCCTCTTCTCCCAACACTTGTCCTGCTTGAGGTGCTTGATTAAGATGCTCGAGGTGCTTGACTGGCTCCATGCTTGAGGTACTTGACTTGGTGCATGATTAAGGTGCTTGAGGTGCCTTGAGAAGCTTGCCTGAGATGCTTGTGGGAACAACCCCTACTTCAAGTGCTTAGTCATGCTTGATGACTAAGGGGCTTGATCATCCAAAGTCAAAAAGATCCCTACAAGGAGGGGGGCGAGCCTACAAGGGGGGGGGATGAGAGAGAACACACACACACACACACACACACACACACACACACACACACACACACACACACACACACACACACACACACACACACACACACACACACACACACACACACACACACACACACACACACAAAGGGAAGCCCCAGCTTGAAGAGGCAGCAAGGACACTTGTCAAGTTTCTCCTCATGTTGTCCTCATGGTGTGCCTGAAGCCTATTGGTTGGCCACCCAAGGGGTCCAATGATAATTTAGAATATTTAATTAATTGATTTTGCATTTATCAAGTCCTCTCTCTCAAAGGGGAAAGGGGGACACTTGTCCCAAGGCTACCCCTGTTGCTTGTAATGGCTCTTGCTTGTGATTGGCTAGGCTTGGAGGGGTCCAAAGAGCTTCAAGCATGAGATACAAGGGGGGGTCGACCCAAGCAAGCTAGGGGGGTGCTTAGGGGGTATACTCACCCACACACACTCACAAACACTCTCATTGTGTACTATGCAAAGTGCAAGAGCTCCCTCTCCTTCTCGAAGCAAGTAGAGGTTGAGAGCCTACACCAACACTGTTGGCTATGGAGTGCAAATCCATCCAAGAGCCATGCTTCAATGCTTGAGCTTGCCATCTATTTCTTCTTCATTACTATGCTATTATGTATGCTAGCACAAGAGTTATGATAAGTGAGGAACTAGCTCTTTCTCGTATGAAATGTTTCTTCTTCCTCTTCCCTACCCTCATTCCCTGCTAGCTCTCTCCACCTTTGAAGGTGTTTGATGTCTTGGGACTGAGGCTTGGTATAGTTAAAGCTTTCTTCAAGTTTAGGTTATGCTATGATGGTGATGCATGAAGCTTTCCATCTTCATTGCTTCACCTAGGTCACAAGGAACACAAAGAATGTATTGTAACAAGTCTCTCTTTATGGGAGAAATCATAATACAAATGCCTATTGGAGGGGGGACCGGCTCCACATAAATCCGGTCCTCAACTGTTGTCATGTTCTCTAAATTCTCTCTCTTGCAAAAGTATTGTCTATGCCAAGTTAACTAATTGCTATGATTATGTTGCTATCTTCAATTATGTCTACCCGCTATGCTCACAAAATCATTTCTTGAAAGTACTCTCATTAAATTCCGCTACTCTCAAATTGAATAGGCAAATACCATTACATTGGTATTAGAGCATTTGGTTTCTCTTTTCTTGCTTAAGAAGAGAGGTCCTTAAGTAGCCTATAAATGGTTGATGTTGTTAATTATAATAGAGTAAGTGGAATTGGGATCTAATATCGGTTTTGTTAAGCCCACTATGTGGGGGATGGTGCACACCTCGGGAGGTTTGGACTTAATAATGGAGTCTTTTTAGACTTGGCTACGGCTTTACCATTATTGAGCCATAAGAAGTCCGAAAGGAGATAGCCCTTGGCAACTTTGCTATGTTAGACCTACTCCTCTACTCTCTATAATTAACCACTTTGAGCCGTGGGTGTAGATACTTAAGAGCCGATTTTCAAAGGCTAAGAGGAGTGGCAACTAAGGTTTTGAATTGCCAAAGCATACACTAAGTATAAACATAAATTTTGTTAACATGGCTGACAATAATCAAGAGAGTAGAATGAACATTGATAGCTTTGATTTTGCACATGAAGGTGCTAATGATGATGCTCCCATGTTTGTGAATTATCTCGTCACTAGGTTGCAGCAAGCTATGGGCAACCCTGCTTTGCAAGCCGAAGTTACTCAACAACTTCGTGCTTATGGAATTTCCCTTCCTCTCCCAGAGGAGAGAGAGCTTAGGAGGCCTCTTGAAGAGACCCCCAAAAGAAGACTCTCTCCCATTCGAGAGGAGGAATCCAAAGAGAAAGAAAGCAATGAAAGTCTAAGTTCTTCTGAAGATGTGGCTCCACAAAGACGGCGGTCTAGACGATCGCCTACTCGTCCCAAGAGGAAAAGAGCAACCTATAGTCCTTCTCCTCATCACTCTGAAAGGCAAGAGAGGAAACAAAGGAAGAAAAGGGCTAGGAAGAGGTCACCCTCTTCTCCTTCTTCTTCACCTTCCTCCTCTTTCGATGAAAGTTATGGCTATTCTCCTAGAGAATACAAGAGGGGAGGACATCACAAATCATTTCCTGCATGGCGAAGTTCACAAAAGCTAAAGAAGTTCAAGGAGGGAGGAAGGAGTATCTCTTTTCTCACCTATGATGGCACCTTTGGTGCTACCGACAAAGTGTTGGCCTTCATCGAGCAATTTGATGCCGCCTTTGGGGACGAGGGCTTCACAGAGTCCTCCAAGCTACGCCATGTAGCTATGCACTTCCAAAAATCAGCTCGTCAATGGTGGGCTAGCCTTCGTGGCAATGGAGAAGCCCCAAAGACATGGAAAACTCTACGAGTTTCCATCATGAAGCAATTTCTTCCAAGCGATACTAAAGATAAAGTTCTTACCGAATGGCGCGGCTTGAAGCTTCTCTCTCATGAGTCTATCAACAAGTATGTAGACAAGTTTTGGTATTTACATCTCAAAGCTACTGTCTTTCAAAAGATAGACTTTGCCGAGCAAAGATAGCAATTCTGTGCGGGATTACCTGAAGAGATGGCCGAATACATCAACTCTCAACGGCCCGGTACTATTACCGAAGTAATCCACCACACCATGGTTGCCTCACGCATCAATTTCCATCAAGGGGCTAGACGTAATGTCAAGCCCATGGAAAACAAAGATAAAAATGATGCAAAGGAAAAATCCAATGCTCAAAATAATTCACAAGGCACTTCCAACAACAACAACAACAACAACAACAACAATCGGTCCAAGGAGAAGGGAGTTTACAAAGGTAAAAACAAACTCTCTCCTGAAGAGCTTGAAGCTTTTCGCAAGGACCATAAGTGTTTCAAGTGTGTGGAGCAAGGACATGGCTATTGTTCTTGCCCCAAGAAGAATACTCGCAATGAGACTCCTAGAGCTTCCACCATCGAAGCTCTAAAAGAGGATGCTCATTGCAAAGGATCATCACTTTCCTATGCGTGGGGAAAGGTAAGAGAGCATGATGCCTTCATCTTGTTTGACCCTGGCTCTACTCTCAACTTCATATCAATAGAGTTGGCCACCAAGTTGGGCATTCAAGCTTTTGAGATGGGAGATATAGTAACAGCTGATGCAACTTTCAAGGGACAACAAGCCTCCGTTACTCCCTTGATTGGGAAGTCGAGGCTTCATGTCCAAAGCTATGTCGACAAAGAAGACTTATTCATCTCTCCTCTCCAACATCAGGATGTTATCCTAGGGGCATCATGGTTTGATCGCATGGCTGCCAACATGAAGTTCCCTGAAAGGAGAATTTACTTCACCTACAGGGGAAAGAACATGTATATAGATGCTAGTGAGTGTGGTCACACTATTCCACTTGTAAATCCTTTTTCTTTTGATAAATCAATGAAGAGCTCAGTTTCTGCGTACATGATTTATGTCAAAGAGTCTCTAAAAGCTAATAATGTTTCATCAAATGAAAATGATAGGAATCAAGAAGAGTTAGACTTGTCTACTTTTCTAAAAGGATTCCAAGATGTGTTCATCGATGATATCCCTATGGACCTACCTCCAAAACGAGGGGATGATGACCATCGTATTGAGCTCCTTCCAAGAAGCTCACCGCCTAACAAACCTCCTTATCGAGTCTCACAAGCTCAACAAGAGGAGATTATGAGGCAAGTACAGGAATTGGTAGACAAAGGGATGGTGAGGCCTAGTTCCTCTCCCTTTTGTTCTCCAGTCCTTTTAGTGCAAAAGAAAGATGGTACATACCGTATGTGTGTGGGCTATCGAGCACTAAACCATATCACTATCAAAAACAGATTTCCAGTGCCTCGGGTAGAAGATCTGTTTGATAAGCTACAAGGCTCTACCTACTTCAGTAGGATTGACCTTAAGAGTGGCTATCATCAAATAAGGATAGTGGATGAAGATATCCTAAAGACCGCGTTTCGCACAACATTTGGTCTTTATGAATATCTAGTCATGCCTTTTGGCTTGACTAATGCACCAGCTACTTTCAATCGTCTCATGGAGAAAATTTTTAGACCATATCGTAAATTCACTGGAGTGTTCTTTGATGATATCATCATCTACTCCAAGTCTTTGGAGGAACATAAGCAACATCTCCAAGTGATTTTTCAAGCCTTGAGGGAGAACAAACTTTTTCTCAACCAAAAGAAAAGTGAATTCTTCCTTCAAGAGATTCAATATCTAGGTCATATTATCTCTCATGATGGTATTCGTATGGATCCATCAAAGTTAGAGGTAATAAAATCATGGCCTAACCCAAGGAATCTACATGAGCTAAGAAGCTTTATTGGTATGTGTGCATACTATAGACGCTTCATAGCAAAATTCTCTCAACTAGCAGGACCACTACACGACTTAACAAAGAAGAACGTTAAGTTTGTATGGACTGCTAAGGAGCAAAATGCTTTTGAAAAACTCAAAGAGAAGATTACTTCCCAACCAGTCCTCGTGCTTCCGGATCTCTCAAAGCCGTTTGAGGTCCAATGTGATGCTTGTGGTGATTGCCTTGGAGCGGTTTTGCTTCAAGAAGGGCATGCCATAGAATATGAGAGCCGAAGGCTCAATAGTGATGAACGAGTCTTGGGCATTTATGAGAAAGAGCTTTTAGCTATTCTACATGCCCTAGATACATGGAAGCACTACCTATTGGGGACTCCATTTATCCTACGAACCA